>NC_060121.1:724980732-725335494 GCF_021461395.2 Schistocerca americana | reverse complement strand
TCTTAAAAAGGCGTTAAGAGCATTTTATCAGCTTTTTTAAATAGATATACTTTGCGTTTCTTTTTGATGGTTGTAGGTGTTATGGTATTCAGCCTAGCAGCAACTGCCTTGTGGTCGCTAATCCCTGTGTTCGTCACAATACTCACCATCTGTCCAGGATTATTTGTTGCTAAATGGTCAAGTATGCTTTCGCAACCATTTACACTTCGAGTGGGCTCATGAACTAATTGTTCAAAATAATTTTCTGAGAAAGCATTCAATACAATTTCGGAAGACGTTTTATGCCTGCCGCCGGCTTTAAACGTATAATTTTTCCAGCATATAGAGGGTAGACTGAAGTCACCACCGACTATATTTGTATGAGCGGGGTACTTATTTGAAATGAGACTAAAGTTTTCTTTGAACTGTTCAGCAACATCTTCTGAGTCGGGGGGTCAGTAAAACGATCCAATTAATAGTTTAGTCCGATTGCCAGGTATAACCTCTAACCATACTATTTCATACGAACTATTGTAAGTAGGCTGTTTAGGTTTTTATGTTGGTAACGCCACGTAGCGCTCTGTATGAAGAGCACTGCCTGTGCTGTGTGCAGTCTGTGGCTGGTTGACATTGTTGGAATATTCGCTATTGTAGTGTTGGACAGTTGGATGTGAACAGCAGCGCATAGCGTTGCGCAGTTGGAGGTGAGCCGCCAGCAGAGGTGGATGTGGGGAGAGATGGCAGAATTTTGACAGCGGACACCTGGACGTGTGTCCATCAGAAAGAGTAAATTTGTAATACTGGATATCATGAACTGATATATATATATATATATATATATATATATATATATATATATATATATGATGACTTTTGAACATTATTAAGGTAAATACATTGTTTGTTCTCTATCAAAATCTTTCATTTGCCAATTATGCCTATCAATAGTTAGTGCCTTCAGTAGTTAGAAAGTTTTATTTAGCTGGCAGTATTGGCGCTCGCTGTATCGCAGTAGTACGAAAACGAAGATTTTTGTGAGGTAAGTGATTCATGGAAGGTATAGGTTATTGTTAGTCAGGGCCATTCTTTAGTAGGGATTCTTGAAAGTCAGATTGCGTTGCGCTAAAAATATTGTGTGTCAGTTTAGTGTTGATCAGAATAAGTAAAGGGAGAAATGTCTGAGTACGTTCAGTTCTGCTCAGCTGTTTGAAAATCAAATAACGTAAGAGGTTTATCAGCACAGTAATTCATTAATTTTTCTAAGGGGACGTTACATATGTCGACCCTTAGCCGAGGATACCTCACTGGAATCTTCTGATTTTTCTTGTAGTTTGTGTAGTCAGTGTAGCTACTGTTTATTGCTAGCTCGTAATTGTAGAGAGAATCTCCTTTGTAGTTGTAATATTTCATTGTTGTACAGTAAAACAGTTGTGGCATGCATGTAGATTTTCACCAAGTATTTCGCAGCTGCGCATACAATTAACGAGATATTATTTTCAGTGCTATGCTAATGTGTTTTCTTATTTTTGCTCTTCAAATTGTGCTTTTCTTATTATCGTGTGAAATACGTGATAATTATGCGAAATACATATGAAAACGTTTTCTTGAGCTGCTAGCAGCTCAAACGCAATGGAAGTATCTTAGATGTTGTAGCTACAAATCAACTGACTTATCAACAATGTGAATGTAGAAATGGGGATTAGCGATCATGATGTCATTATAGCAACTATGATTACGAAAATTAATAAATGAGCCAAGAAAGCTAGGAGAGTGTTTCTGCTAGTAGGGCAGATAAACAGTTATTAGTATCTCACATAGACAGCGGATTGGCAACACTTAGTACCAGTAAGATGGACGTAGAGGAATTATGGGCAACATTTAAGCCGACTGTAAACCATGGTCTGGAGAGTTACACTATGTAATCAAAAGTATCCGTACACCCCCAGAAACATACGATTCTCAAATTAGGTGCACTGTGCTGCCACCAACTGCCAGGTACTCCATATCAGCGACCTCAGTAGTCATTAGACATTGTAAGAGAGCAGAATGGGGCGCTCCGCAGAACTCAGGGACTTCGAGCGTGATCAGGTGATTGAGTGTCACTTGTGTCACACGTTTGTATGCGAGATTTCCACACTCCTAAACATCCCTAGGTCCTCTGTATCCGGTGTGATAGTGAAGTGGAAACGTGAAGGGACACGTACATCACAAAAGCGTACAGGCCGACCTCGTATGTTGACTGACAGACCGCCGACAGTTGAAGAGGGTCGTAATGTGTAATAGCAGACATCTATGCAGACCATCACACAGGAATTCCAAACTGCATCAGGATCCACTCGAAGTACTATGACAGTTAGGCGGGAGGTAAGAAAACTAGGATTTCATGATCGAGCGGCTGCCCATAAGCCATACACCCCGCTGGTAAACGCCAAACGACGCCTCGCTTGGTGTAAGGAGCGTAAACATTGGACGTCTGAACAGTGGAGAAACGTGTGGAGTGACGAATCTCGGTACATAATGTGGCGATCCGATGGCAGGGGGTGGGTATGGCGAACGCCCGGTAAACGTCATCTGCCAGCGTGTGTAGTACCAACAGTAAAATTCGGAGGCGGTGGTGTAGTGGTGAGGTCGTTCTTTTCATGGAGGGGGTTTGCACCCCTTGTTGTTATGCGTGTGCACTATCACAGCACAGGCATATATTAATGTTTTAAGCACCGTCTTGCTTCCCACTGTTGAAGAGCAATTCGGGGATGGCGATTGCATCGTTCAACACGATCTTGCACCTGTTCATAATGCATGGCCTGTGGCGGAGTGGTTACACGACAATAACATCCCTGTAACGGACTGGCATGCACAGAGTCCTGACCTAAATCCTGTAGAACATCTTTGTGGTGTTTTGGAACGCCGACTTCGTGCCAGGTCTCACCGACCGACATCGATACCTCTCCTCAGTGCAGCACTCCGTGAAGGATGGGCTGCCATTCCCAAAGATACCTTCCAGCACCTGATTGAACGTATGACTGCGAGAGTGGAAGCTGACATCAAGGCTAAGGGTGCGCCAACACCATATTGAATTACAGCATTACCGATGAAGGGCGCCACGAACTTATAAGTCATTTTCAGCCAGGTGTCCGATACTTTTGATCACATAGTGTATGTGCCTAGTAATTGGATAAATGATGGAAAAGACCCACCATGGTTTAATAAGAAATTAGGAGGATACTGAGGAAGCAAAAGCTGTTGCAGTCTTGGTTCAAAAGAGAAAGCAAAAATCACGACAAGCCAAAGTTAGTAGAGATTCGTACGTCTTTGAAAAGATCTATGCACGAAGCGTACAACAGCTACCACCGTCAAAATTGGCGAAGAACACGAAAAAATTCTGCTTCTATGAAAAATCGCTAAGCGGGTCTAAGGCTTCCTTTCAGTCCCTCGTTGACCAGTCTGACGTGGCAGTTGAAGATAGAAACCGAAGGTCGAAGTTCTAAATTTCACATTCAAGAAATCGTTCACACAAGAGAATCGTATGAACGTACCGTCATTTTACCATCGGACAGACTCCCGTACGGACGACATAGTAATAAGCATCTCTGGTGTGGAGAAACAACTGAAATATTAGAAAGCAAATAAACCACCAGGTCCGGATGAAATCCTAATTCTGCTTTACAAAGAGTTCTCTATGGCATTGGCCGCTTACCTAGCTTGCATTTATCGTGAATCTCTCGCCCATCCCAAAGCCCCAAGCGACTGGAAAAAAGCGCAAGTCACTCCAGGACATAAAAAGGGTAAAAGAACGGATCCAGAAAATTACGGACCAATACCCCTCACTTCAGTATGCTGCAGAATCCTTAAACATATTCTCAGTTCGAATATAATAAACTTTCTTGAGACTGAGTAGCTTATGTCCATGAATCAGCATGGTTTTAGAAAAAATCGCTCTTGGGTAACTCATCTTGCCCTTTTCTCACATTATGGATGAAGGTCAACAGGAAGATTCCATGGCTCTTGATTTTCGAAAAACATTTGACACTGTGACCCACTGCAGGCTGTTAATGAAGGTACGGGCATATGGAATAAGTTCACAGATATGCGAGAGGCTCGAAAACTTCTCAAGTGGTAGAACCCAGTATGTTGTCCTCGACTGCAAATAATTCATCAGAGACAAGGTTATCATCGGGAATTCCCCAGGGAAGTGTAATAGCACCGCTGTTGTTTTCTATATACATAAATATTTCGACGCACAGGACGAGCAGCAATCTCCGATTGTTTGCTGATGATGCTGTTGTGTATGGTGTGACGAATGGCTGCTAGCTCTAAATGTGGAAAAATGTAAGTTAATCGAATGAGTAGGATAAAGAAACCTGTAATATTCTGTTACAGTATTACTATGCCCTCTTGATGCATTGTAGTCACATAAATATCTGGGCCTAACGTTGCAAAGCGATATGAAATCGAACGAGCATGTGAGACCTATGGTGGGGAAGGCGAATGGTCGACTTCGGTTTATAGAGAGAATTTTGGGAAATAGTGGTTCACCTATAAAGAAGACCGCATATAGGACGCTGGAGCGACCTATTCCTGAGTACTGCTCGAGTGTCTGGGATCCGTACCAGGTCAGGTTGAAAGGAGACGTCGAAGAAATTCAGAGGCGGGCTGCTAAATTTGTTACCGGTAGGTTCGAATAGAACGTGTCATGGACATTCTTCGGGAACTAAGTGAGAATCGCTGGAGGGAAGGCGACATTCTTTTCTATAGAGGAAATTTAGAGAAACGCCATTTGAAACTTCCTGGCAGATTAAAACTGTGTGCCGGACCGAGACTCGAACTCGGGACCTTTGCCCTTCGCGGGCAAGTGCTCTACCAACTGAGCTACCCAAGCACGACTCACGATCCGACCTCAGCTTCAATTCCGCCAGTACCTCGTCTCCTACCTTCCACACACTTCGCTGCAGAGTGAAATTTCATTCTGGAACGGCATTTGAAGATTACTGCCCAACGATTCTACTTCCCCCAACGTACATTGCGTTTAAGGATTATGAAGATAAGATTCGAGAAATTAGGGCTAATACGGAGGCATATAGATAGTCGTTTTTCTCTCTCTCTCTGTTTGCGAGTGGAACAGGAAAGGAAATTACTAGTAGTAGTACAGGGTATCCTCCGCGGTACGCTGGCTTGCGAGGTATCTATGTAGATGCAGTTTCCAGAAATTTGACAGAATATCTCCAAAGTGTTTCTGTCTTCTGTTAGATAAAGTGAACGACAGCATTCACAGAAAAGGAACGAAACTGGAATGTTTGAAGACACAAAGGAATTAATGACATTTGCTGCCAGTGGGTACTGATTTAAATCAATGGGGAAAGTTGGGATTCGAACCGGAGTCTCCCGCTTACTAAAGCTGCGCCATCCAGCACAATGATCATTGTAGGTGCACGAACGTGTCTGGAAGAACAGACACCACACATGTAATTAAAGCGAGGATGACCATAGATCACTTCATTGTGGTTGCACACCACGTTTAAGCTCTTATGGAAACCGGTGAAATGTCGCGAGTAATGAGGATAATGAGCATGGGGCACTACATCAGTAGTGTGTAATGAGTTGAGAATTTGCGTCTGACAGGAGGTGTTCTACAGTAGTCCATGCAAAGGCAAAGACCTCTGTGTCTGGCTGGCGCAGTGGTCAACACATCTGCCTCGTAAGCATTTCCAAAAGAACAGACACAAATAATTAAGGCAAGGACGGCCATTGACCACATCACTGCGTATCCACACCAAGCTCTAAATCTTACAGGTAACAGCGAAGTGCCGCGAGTCATAAGGTTAACGAGAAAGGGGCACTGTATCAGTATTGTGTGGATAAATTGAGAGTTTGCGTCCGATGGGAGACACGCTAGGATATTCCATACAGTTGCGATGACCAAAATGTGCAGATGGAGCAGTGGTCAGCGAATCTGCCTGGTAGACAGGAGACCTGGTTCTAAATCTCGGTGTGGAACAAATTTTCAACTTTCCCCATTAATTTAAATTAATGTCCACTGGCAACTAATGTCATTAACTCCATTGTGTTTCGATTCATAGTGGTTGTAGGATCAAAATGGTGTATGTTCTTTTGAACATGTCTGAATGAACAGACACCACATATTTGGAATGTTTTAATCATAATTCGTATTTTTCATATGTTTTTCATTTGGGCGTAAGTCTAAACATTGCTTATTTTGTGAGAGATGATCGAAATATTAGGACAGTTTTCCAAAATCAGATGATCCGTAAATATTTCACTGCTTTATATCAGAAGTTCCGCGTTACAGGGCATAAACAAAATGTCCTTTCATGCCGACGACTGGATTCCAGTCATTGCCAAAGCCGAGGATAACGGATTCCTACTGCACTAGGAGAGAAGAATAAGGCATCGTATCCGGCAACCGTCAGAGCAGTGCAAGGAAGGCGAGAGGTAATGGAAAAATATCTGTCGCTAGATAACAGTTAAGTTTTCCCTATCTTGTATGATAAAAATCAGTCAGTAAGATGTGCCATGAAGAAATCCATACTTGACATATGGCAGTATATCTCAGCTGAAAAACGGAATTTCCACGAAGAAGTACCAAGTGAATAGCCGATTTTCATGTCTGTCTGGCAAAACCCGTTGATTGAGGAAATCTCTATACGTTTAGTGCAATTGTAACAGGAATAGTATTAAGTGTTTCCCTAGCTTCCGCTGCAGTTTGTGCAGATTTTTATTGCAGTAAACATTATAAGCATTGGCCTATTTTGTTTATTACATTTTTTCAGCATAAGCTTTCTTTTTTCGAAATAAATAACACAGAAAAATGGTTTGCTCCAGCAGCATAGCGTTGTAACGGAATAGGATGATCATTGATCGTCCATGTAAATAAAAAATAGTGCTATTTTTCCAAAGATAGAGTAGTTATCGAATAATGACGATTACAAAACTGTACAAATTGGCGTTTTACCTCATATACACTGTCTGCATCAGGAAAGCCCAAGTAGGTTTAGATAACATAGATAAACAAATAGGTTCACATAAAACAGCAAGAACACAGTATACTTTACTTCATTACTCGCTGGAAAACATGCAATTTGTTCGGAAATATGTAAACAAAAACAGTTATTGAATGTTTCATGAAGGAAACTCTTGTGTAGACAAGAAAAATTGATTACACTGCCGCTCATTAATTTCAATACACCCAGGTATTTCAGACTTACACACAAATCAAATGATGTATCTCAAAAAATATTATTATATTAACTTCCACAGATTTAATACAATCACAATCATTAAATTTTACTTTCATCAAAAGTATTCTCCTTTGAATTTAATGACTGCCTCACAAATTCGAGGCATGTGGTCAATCAGTTTTTGTAGGTATCGTGAACCTACAGGGTGTTACAAAAAGGTGCAGCCAAACTTTCAGGAAACATTCCTCACACACAAAGAAAGAAAATATGTTATGTGGACATGTGTCCGGAAACGCTTACTTTCCATGTTAGAGCTCATTTTGTTACTTCTCTTCAAATCTCATTAATCATGGAATGGAAACACACAGCAACAGAACGTACCAGCGTGACTTCAAACACTTTGTTACAGGAAATGTTCAAAATGTCCTCCGTTAGCGAGGATACATGCATCCACCCTCCGTCGCATGGAATCCCTGATGCGCTGATGCAGCCCTGGAGAATGGCGTATTGTATCAAAGCCGTCCACAATACGAGTACGAAGAGTCTCTACATTTGGTACCGGGGTTGCGTAGACAAGAGCTTTCAAATGCCCCCATTAATGAAAGTCAAGAGGGTTGAGGTCAGGAGAGCGTGGAGGCCATGCAATTGGTCCGCCTCTACCAATCCATCGGTCACCGAACCTATTGTTGAGAAGTGTACGAACACTTCGTCTGAAATGTGCAGGACCTGCATCGTGCATGAACCACATGTTGTGTCGTATTTGTAAAGCACATGTTCTAGCAGCACAGGTAGAGTATCCCGTATGAAATCATGATAACGTGCTCCGTGGAGCGTAGGTGGAAGAACATGGGGCCCAATCAAGACAACAGCAACAATGCCTGGCCAAACGTTCACAGAAAATCTGTGATGATGACGTGATTGCACAATTGCATGCGGATTCTCGTCAGCCCACACATGTTGATTGTGAAAATTTACAATTTGATCACGTTGGAATGAAGCCTCATCCGTAAAGAGAACATTTGCACTGAAAAGAGGATTGACACATTGTTGGATGAACCATTCGCAGAAGTTTACCTGTGGAGGCGAATCAGCTGCTGATAGTGCCTGCACACGCTGTACATGGTACGGAAACAACTGGTTCTCCCGTAGCACTCTCCATACAGTGACATGGTCAACGTTACCTTGTACAGCAGCAACTTCTCTGACGCTGACATTAGGGTTATCGTCAACTGCACGAAGAATTGTCTCGTCCATTGCAGGTGTCCTCGTCGTGCTCCCTAAGACGCCGACCAATTGCTTCGAACGTCTTCCTGTCGGGACACCTTCGTTCTGGAAATCTGTCTCGATACAAACGTACCGCGCCACGGCTATTGCCCCGTGCTAATCCATACATGAAATGGGCGTCTGCCAACTCCGCATTTGTAAACATTGCACTGACTGCAAAACCACGTTCGTGATGAACACTAACCTGTTGATGCTACGTACTGATGTGCTTGATGGTAGTACTGTAGAGCAATGAGTCGCATGTCAACACAAGCACCGAAGTCAACATTACCTTCCTTCAATTGGGCTAATTGGCGGTGAATCGAGGAAGTACAGTACATACTGACGAAACTAAAATGAGCTCTAACATGGAAATTAAGCGTTTCCGGACACATGTCCACGTAACATATTTTCTTTATTTGTGTGTGAGGAATGTTTCCTGAAAGTTTGGCCGTACCTTTTTGTAACACCCTGTATATGATTCCACACATCCTTAGCAACATTCCAGAGATGTTCCTTGCTGCATATATTAACTTCCCTGATACGTCTGTCCACTTGATCTCAGACCATTTCAATGGGATCACAATTGGGGCTTTGGTACGGATATACCATATGATTCAGTACTTTCTGTCTTTTCCTTTGATGCAATGTAGTTCGTATAGTATGCCGACTGATGTTTTGGGTCATTATCCTGTTGTAAGATGAACCCTTTCCCTATTAAGCGCAATCCACTTCGTATGGCATGATACTGACGTATGAGGTGGTACTGCTTCTGATCCATATCCCTCTATTTTCACAATGCCGCGAACTCGATCTCCGGTAAAACATCGCCAAACTATACCAGAACCTCCACCGTGTTTAACTGTAGGTAGAACACACTGCTGAGCTACCCTTTCGCTACAAATCGGCGAACAAATATTCTCCTTCTGGTTCCAAAAATCTCGATCGGTGAATAACACCTACATCCCCTCTTCCGATGTCCAATATATGCTTTTGACTTATTGCTGGAAATAAGGATTAATAACGTCATTCGTCATGAGTCAGCTGTAGCAAGGTTATGAAACAAAGGCAGTATATGTGATCACATTCATAAATGATAGACACAACTGGGTAAAAAAATGCAAGTACTAGAACAGATTTAATAATTAAGTGCTTATAGCATACTAGTATCATGAAAAGCTTCTCCTGGAAAAAATACAAAGTGGGTTATTGCCCTGAAAGAAAAAATGTATATTATGCTGAAAAGTAGTAAACTTCGAATTAACAGGTAAAGAAACGTGTACTCAATATCTGTGTACTGTAGCTGTCTTTCCCAAAACATTCAGTCATTATAGTATGTGACATAAGACATACTGTCAAAAGGAACTGCAACATATACTTAAATAACACCTATGTCCCCTCTTCCGATGTCCAATTACGATGTTTCCTAGCCCATTCAGATTTCCTTTGTGTATTTATGGGCCTTAGAAGGGGTTTTCTTGCTGTGACACATAGTTTCAAGCCGGCTTCAGTCACACTCTTCTTTTTAGTGTTGCAACAGTCCGTCCCTGGTAGCTGAGTGATCAGCGCGACGGAATGTCATACCTAACGGCCCGGGTTCGATTTCCGGCTGGGTCGGAGATTTTCTCCGCTCAGGGACTGGGTGTCGTCATTTCATCCCCATCGACACCCAAGTCGCCGTAGTGGCGTCAACTCGAAAGACCTGCACCAGGCGAACGGTCTGCCCGACGGGAGGCCCTAGCCACACGGCATTTCCACTGTTGCAACAGATATTATTGTGTTCATTTGTACAAATTCTGCACGAATTTGGAGCGCTTTTTTGAATCTATTTCCCTTACTGGTAATTCTGATATATTTAGTATCACTTTTAGTTGTTTTGCAAGGTCGTTCTCGTTGTTGTGTGTCCTTATTGCTACCTGTTGTCTTCTGGCGGTGAAGGGTGTATTGCATTCCCCGTATAGACTGTAACCTCCCCACAAAGTAAATTAATAATATGAATAATATTCACGTTTAGTGTAACTTCCCCACAAAATTAAATTCCTTAACCTACTAATAATACGATGTGACTAATCTCTCAATAAAAAAATTGTCGCTCACTTATAAGGTTTCAATAATGACTGTGAATTTAAACTGGTAAATTTCAGACGTCAGCAGTGCTGCGTCATGGCCCTGAAAGATCATTCTGAATAAAAAAGAGAAAATTCTTACCTCAATTAGGTCGCCGGATAACGCATATATATCTGCTCCTATAAGAAATTTTTTTGGCGCAGCCTTGTGCAATGCTGCCCGATGGTTTTGACATATATAAAAAGAAACAACTGATTTTTCCTTTCAATAATCGGGATGACCAAGGATTGGAGAAATTAGTAAATTCTTTAAATTGAAATGAATGGTTGTCAAAAATTACTTTTTATGAGAAAGATTATTATTAAGAGATTTTTTTAAACATTTACTTGGGACCTGATATAACAATACTACATATGCGCGAGGCTGCTTTTACCTTACATTATATCGCTCAGGCTCCGCCATCGCTCCCCACGACCGGTCCAACCAACACAATACACCAGACTGCTCGCTAGTAACTGCTTACTGCTACTAACACACAGTTCCTACTGCAGTCAACACTGATCTTTGGTCTCAGATTCTCTTATATCTTACATATCGCAGGCATCGCGTGAGCAATCCATCGAAATTACATCTGCTCGAATGCGCTAACAACAAATTCCTTAATCATGGACCTCTTACATAACCCTCCACTGGGGGGGGGGGGGGGGGGCAAAAATTTGGCAGCGATGGTGAGTCAATTGGACTTGCCATGAGCAACAAATTTTTCTATAATCTATTTAGTTACTAAGTCTACAGTCACAGAGTATATACATTACTGATTGACAAAGTGTATACGCAATTAGTACAAAAGATATTGACAAATGACAAAGTGCACACGCACTGTATAACACTTTAGCATTTTTTTTACAAGAACTAAATAAATAAAGTACACACGCACTGTAAAAGTCTTTAGCATTTTTAGGACAACTGATCTTATTAACAAATGAAATGAAGTGCACACACACTGTAAAAGTCTTTAGCATTTTTAGGACAACTGATCTTATTAACAAATGAAATGAAGTGCACACGCACAGTATAAGTCTCTACCATTTTACAAGAACTAGGAAAGGAATGGGAAGGATTGCATCATGGTTGTAGCACAGTAGGTTGCACGTAGCTGCACTGAAAGTCCATATCTTTCTGCAGAAGCACAACACCAAGTGAGACAATCTTAAGTTCGCTTCCCTGAAGTATTCATCAGTGTAGCCAAGACACTGAAATGTTGCATTAATATTGTATGTTATCATTTTGGTCGTACACTAGTTACACCAAACAGTAGGACCATAATAACATCTCCATCGTTTGAGGTGGTGGACAGCTTGATATGTCAACACCACATTCTTGTAGAATCCATACTCTTACAGCAACGTAGAGTTAGTGCAAAAACCAAATATAGTGCTCCATGATCACGAGGATGGACAGGACAAACGGATATTGCAGTAATTTCTGGTAATTAGGTCAGAAGGTGAAGGACATTAAGTCTTATGCTAGTCATCATTGAGAATTACATTATTCAACCGATTTGAATAATTATTGGCACTCATTGGTTAGTTACTAAACATTTCTGTACTATGTATGGAGTATTACAGAACAGTATTCATAAGTCATCTAATTACAGTAAATATTGGCACTCATTGGCCAGTTACAAACCATTTTATGCATTATTCAGAAGTCATCATTCAAAGCAAGAGTTAATTAATGGCATAGCATTTATGCATAAGTCATCATATTACAGTAAACAGTGGCATTCATTGGCCAGTTACTAAACATGTAGCAAGTATTGAGTATTACAAAACACTATTCATAACTCATCTGATTGCAGTAATTATTGGCACTCATTGGCCAGTTACAAAGTATTCATATAGTTTTACAAAACATTGTTCAGTATTATTCACATGTCATCATTCAAAACAGGAGTTATTGAGTGTAGCATCATGATATGATATCATGTAAGTGACATAAGACATATTTAAAATATAAGACAATGGAACTATTAGTCAAGGTCTGTAGTCCACTAATACATAGACATAATGGAATCAATACATCAGAAAAATTTGCGTTACATTTAGGACTAGAAATATATCTTAAACTGGTAGCATTATTTGGTTGTATACTGGTAATAGTTGGGACTGGTAATAAGTTTTTTTTGTGCTAGCAATGCATTGCATTGGGATCTATAATTGCTGGGGCATGAAAATATATGCTTTTGACTTATTGCTGGAAATAAGGATTAATAATGTCATTCGTCATGAGTCAGCTGTGGCAAGGTTATGAAACAAAGGCAGTATATGTGATCACATTCATAAATGATAGACACAACTGGGTAAAAAAATGCAAGTACTAGAACAGATTTAATAATTAAGTGCTTATAGCATATCAGTATCATGAAAAGCTTCTCCTGGAAAAAATACAAAGTGGATTATTGCCCTGAAAGAAAAAATGTATATTATGCTGAAAAGTAGTAAACTTCGAATTAACAGGTAATGAAACGTGTACTCAATATCTGTGTACTGTAGCTGTCTTTCCCAAAACATTCAGTCATTATACTATGTGACATAAGACATACTGTCAAAAGGAACTGCAACAAATACTTAAATAACTACATAGCATCTCTTAACTAATAGTAAATATATAAACTTCATCATTATTCTCATCTGCAAAGAAAAACTTCATTATTCATATTATCATAACTTCATCATTATCATCATCTGCAAAGAAAAAATTCATTACTCATATTACCATATTCTTCATACAACCATTCATCATAATTTATTATCATCTGCAAAAAATAGAAACTTCATTATTCATTATTCATATTACCATTTACTTCATACAACTATTCATTATCATTCATTACTTCATATAGTATAGAGTTTCTTACTTCTAGCATATATCATCAGTAAAATTAACATCTGACGTTCTGTCTGACAGCTTGCTCAATCACCTCGTATTCTGAAAGAAAAATAATTAGTCAACACTGCTATCATCGATGTGTATAGTATATTCCTGTTAATGGTTGTTAATTCTCATCCATTTACTCTTCATGACACGGTATTGCATTTTCTTTCGTTCATTCCGATGGTGAAATTTCCATTTCACAGTAAACCACTGTAGTTTGTTTAATTTATTTCTTTTACACGTTATTGCTTTCTGAAAATGATGAACATGGATTAATATCTTGCATTTAAATCATATACCCGTTAAATAAAAACTTGTTTCTAGTGATACAACTAAGCATACAGCATAGCATGACAAAAAACGTATTAGGTCAAAAACATAGACAGTTTTCAAGTGCAAAAAATGTACACACAATATCATAATGTAGTAGCAAAAAATTAAAATAGTCACGATGTTGAGATATCATAAGGCAAAATGTCAAAGTCAACTGGTGTTTGTTACATCTTAAACATTTCATAGTGCATACAGATAAAAATTCTACTTTCGATAGGAAAACAATCATACACACACAAAAAATCGAGAATGTGCACGGTCTGATATATAACGACAAGAAAAGCGACCTGCTAACCATACCTTGCCGGGAACTTGCCAAGAAAAAATACGATCATCATCAGGAAGTAGTCACATAAATATAATTGCATAAGTGGTCATATATATATCAGTAAATGGCATTACACTGCGATAAATCAAAGTATGTTCATTCAATAAAGGGTTTAATATTGGAGATATGGTGATTGCCCTTACATTTTCTGGTTCTCAAAGTTTCGACGTGTACTACATTGGGGTGAGGAATGCTGCGAATTCTGTATGGACCTGCGTATAGAAGCTCAAATTTACTGCATCTGCTCTTTCCTCTGTTGGATAAATAATGTGTCCGTACTAATATCTTCTGTCCAATGTGAAAGTCACGGCGTGTACAAACCTCTTTTTGCTGTCTCCTCCGGCGCTCTGCGGCACGTTTGATGTTGTTGAGCGCAATGTCAATTATTTCATGGTGACGTAGTCGACGAGATGTAGGAAAAGATACTAATTCTTTAATTTTGTTAGGTGGTTCAACATTTTTCAATATAACAGTCGGAGATAGCATGGTAGATTCATTTGGTATGGAGTTAATTACATCCTGGTATGAGAGTATGTGTGTGTCCCAATCAATATGTTTTTTTATGGCAGTATATTCTACATAGTTTACCAATCTTTTTCATTAGTCGTTCACAAGGGTTCGAAGAAGCGTGATACTTGGATATATAGATCGGAGAAATGTTTCTAGCTCGTAACATACGTGTCCATATCGCAGATCGAAATTGTGGTCAATTGTCGGAAATTACTTTCAATACATTCCCTACGTGAAATAAAAAATATTTTACAAATGCATCCGAAACAGATTTAGCAGTAGCTCTGCGTAACGGAGTGAAGGTAACAAATTTCGAAGTGAGTTCAACAGCGACAAAAATGTAACAAAAACCTCTATTAGATCTGGGAATCGGACCAAAAATGTCTACAGCTGCCATGTGTCTTAATTTAACGGGTACAATAGGATGTAACGGAGGAATATGTGAAGTCGTGTCTGATTTAGCTTTCTGGCAGATTTTACATGACGCTAAAACTCGTCGAATACGTTTCTCCATGTTGGCAAAATAACAGTTCTGTCTCAGTATAAGAAAACATTTTCTTGCTCCATAATGTGCGTAACTTAAATGAGTATACCAAATTAATTTGGTAACAAGTTCGTCAGGAATACATAATAACCAGTTGTTGCTGTCAGGGCGAGAACGGCGAAACAGAATGTTATTGCGTACAGTGTAATGGTTTCTGATGGTAACATTATTCCTATCTTGCCAAAAGTGTTTAATTTCTTTCCACACGTTGTCTTTGCTCTGCTCCTGTGTTATGTCTCGTAATGACGACGAAATGAAATTTTCAAATGCGACTTGTTCAATATACATGACGCTGGAATTTGCTTGGCAGAAGTTGGTTGCGATGTCTTGCTGATTGTTGCTGAGATAACGGGATAGTGCGTCTGCTACAATATTTTCTGTACCGGGAATGTGAACAATTGTAAAATTAAATTCCTGTAAATAAAGTTTCTATCTGCTTAACCTGTCGTGTGTAAATTTTGCGGAAAGTAAAAACTGTATTGCTCTATGATCTGTGTAAACGGTCGTATGTCTTCCATAAAGAAAATGCCTAAATCTCATAAATGACCATACAACACATAATGTTTCAAGTTCTGTGACAGAATAATTGCGTTCAGCAGGTGACAGAATGCGACTTGCAAAGGCGATGTTTTTAATTACTGTAGTACTGTCTTCTTCAGTTTCCTGAAAAATGTGTACGCCTAAAGCGGTGTTAGAACTGTCGGTGGCAATGGAAAAATTTCTAGTAAGATCTGGGTGTGATAAAAGTGGTGCATTCAACAAAGCATGTTTCAGATTAGCAAATTCAGACTGTGCTTGGCTATCCCAGGACCAAATAGCGTTTTTACCCGTCAGTTGGCACAATCTAGGGGTGTCTAAAGCAGAGTAATCAATAAATTTACGGAAAAAGTTAATTAACCCCAAAAAGCTGCGTAATTGTTTCTTTGTCGTTGGAACGGTAATGTCACGTAAAGCTTGAAGTTTTTCGAGGTCAGGCGCAATGCCTTCTGCTGAAATTACATGTCCAAGAAATTTTATAGAGGTTTTGTCAAAGTGTGATTTGCTAAGATTAACTGTCAGTCCTTGTGCACGAAAAGTTTGCAACAGTTTTTTCAGAATTAAATTGTGTTCAGACCAGTTAGCTTCTGCGATAAGGATGTCGTCTAAATACGTTGTGATTCTGTCTTTTAGTTCTGTCGGAAGTGTAGTATTCAAACCGCGAAAAAACGCTGCTGAAGAAATTGTTAAACCGAACGGTAATTTGCAAAACTGGTAACAGTCACCAAAACAGAGAAATGCTGTGTACTTTCTGCAGTTCGGACGGAGCTGAATTTGCCAAAATCCCGATTTCAAATCTAATGTGGAATAAATAGCAGTACCATGAAATTTCTGTAGAAGTTCTTCTAGTGTCTGTGGGCGATCTGTTTCATTAATAATAATGTCGTTGACATGACGCGAATCAAGTACGAGGCGAAGTGATCCATCCTTTTTCTTAACAATATGGAGCGGGTTTATGTACGGACTAACTGCCGGTTCAATAATACCTTGGTCAAGCATAGCTTGCAATTGCTCCATTAAATTTCGGGAATGCAGCCGCATAAATTCTGCTTCTTCTTCTAATATTTCGGCTGTATATCTTTCAGCCATCTTCAGAGAGAGCCGTACGACTGACGCTCCAGCGCTCGCTCCATCCTTTTAAACTCGCGGACCGCGCCACTGCGCATGCGGCCACAGATGAACAAGGCGCCAGTGATGTTGATCGGCGGCAAAGACGTAACATATGCATGAGTTACGTCTGTGGCTGCGCATTCGATCCATGCTGGGAGATCGATGTATTACTGGGAGCTGAACTGTAGCGACGTCTTTGTAAGTTCAATATTGAAAGTGCCGGATTCCATGATCTATCTAATGTGAAACCGCTGTCTCTATTAATTAAATTCTTCGCCAAGCGGATTTCAATGGCCTCTTTTACTACGGAGTCCCAGAAAGATGAAACAGAAGTCAGAATTTCGACATTTTCATATACCATAGAGTGACCTGAATCAATACAATGCTCTGCCACGGCCGATTTACTGGGTTGTAAGAGCCGAGTGTACCTGCGATGTTCCGTACACCTCTCTTGGACTGTACGATTCGTTTGTCCGATATATGAAAGGCCACATTCACATGGTATTTTGTAAACTCCAGGTTTGCGGAGTAGTAAGTCATCTTTAATGGAACCCAGGAGTGCAGCCGTCTTCGCCGGTGGACGAAAAATCACTTTTACTTTATGTTTAGTGAGGATCCGTCCTATTTTGGATGAAAGGCTTCCCACATACGGCAGGACAGCCATGGATTTAAATGTTTCCTCGTCATCTTCTGCATTCCTTACGGACACCTTAGGTTTTATTTGTAGTGCCTTACGTATCTGTTGTGGAGAATACCCGTTGTCCTCAAAAACTCTCTTCAAATGTAAAAGTTCGTCTTTTAAACTACTTTCATCAGATATGACGTGTGCTCGGTGTACCAAAGTTCGTAGAACACTACTCGTCTGCGAAGGATGGTGACAGCTATTTGCATGTAAATATAAGTCCGTATGGGTCGGTTTCCGATATACTGCATGACCCAGAGTGCCATCTTCTTTACGCCGAACCAAGACATCCAAAAATGGAAGACATCCCTCGTTTTCCACTTCCATTGTAAACTGAATTTGTCCATGGATGGAATTCAGATGGTTTAAGAAGTCCTGCAATTTGTCCTCGCCATGGGGCCACACTACAAAGGTGTCGTCAACGTACCTCCAAAAAACTGTAGGCTTCAAACTAGCAGACTCCAGGGCCTTCTCCTCGAAATCCTCCATAAATAAATTGGCCACCAAGGGTGACAAAGGACTACCCATGGCAACACCGTCAGTCTGTTCAAAAAAGTCGTTATTAAATAAAAAGTATGTGGAGGTCATCACATGGTGAAACAAAGCTAAAATCTCCTTATCAAAACTTTTTCCAATGAGATCTAAAGATTCAGAGAGAGGTACCTTAGTAAATAGCGACACTACATCAAAGCTGACTAATAGATCAGAGGCGTTCAGTTTCAAAGATTTTAATTTGCCAATGAAATCTGCAGAGTTCCTTATATGATGATCACATTTTCCCACAAGCGGCCTCAATAGTGACGCCAGGTGCTTGGCACAATCATAGTTGGGAGAACCAATATTGCTCACGATAGGACGTAGAGGAACGTCTTTCTTATGGATCTTTGGGAGACCATAAAGCCTTGGAGGCACTGCACCACTTGGTTTCAGTCTTCGTATGACTTCCGGTGGAAATGGGGAGGCATTCAAAAGCGACGCCGTCTTCCTTACCACCTTGTTGGTGGGGTCGTTACTGATCTTCCGGTACATACTATCATTCAGTAAGCTGTATATCTTATCATGGTAGTCGTCACGGGACATTAAAACAGTGGCATTACCTTTATCAGCAGGGAGAACCACCGTTTCGGTATCTTGGCGGAGCATACGTAGTGCAGTCCTCTCTGCCACTGATATATTGCTTCTTTGGGGGCGAGCCTTCATAACAGCTCGACAAGTTTCGCGTCTTATTTCATCTGCAGAATCCGTAGAGAGTGGTCGAACAGCTTCTTCAACGGCACTGATGAATGCAGGTATAGGCAAAACCTTTGGCGTGGGTGCAAAATTCAGTCCTTTGCTTAAGACCATCATCGTAGCGTCGTCCAAATCTCTATCCGTCATATTAATGACGGAGCGTCGAATGATACTTTCTTGCTGTGGAGATGGCTCAAGTCGGCTGAACTTTGCAGTCTGTCTTGATGTCGCTACCTCACGAACCCAGTCTGATTTGGCCCATGTTGTACCCTCTATCCAGTTCCAAGAGTCCCTGGGTAACTCCACAGACATCTTCAAGTGCAGACGATAAAGTTCTTGAGAAACAAGATCCAGCTTCCTTCGTGTAAATCGGATCCTCTCCTTAACGATAGCAGAACCAGCTTTAAATAAAATCTTATTCATGGAAGTCGATTTTATAAAATGTACTAACCTGGCAAACCTCGGAATTATGCCATGGTCACGGCACCTCAGTAAAAAACTTAAAGAGCTCAATAATCTCGCTCTCAAATGTCGTAGCTTGTCCAGTCGTCGAAAACATAAAATCATCTCCTCCCCGAAGAGGTACTTGATGTGAATCTTCAGGTTTTCGCGGCGCAAAGACTGCTCCATTAAATTTCGGGAATGCAGCCGCATAAATTCTGCTTCTTCTTCTAATATTTCGGCTGTATATCTTTCAGCCATCTTCAGAGAGAGCCGTACGACTGACGCTCCAGCGCTCGCTCCATCCTTTTAAACTCGCGGACCGCGCCACTGCGCATGCGGCCACAGATGAACAAGGCGCCAGTGATGTTGATCGGCGGCAAAGACGTAACATATGCATGAGTTACGTCTGTGGCTGCGCATTCGATCCATGCTGGGAGATCGATGTATTACTGGGAGCTGAACTGTAGCGACGTCTTTGTAAGTTCAATATTGAAAGTGCCGGATTCCATGATCTATCTAATGTGAAACCGCTGTCTCTATTAATTAAATTCTTCGCCAAGCGGATTTCAATGGCCTCTTTTACTACGGAGTCCCAGAAAGATGAAACAGAAGTCAGAATTTCGACATTTTCATATACCATAGAGTGACCTGAATCAATACAATGCTCTGCCACGGCCGATTTACTGGGTTGTAAGAGCCGAGTGTACCTGCGATGTTCCGTACACCTCTCTTGGACTGTACGATTCGTTTGTCCGATATATGAAAGGCCACATTCACATGGTATTTTGTAAACTCCAGGTTTGCGGAGTAGTAAGTCATCTTTAATGGAACCCAGGAGTGCAGCCGTCTTCGCCGGTGGACGAAAAATCACTTTTACTTTATGTTTAGTGAGGATCCGTCCTATTTTGGATGAAAGGCTTCCCACATACGGCAGGACAGCCATGGATTTAAATGTTTCCTCGTCATCTTCTGCATTCCTTACGGACACCTTAGGTTTTATTTGTAGTGCCTTACGTATCTGTTGTGGAGAATACCCGTTGTCCTCAAAAACTCTCTTCAAATGTAAAAGTTCGTCTTTTAAACTACTTTCATCAGATATGACGTGTGCTCGGTGTACCAAAGTTCGTAGAACACTACTCGTCTGCGAAGGATGGTGACAGCTATTTGCATGTAAATATAAGTCCGTATGGGTCGGTTTCCGATATACTGCATGACCCAGAGTGCCATCTTCTTTACGCCGAACCAAGACATCCAAAAATGGAAGACATCCCTCGTTTTCCACTTCCATTGTAAACTGAATTTGTCCATGGATGGAATTCAGATGGTTTAAGAAGTCCTGCAATTTGTCCTCGCCATGGGGCCACACTACAAAGGTGTCGTCAACGTACCTCCAAAAAACTGTAGGCTTCAAACTAGCAGACTCCAGGGCCTTCTCCTCGAAATCCTCCATAAATAAATTGGCCACCAAGGGTGACAAAGGACTACCCATGGCAACACCGTCAGTCTGTTCAAAAAAGTCGTTATTAAATAAAAAGTATGTGGAGGTCATCACATGGTGAAACAAAGCTAAAATCTCCTTATCAAAACTTTTTCCAATGAGATCTAAAGATTCAGAGAGAGGTACCTTAGTAAATAGCGACACTACATCAAAGCTGACTAATAGATCAGAGGCGTTCAGTTTCAAAGATTTTAATTTGCCAATGAAATCTGCAGAGTTCCTTATATGATGATCACATTTTCCCACAAGCGGCCTCAATAGTGACGCCAGGTGCTTGGCACAATCATAGTTGGGAGAACCAATATTGCTCACGATAGGACGTAGAGGAACGTCTTTCTTATGGATCTTTGGGAGACCATAAAGCCTTGGAGGCACTGCACCACTTGGTTTCAGTCTTCGTATGACTTCCGGTGGAAATGGGGAGGCATTCAAAAGCGACGCCGTCTTCCTTACCACCTTGTTGGTGGGGTCGTTACTGATCTTCCGGTACATACTATCATTCAGTAAGCTGTATATCTTATCATGGTAGTCGTCACGGGACATTAAAACAGTGGCATTACCTTTATCAGCAGGGAGAACCACCGTTTCGGTATCTTGGCGGAGCATACGTAGTGCAGTCCTCTCTGCCACTGATATATTGCTTCTTTGGGGGCGAGCCTTCATAACAGCTCGACAAGTTTCGCGTCTTATTTCATCTGCAGAATCCGTAGAGAGTGGTCGAACAGCTTCTTCAACGGCACTGATGAATGCAGGTATAGGCAAAACCTTTGGCGTGGGTGCAAAATTCAGTCCTTTGCTTAAGACCATCATCGTAGCGTCGTCCAAATCTCTATCCGTCATATTAATGACGGAGCGTCGAATGATACTTTCTTGCTGTGGAGATGGCTCAAGTCGGCTGAACTTTGCAGTCTGTCTTGATGTCGCTACCTCACGAACCCAGTCTGATTTGGCCCATGTTGTACCCTCTATCCAGTTCCAAGAGTCCCTGGGTAACTCCACAGACATCTTCAAGTGCAGACGATAAAGTTCTTGAGAAACAAGATCCAGCTTCCTTCGTGTAAATCGGATCCTCTCCTTAACGATAGCAGAACCAGCTTTAAATAAAATCTTATTCATGGAAGTCGATTTTATAAAATGTACTAACCTGGCAAACCTCGGAATTATGCCATGGTCACGGCACCTCAGTAAAAAACTTAAAGAGCTCAATAATCTCGCTCTCAAATGTCGTAGCTTGTCCAGTCGTCGAAAACATAAAATCATCTCCTCCCCGAAGAGGTACTTGATGTGAATCTTCAGGTTTTCGCGGCGCAAAGACTGCTCCATTAAATTTCGGGAATGCAGCCGCATAAATTCTGCTTCTTCTTCTAATATTTCGGCTGTATATCTTTCAGCCATCTTCAGAGAGAGCCGTACGACTGACGCTCCAGCGCTCGCTCCATCCTTTTAAACTCGCGGACCGCGCCACTGCGCATGCGGCCACAGATGAACAAGGCGCCAGTGATGTTGATCGGCGGCAAAGACGTAACATATGCATGAGTTACGTCTGTGGCTGCGCATTCGATCCATGCTGGGAGATCGATGTATTACTGGGAGCTGAACTGTAGCGACGTCTTTGTAAGTTCAATATTGAAAGTGCCGGATTCCATGATCTATCTAATGTGAAACCGCTGTCTCTATTAATTAAATTCTTCGCCAAGCGGATTTCAATGGCCTCTTTTACTACGGAGTCCCAGAAAGATGAAACAGAAGTCAGAATTTCGACATTTTCATATACCATAGAGTGACCTGAATCAATACAATGCTCTGCCACGGCCGATTTACTGGGTTGTAAGAGCCGAGTGTACCTGCGATGTTCCGTACACCTCTCTTGGACTGTACGATTCGTTTGTCCGATATATGAAAGGCCACATTCACATGGTATTTTGTAAACTCCAGGTTTGCGGAGTAGTAAGTCATCTTTAATGGAACCCAGGAGTGCAGCCGTCTTCGCCGGTGGACGAAAAATCACTTTTACTTTATGTTTAGTGAGGATCCGTCCTATTTTGGATGAAAGGCTTCCCACATACGGCAGGACAGCCATGGATTTAAATGTTTCCTCGTCATCTTCTGCATTCCTTACGGACACCTTAGGTTTTATTTGTAGTGCCTTACGTATCTGTTGTGGAGAATACCCGTTGTCCTCAAAAACTCTCTTCAAATGTAAAAGTTCGTCTTTTAAACTACTTTCATCAGATATGACGTGTGCTCGGTGTACCAAAGTTCGTAGAACACTACTCGTCTGCGAAGGATGGTGACAGCTATTTGCATGTAAATATAAGTCCGTATGGGTCGGTTTCCGATATACTGCATGACCCAGAGTGCCATCTTCTTTACGCCGAACCAAGACATCCAAAAATGGAAGACATCCCTCGTTTTCCACTTCCATTGTAAACTGAATTTGTCCATGGATGGAATTCAGATGGTTTAAGAAGTCCTGCAATTTGTCCTCGCCATGGGGCCACACTACAAAGGTGTCGTCAACGTACCTCCAAAAAACTGTAGGCTTCAAACTAGCAGACTCCAGGGCCTTCTCCTCGAAATCCTCCATAAATAAATTGGCCACCAAGGGTGACAAAGGACTACCCATGGCAACACCGTCAGTCTGTTCAAAAAAGTCGTTATTAAATAAAAAGTATGTGGAGGTCATCACATGGTGAAACAAAGCTAAAATCTCCTTATCAAAACTTTTTCCAATGAGATCTAAAGATTCAGAGAGAGGTACCTTAGTAAATAGCGACACTACATCAAAGCTGACTAATAGATCAGAGGCGTTCAGTTTCAAAGATTTTAATTTGCCAATGAAATCTGCAGAGTTCCTTATATGATGATCACATTTTCCCACAAGCGGCCTCAATAGTGACGCCAGGTGCTTGGCACAATCATAGTTGGGAGAACCAATATTGCTCACGATAGGACGTAGAGGAACGTCTTTCTTATGGATCTTTGGGAGACCATAAAGCAAATTAAAATCTTTGAAACTGAACGCCTCTGATCTATTAGTCAGCTTTGATGTAGTGTCGCTATTTACTAAGGTACCTCTCTCTGAATCTTTAGATCTCATTGGAAAAAGTTTTGATAAGGAGATTTTAGCTTTGTTTCACCATGTGATGACCTCCACATACTTTTTATTTAATAACGACTTTTTTGAACAGACTGACGGTGTTGCCATGGGTAGTCCTTTGTCACCCTTGGTGGCCAATTTATTTATGGAGGATTTCGAGGAGAAGGCCCTGGAGTCTGCTAGTTTGAAGCCTACAGTTTTTTGGAGGTACGTTGACGACACCTTTGTAGTGTGGCCCCATGGCGAGGACAAATTGCAGGACTTCTTAAACCATCTGAATTCCATCCATGGACAAATTCAGTTTACAATGGAAGTGGAAAACGAGGGATGTCTTCCATTTTTGGATGTCTTGGTTCGGCGTAAAGAAGATGGCACTCTGGGTCATGCAGTATATCGGAAACCGACCCATACGGACTTATATTTACATGCAAATAGCTGTCACCATCCTTCGCAGACGAGTAGTGTTCTACGAACTTTGGTACACCGAGCACACGTCATATCTGATGAAAGTAGTTTAAAAGACGAACTTTTACATTTGAAGAGAGTTTTTGAGGACAACGGGTATTCTCCACAACAGATACGTAAGGCACTACAAATAAAACCTAAGGTGTCCGTAAGGAATGCAGAAGATGACGAGGAAACATTTAAATCCATGGCTGTCCTGCCGTATGTGGGAAGCCTTTCATCCAAAATAGGACGGATCCTCACTAAACATAAAGTAAAAGTGATTTTTCGTCCACCGGCGAAGACGGCTGCACTCCTGGGTTCCATTAAAGATGACTTACTACTCCGCAAACCTGGAGTTTACAAAATACCATGTGAATGTGGCCTTTCATATATCGGACAAACGAATCGTACAGTCCAAGAGAGGTGTACGGAACATCGCAGGTACACTCGGCTCTTACAACCCAGTAAATCGGCCGTGGCAGAGCATTGTATTGATTCAGGTCACTCTATGGTATATGAAAATGTCGAAATTCTGACTTCTGTTTCATCTTTCTGGGACTCCGTAGTAAAAGAGGCCATTGAAATCCGCTTGGCGAAGAATTTAATTAATAGAGACAGCGGTTTCACATTAGATAGATCATGGAATCCGGCACTTTCAATATTGAACTTACAAAGACGTCGCTACAGTTCAGCTCCCAGTAATACATCGATCTCCCAGCATGGATCGAATGCGCAGCCACAGACGTAACTCATGCATATGTTACGTCTTTGCCGCCGATCAACATCACTGGCGCCTTGTTCATCTGTGGCCGCATGCGCAGTGGCGCGGTCCGCGAGTTTAAAAGGATGGAGCGAGCGCTGGAGCGTCAGTCGTACGGCTCTCTCTGAAGATGGCTGAAAGATATACAGCCGAAATATTAGAAGAAGAAGCAGAATTTATGCGGCTGCATTCCCGAAATTTAATGGAGCAGTCTTTGCGCCGCGAAAACCTGAAGATTCACATCAAGTACCTCTTCGGGGAGGAGATGATTTTATGTTTTCGACGACTGGACAAGCTACGACATTTGAGAGCGAGATTATTGAGCTCTTTAAGTTTTTTACTGAGGTGCCGTGACCATGGCATAATTCCGAGGTTTGCCAGGTTAGTACATTTTATAAAATCGACTTCCATGAATAAGATTTTATTTAAAGCTGGTTCTGCTATCGTTAAGGAGAGGATCCGATTTACACGAAGGAAGCTGGATCTTGTTTCTCAAGAACTTTATCGTCTGCACTTGAAGATGTCTGTGGAGTTACCCAGGGACTCTTGGAACTGGATAGAGGGTACAACATGGGCCAAATCAGACTGGGTTCGTGAGGTAGCGACATCAAGACAGACTGCAAAGTTCAGCCGACTTGAGCCATCTCCACAGCAAGAAAGTATCATTCGACGCTCCGTCATTAATATGACGGATAGAGATTTGGACGACGCTACGATGATGGTCTTAAGCAAAGGACTGAATTTTGCACCCACGCCAAAGGTTTTGCCTATACCTGCATTCATCAGTGCCGTTGAAGAAGCTGTTCGACCACTCTCTACGGATTCTGCAGATGAAATAAGACGCGAAACTTGTCGAGCTGCTATGAAGGCTCGCCCCCAAAGAAGCAATATATCAGTGGCAGAGAGGACTGCACTACGTATGCTCCGCCAAGATACCGAAACGGTGGTTCTCCCTGCTGATAAAGGTAATGCCACTGTTTTAATGTCCCGTGACGACTACCATGATAAGATATACAGCTTACTGAATGATAGTATGTACCGGAAGATCAGTAACGACCCCACCAACAAGGTGGTAAGGAAGTTGGCGTCGCTTTTGAATGCCTCCCCATTTCCACCGGAAGTCATACGAAGACTGAAACCAAGTGGTGCAGTGCCTCCAAGGCTTTATGGTCTCCCAAAGATCCATAAGAAAGACGTTCCTCTACGTCCTATCGTGAGCAATATTGGTTCTCCCAACTATGATTGTGCCAAGCACCTGGCGTCACTATTGAGGCCGCTTGTGGGAAAATGTGATCATCATATAAGGAACTCTGCAGATTTCATTGGCAAATTAAAATCTTTGAAACTGAACGCCTCTGATCTATTAGTCAGCTTTGATGTAGTGTCGCTATTTACTAAGGTACCTCTCTCTGAATCTTTAGATCTCATTGGAAAAAGTTTTGATAAGGAGATTTTAGCTTTGTTTCACCATGTGATGACCTCCACATACTTTTTATTTAATAACGACTTTTTTGAACATACTGACGGTGTTGCCATGGGTAGTCCTTTGTCACCCTTGGTGGCCAATTTATTTATGGAGGATTTCGAGGAGAAGGCCCTGGAGTCTGCTAGTTTGAAGCCTACAGTTTTTTGGAGGTACGTTGACGACACCTTTGTAGTGTGGCCCCATGGCGAGGACAAATTGCAGGACTTCTTAAACCATCTGAATTCCATCCATGGACAAATTCAGTTTACAATGGAAGTGGAAAACGAGGGATGTCTTCCATTTTTGGATGTCTTGGTTCGGCGTAAAGAAGATGGCACTCTGGGTCATGCAGTATATCGGAAACCGACCCATACGGACTTATATTTACATGCAAATAGCTGTCACCATCCTTCGCAGACGAGTAGTGTTCTACGAACTTTGGTACACCGAGCACACGTCATATCTGATGAAAGTAGTTTAAAAGACGAACTTTTACATTTGAAGAGAGTTTTTGAGGACAACGGGTATTCTCCACAACAGATACGTAAGGCACTACAAATAAAACCTAAGGTGTCCGTAAGGAATGCAGAAGATGACGAGGAAACATTTAAATCCATGGCTGTCCTGCCGTATGTGGGAAGCCTTTCATCCAAAATAGGACGGATCCTCACTAAACATAAAGTAAAAGTGATTTTTCGTCCACCGGCGAAGACGGCTGCACTCCTGGGTTCCATTAAAGATGACTTACTACTCCGCAAACCTGGAGTTTACAAAATACCATGTGAATGTGGCCTTTCATATATCGGACAAACGAATCGTACAGTCCAAGAGAGGTGTACGGAACATCGCAGGTACACTCGGCTCTTACAACCCAGTAAATCGGCCGTGGCAGAGCATTGTATTGATTCAGGTCACTCTATGGTATATGAAAATGTCGAAATTCTGACTTCTGTTTCATCTTTCTGGGACTCCGTAGTAAAAGAGGCCATTGAAATCCGCTTGGCGAAGAATTTAATTAATAGAGACAGCGGTTTCACATTAGATAGATCATGGAATCCGGCACTTTCAATATTGAACTTACAAAGACGTCGCTACAGTTCAGCTCCCAGTAATACATCGATCTCCCAGCATGGATCGAATGCGCAGCCACAGACGTAACTCATGCATATGTTACGTCTTTGCCGCCGATCAACATCACTGGCGCCTTGTTCATCTGTGGCCGCATGCGCAGTGGCGCGGTCCGCGAGTTTAAAAGGATGGAGCGAGCGCTGGAGCGTCAGTCGTACGGCTCTCTCTGAAGATGGCTGAAAGATATACAGCCGAAATATTAGAAGAAGAAGCAGAATTTATGCGGCTGCATTCCCGAAATTTAATGGAGCAGTCTTTGCGCCGCGAAAACCTGAAGATTCACATCAAGTACCTCTTCGGGGAGGAGATGATTTTATGTTTTCGACGACTGGACAAGCTACGACATTTGAGAGCGAGATTATTGAGCTCTTTAAGTTTTTTACTGAGGTGCCGTGACCATGGCATAATTCCGAGGTTTGCCAGGTTAGTACATTTTATAAAATCGACTTCCATGAATAAGATTTTATTTAAAGCTGGTTCTGCTATCGTTAAGGAGAGGATCCGATTTACACGAAGGAAGCTGGATCTTGTTTCTCAAGAACTTTATCGTCTGCACTTGAAGATGTCTGTGGAGTTACCCAGGGACTCTTGGAACTGGATAGAGGGTACAACATGGGCCAAATCAGACTGGGTTCGTGAGGTAGCGACATCAAGACAGACTGCAAAGTTCAGCCGACTTGAGCCATCTCCACAGCAAGAAAGTATCATTCGACGCTCCGTCATTAATATGACGGATAGAGATTTGGACGACGCTACGATGATGGTCTTAAGCAAAGGACTGAATTTTGCACCCACGCCAAAGGTTTTGCCTATACCTGCATTCATCAGTGCCGTTGAAGAAGCTGTTCGACCACTCTCTACGGATTCTGCAGATGAAATAAGACGCGAAACTTGTCGAGCTGTTATGAAGGCTCGCCCCCAAAGAAGCAATATATCAGTGGCAGAGAGGACTGCACTACGTATGCTCCGCCAAGATACCGAAACGGTGGTTCTCCCTGCTGATAAAGGTAATGCCACTGTTTTAATGTCCCGTGACGACTACCATGATAAGATATACAGCTTACTGAATGATAGTATGTACCGGAAGATCAGTAACGACCCCACCAACAAGGTGGTAAGGAAGACGGCGTCGCTTTTGAATGCCTCCCCATTTCCACCGGAAGTCATACGAAGACTGAAACCAAGTGGTGCAGTGCCTCCAAGGCTTTATGGTCTCCCAAAGATCCATAAGAAAGACGTTCCTCTACGTCCTATCGTGAGCAATATTGGTTCTCCCAACTATGATTGTGCCAAGCACCTGGCGTCACTATTGAGGCCGCTTGTGGGAAAATGTGATCATCATATAAGGAACTCTGCAGATTTCATTGGCAAATTAAAATCTTTGAAACTGAACGCCTCTGATCTATTAGTCAGCTTTGATGTAGTGTCGCTATTTACTAAGGTACCTCTCTCTGAATCTTTAGATCTCATTGGAAAAAGTTTTGATAAGGAGATTTTAGCTTTGTTTCACCATGTGATGACCTCCACATACTTTTTATTTAATAACGACTTTTTTGAACAGACTGACGGTGTTGCCATGGGTAGTCCTTTGTCACCCTTGGTGGCCAATTTATTTATGGAGGATTTCGAGGAGAAGGCCCTGGAGTCTGCTAGTTTGAAGCCTACAGTTTTTTGGAGGTACGTTGACGACACCTTTGTAGTGTGGCCCCATGGCGAGGACAAATTGCAGGACTTCTTAAACCATCTGAATTCCATCCATGGACAAATTCAGTTTACAATGGAAGTGGAAAACGAGGGATGTCTTCCATTTTTGGATGTCTTGGTTCGGCGTAAAGAAGATGGCACTCTGGGTCATGCAGTATATCGGAAACCGACCCATACGGACTTATATTTACATGCAAATAGCTGTCACCATCCTTCGCAGACGAGTAGTGTTCTACGAACTTTGGTACACCGAGCACACGTCATATCTGATGAAAGTAGTTTAAAAGACGAACTTTTACATTTGAAGAGAGTTTTTGAGGACAACGGGTATTCTCCACAACAGATACGTAAGGCACTACAAATAAAACCTAAGGTGTCCGTAAGGAATGCAGAAGATGACGAGGAAACATTTAAATCCATGGCTGTCCTGCCGTATGTGGGAAGCCTTTCATCCAAAATAGGACGGATCCTCACTAAACATAAAGTAAAAGTGATTTTTCGTCCACCGGCGAAGACGGCTGCACTCCTGGGTTCCATTAAAGATGACTTACTACTCCGCAAACCTGGAGTTTACAAAATACCATGTGAATGTGGCCTTTCATATATCGGACAAACGAATCGTACAGTCCAAGAGAGGTGTACGGAACATCGCAGGTACACTCGGCTCTTACAACCCAGTAAATCGGCCGTGGCAGAGCATTGTATTGATTCAGGTCACTCTATGGTATATGAAAATGTCGAAATTCTGACTTCTGTTTCATCTTTCTGGGACTCCGTAGTAAAAGAGGCCATTGAAATCCGCTTGGCGAAGAATTTAATTAATAGAGACAGCGGTTTCACATTAGATAGATCATGGAATCCGGCACTTTCAATATTGAACTTACAAAGACGTCGCTACAGTTCAGCTCCCAGTAATACATCGATCTCCCAGCATGGATCGAATGCGCAGCCACAGACGTAACTCATGCATATGTTACGTCTTTGCCGCCGATCAACATCACTGGCGCCTTGTTCATCTGTGGCCGCATGCGCAGTGGCGCGGTCCGCGAGTTTAAAAGGATGGAGCGAGCGCTGGAGCGTCAGTCGTACGGCTCTCTCTGAAGATGGCTGAAAGATATACAGCCGAAATATTAGAAGAAGAAGCAGAATTTATGCGGCTGCATTCCCGAAATTTAATGGAGCAGTCTTTGCGCCGCGAAAACCTGAAGATTCACATCAAGTACCTCTTCGGGGAGGAGATGATTTTATGTTTTCGACGACTGGACAAGCTACGACATTTGAGAGCGAGATTATTGAGCTCTTTAAGTTTTTTACTGAGGTGCCGTGACCATGGCATAATTCCGAGGTTTGCCAGGTTAGTACATTTTATAAAATCGACTTCCATGAATAAGATTTTATTTAAAGCTGGTTCTGCTATCGTTAAGGAGAGGATCCGATTTACACGAAGGAAGCTGGATCTTGTTTCTCAAGAACTTTATCGTCTGCACTTGAAGATGTCTGTGGAGTTACCCAGGGACTCTTGGAACTGGATAGAGGGTACAACATGGGCCAAATCAGACTGGGTTCGTGAGGTAGCGACATCAAGACAGACTGCAAAGTTCAGCCGACTTGAGCCATCTCCACAGCAAGAAAGTATCATTCGACGCTCCGTCATTAATATGACGGATAGAGATTTGGACGACGCTACGATGATGGTCTTAAGCAAAGGACTGAATTTTGCACCCACGCCAAAGGTTTTGCCTATACCTGCATTCATCAGTGCCGTTGAAGAAGCTGTTCGACCACTCTCTACGGATTCTGCAGATGAAATAAGACGCGAAACTTGTCGAGCTGTTATGAAGGCTCGCCCCCAAAGAAGCAATATATCAGTGGCAGAGAGGACTGCACTACGTATGCTCCGCCAAGATACCGAAACGGTGGTTCTCCCTGCTGATAAAGGTAATGCCACTGTTTTAATGTCCCGTGACGACTACCATGATAAGATATACAGCTTACTGAATGATAGTATGTACCGGAAGATCAGTAACGACCCCACCAACAAGGTGGTAAGGAAGACGGCGTCGCTTTTGAATGCCTCCCCATTTCCACCGGAAGTCATACGAAGACTGAAACCAAGTGGTGCAGTGCCTCCAAGGCTTTATGGTCTCCCAAAGATCCATAAGAAAGACGTTCCTCTACGTCCTATCGTGAGCAATATTGGTTCTCCCAACTATGATTGTGCCAAGCACCTGGCGTCACTATTGAGGCCGCTTGTGGGAAAATGTGATCATCATATAAGGAACTCTGCAGATTTCATTGGCAAATTAAAATCTTTGAAACTGAACGCCTCTGATCTATTAGTCAGCTTTGATGTAGTGTCGCTATTTACTAAGGTACCTCTCTCTGAATCTTTAGATCTCATTGGAAAAAGTTTTGATAAGGAGATTTTAGCTTTGTTTCACCATGTGATGACCTCCACATACTTTTTATTTAATAACGACTTTTTTGAACAGACTGACGGTGTTGCCATGGGTAGTCCTTTGTCACCCTTGGTGGCCAATTTATTTATGGAGGATTTCGAGGAGAAGGCCCTGGAGTCTGCTAGTTTGAAGCCTACAGTTTTTTGGAGGTACGTTGACGACACCTTTGTAGTGTGGCCCCATGGCGAGGACAAATTGCAGGACTTCTTAAACCATCTGAATTCCATCCATGGACAAATTCAGTTTACAATGGAAGTGGAAAACGAGGGATGTCTTCCATTTTTGGATGTCTTGGTTCGGCGTAAAGAAGATGGCACTCTGGGTCATGCAGTATATCGGAAACCGACCCATACGGACTTATATTTACATGCAAATAGCTGTCACCATCCTTCGCAGACGAGTAGTGTTCTACGAACTTTGGTACACCGAGCACACGTCATATCTGATGAAAGTAGTTTAAAAGACGAACTTTTACATTTGAAGAGAGTTTTTGAGGACAACGGGTATTCTCCACAACAGATACGTAAGGCACTACAAATAAAACCTAAGGTGTCCGTAAGGAATGCAGAAGATGACGAGGAAACATTTAAATCCATGGCTGTCCTGCCGTATGTGGGAAGCCTTTCATCCAAAATAGGACGGATCCTCACTAAACATAAAGTAAAAGTGATTTTTCGTCCACCGGCGAAGACGGCTGCACTCCTGGGTTCCATTAAAGATGACTTACTACTCCGCAAACCTGGAGTTTACAAAATACCATGTGAATGTGGCCTTTCATATATCGGACAAACGAATCGTACAGTCCAAGAGAGGTGTACGGAACATCGCAGGTACACTCGGCTCTTACAACCCAGTAAATCGGCCGTGGCAGAGCATTGTATTGATTCAGGTCACTCTATGGTATATGAAAATGTCGAAATTCTGACTTCTGTTTCATCTTTCTGGGACTCCGTAGTAAAAGAGGCCATTGAAATCCGCTTGGCGAAGAATTTAATTAATAGAGACAGCGGTTTCACATTAGATAGATCATGGAATCCGGCACTTTCAATATTGAACTTACAAAGACGTCGCTACAGTTCAGCTCCCAGTAATACATCGATCTCCCAGCATGGATCGAATGCGCAGCCACAGACGTAACTCATGCATATGTTACGTCTTTGCCGCCGATCAACATCACTGGCGCCTTGTTCATCTGTGGCCGCATGCGCAGTGGCGCGGTCCGCGAGTTTAAAAGGATGGAGCGAGCGCTGGAGCGTCAGTCGTACGGCTCTCTCTGAAGATGGCTGAAAGATATACAGCCGAAATATTAGAAGAAGAAGCAGAATTTATGCGGCTGCATTCCCGAAATTTAATGGAGCAGTCTTTGCGCCGCGAAAACCTGAAGATTCACATAGCTTGCAATTCTTTCTCAACTTGTTCTCTGTGAATATATGGAATGGGATAATGTTTGGCTTTAAATGTGTCATGCTGTTTAACTTGAAACTCATACATAAAACCGGACATAGTACCAGGGACGTTGTCAAAAACTTGAGCTTGGTGTAAAAGAATTTTGCGTAGCTCTGTACGTTCGTCGTCTGTATTTGCACTGCTCTGTTTAACTTCATCAGAAATCATTTGCATAACGTCATAGTCGGCTTCGTCTGGTGTATTGTAGTTGTGAACATACGTATCTGTGAACAATGTGGAATGACAGTCTATGTTACGTGATGCAGAAATGACCTCTGTCCGATTAATTGTTTGTTCTTCTCCAGATAAAGAGTGCTGAAATTCTAATGCCAATTGTACATTTTCATCCTTTAACACTAAATAGGAATTCTGAAAGTCAATAACTGCGTCGTGTTGTACCAAAAAACTCGTACCTAAAATAACGTCTGTTGTCGATAAGGGAACAATCCAAAAATTTGAGTGGAACGTATGACCTGCAATACAAAATGATAAGTGTGTCTGTAATTTTACATCTACTCCTTTACCAGATACTGCTCCTTTTACTTTAGTTCTGCCTAATGGTAACGTAGGATAAGTATTCTCTTTGTTACATTCGTTGAAGGTTTCTTCATTTATAACTGACGTAGGTGATCCAGAATCGATTACTGCTGAAAATGTGGATGATCCAATCTTTACTTCAATGACAGGGTGGGAAATGGTTTTTTGAATAACTGGTTTTTCATGCAAAAGTGTGTCTCGGATGTCGTCAAAAGTAATAACATTTTCGTGAACAAAATTCTGCGTGCCAAAAGTAGTGCTTACGTTGTTGGAAGATGCAACCTGTGCTGTATCTAGTCAAATTCTTTCTGACGTGCTGTTATTTGCGGGAGGATGCTGTGGTATCTCGACTATTTGTACTGTTCTGCTATTTCTTCCTGACGTATTAGGTACGGGATGATACCGACTGTCTGGTTCATTCATGATAATCTGTTGTTGCGGATGATTCTGCTGCTGATAGGACCGACTGTTACGCTGAAAATTGTGCTCATTACTTTTACGTCTGTCATAATAATCATTGCGTTGCGATAGGAATTGAAATGGTGTGTTTTCTGTACGTACTGATTTCCTTGTTGCTGTGCGTTACTATTTGGTGGAACCGACGCTATACGTGTAGGCGGCGAAACATCAAAGCTTGGTTGACCTTACAGACTACATTGTTGGTTAGGTATGCTAACCGACTGGTTTTGTTGATGTTTTGGGGAAAAGCCTCTATTGTTGACAAACTGTCATTGCGTTTGCTGATAATTTTGAGGATACTGAAATTAAAATTTTGTCTCGTATTAAAATTATATTTGTATTTCTTGTCATTTAGGGAGTGTCTAATGAAAACTGTCACTTTCAGGTAAAACTTGTCATATCAGGTTTCTTTACTAATTCCTAATTATAGATAGATCGATAGTTGAAGAGCTGTTTTGATAGATATGAAGGATAGTAAAAGAGTAGGCAGCAGTGCAGAAAACTAAAGAAGAAATAGCACTACTACGGCTCAGGGCCCTGTGCACGCTGCGGCTCATATTCATCGAAGTGCAATGAATCCCCTGAGGTCTCTTACACGCTGCAAATAAATTTTAGTTTCTGCATTACAGGCCAATCTAGTGGAAATGCCAAATTAAATCGTTGTATCCAATCCAAAGGGTGAATCTGTGTTCTGTCATTTTTAAATACCTTAAATTTCCTAACAGAAAGGAAGTGCTTATGATCAACGTTATCGTCTCTGAATGTGTGAACTGGTTCAGGATTGTATGATAATCTGTTTATCTGTGACTGTTCAGAATCTAAGTCACGTACACTCCGTAAATTACCTAAATTATACTGGCTGTGTGAGTGTGAGAAATGTTCGGAATGTGGCGTATGCTGTGTCGTGTTACAGGCTGAGACATTTCTCATCTCTGTCATCTCTTGCTGTAAAGACGACACTTTTCTACGCAATGCATTATTGGACGAACTTATCTCACTGGTTGTCTGCTGTAAATTTTGGAATTCGGGAGTTTCATTGAAAGAAATTGGTGACGTATCATCTGATTTGGTGTAATTGTTATTTTCGATAACGTCAATACGACTGGCCAATTCATCAAATTTTTCAGTCAGTGGTTTTACCTGATCGTCATTTTTAGTGTCACAAACATTGATTTGTTTTTGGATTTTACGAGTGGTTTTGTTCAATTTCTTAACGTCTGCTTTAATGTGATCGGGATCCTGTATTAATTCCAATTGTTCTAGTCTGTTGGTCACTGTCTGAAAGTCCACTGTGTGTGTGTCTGTTTTTGTTTTAAGACCAGAGATTTCATCATGCAATTCGGTGTTCAGCTGTTTGATAGTATTGATTTCGTCTGATACTGCAGCAATGTTGTTGTCTACGTATGTTTTTGCTTTCGTAAACAATTTACGCTTATCTTCCTGTCTCTATGCAGTAATTGTTTCCATGACTTGTTTCTTTACTTTGTTCTGTTCCTGTATAAATTTACGTAATGCGTTTCACTGTTTTGTAGGTGGTGATTAAAACGTTCGTCAATTTGGCTGTTTTGTTGTTCAAATTCCGTGTCTACTTTCGCATCCAGTGTGCGTGAAAGTTCTGATGACATTAATTTAAAATCGTCGCGTAAATGTGTTGCGTTTTCAGAACATTGTTTAGCGACTGCACTAATTTCATCTCAAAGTAATTTGGTTGTGGCTGCATGTGTATTACTTAATTCTTGTGCCACAGATCTAATTTCTTCACAACTGTTCCTAGCACTAGCCTTAATTTCCTCAAGTAATTGTTCTTTAGTATAATGACATTGCACGGCAACGGCTGTAATCTATTCACTAAGCTGTTTGAAATTGTAGTCTTGTTTTTCATTCAACTGTTTGGAATTGTTGTCTAGTTTTTCATTAAGTTGTTTGGAATTGTTGTCTAGTTTTTCATTAAGTTGTTTGTAATTGTTGTCTTGTTTTTCATTCGACTGTATGAGATTTTCATTAAGTTGTTGTTTGAGATTTTCATTAAGTTGTATCAATAATGCCATAACTCGATCCATGCCAAAATTAGCTGCTGTATTCTCTGTACTGTGTGATGATGTATCTGCATGTGTCACGTTTTGTATAACTATTTCGTCATTCTTTGAAACTTCCTGGCAGATTAAAACTGTGTGCCCGACCGAGACTCGAACTCGGGACCTTTGCCTTTCGCGGGCAAGTGCTCTACCAACTGAGCTACCGAAGCACGACTCGCGCCCGGTACTCACAGCTTTACTTCTGCCAGTACCTCGTCTCCAACCTTACAAACTTTACAGACGCTCTCCTGCGAACCTTGCAGAACTAGCACTCCTGAAAGAAAGGATATTGCGGAGGCATGGCTTAGCCGCAGCCTGGGGGATGTTTCCAGAATGAGATTTTCACTCTGCAGCGGAGTGTGCGCTGATATGAAAGTTCCTGGCAGATTAAAACTGTGTGCCCGACCGAGACTCGAACTCGGGACCTGTGGCTTTCGCGGGCAAGTGCTCTACCAACTGAGCTACCGAAGAACGACTCACGCCCCCTACTCACAGCTTTACTTCTGCCAGTACCTCGTCTCCAACCTTCCAAACTTTACAGAAGCTCTACTGCGAACCTTGCAGAACTAGCACTCCTGAAAGAAAGGATATTGCGGAGACATGGCTTAGCCACAGCCTGGGGGATGTTTCCAGAATGAGATTTTCACTCTGCAGCGGAGTGTGCGCTGATATGAAACTTCCTGGCAGTTTAAAACTGTGTGCCCGACCGAGACTCGAACCTTCCAAAGTGTGGAAGGTTGGAGACGAGGTACTGGTAGAAGTAAAGCTGTGAGTACCGGGCGTGAGTAGTGCTTCGGTAGCTCAGTTGGTAGAGCACTTGCCCGCGAAAGGCAAAGGTCACGAGTTCGAGTCTCGGTCAGGCACACAGTTTTAATCTGCCAGGAAGTTTCATATCAGCGCACACTCCGCTGCAGAGTGAAAATCTCATTCTGGTCATTCTTTGATTCTTGAGAAGGTTCACCAATCGGATGTGCACTGTTGGTCACTACACCGGAATCAAATAAATCTGACATATTTTGAGTACATTGTTCATCTTCGTTAGAAACATTTATCTGTTCACTGCGTAAATTTTGGAAGTCAGGTGTGTCAAAGTGGACAGCGTTCATTGTAACGGAACGTGCCGCGTCATCAATTGTTGATAAATTAAGTGTGGACATAACTGAATGTGTTTGCTCATCATTAGGATTAAAGTCATTACTAGTGGTCGGTACGCACTGATTATCTGTAATTAGAGGATTATCACTATGACACTGAGTGTTGCTAGTATTATCGGCCAAATTATTCGAGTCAACTTTTTCACTCATTGCACATCGCAATGTACTGTTAGCAGTTTTTCGCGGCATTATCATAAATCAAAGTTAAGCACAAAATGAAACAAAGACAAAGCAAAATTGGAACAAATACAATTACAACAAAGAGCAATAAATTGCCGATGATATGTGAAAGAAAGAGTGACAAATTAGTAAATGCGTTGCGCCAGATGCTAACTACATTTAATATTAAGTAAATAAGAGCAGATATATAACTGACTACCTCTCAGAAATTCGCAAAGAAAACACGATCCTGGCCGGTTGTCGACAAGTGTAACCTTCCCACAAAATAAAATAAATATATAAATAATATTCACGTTTAGTGTAACTTCCCCACAAAATAAATTCCTTAACCTACTAATAATGCGATGTGTCTAATCTCTCAATAAAAAAATTGTCGCTCACTTATAACGTTACAGTAATGACTGTGAATTTAAACTGGTAAATTTTATACGTCAGCAGTACTGCGTCATGGCCCTGAAAGATCATTCTGAATAAAAAAAAGAGAAAATTCTTACCTCAATTAGGTCGCCGGATAACGCATATATATCTGCTCCTATAAGAAATTTTTTTGGCGCAGCTCTGTGCAATGCTATCCGATAGATTTGTCATATATAAAAAGAAACAACTGATTTTTCCTTTCAATAATCGGGATGACCAAGGATTGGAGAAATTAGTAAATTCTTTAAATTGAAATGAATGATTGTCAAAAATTACTTTTTATGAGAAAGATTATTACTAGGAGATTTTTTAAACATTTACTTGGGACTTGATATAACAATACCACATATGCGCGAGGCTGCTTTTACCTTACATTATATCGCTCAGGCTCGGCCATCGCTCTCCACGACCGGCCCAACCAACACAATACACCAGACTGCTCGCTAGCAGCTACTTACTGCTACTAACACACAGTTCCTACTGCAGTCAACACTGCGCTTTGGTCTCAGATTCTCTTATATCTTACATATCGCAGGCATCGCGTGAGCAATCCATCGAAATTACATCTGCTCGAATGCGCTAACAACAAATTCCTTAACCATGGACGTCTTACAGGACACACTACACTGTTTCGCAATTTGGCGAATAGATAAACCTGCTTGGCTAAGTGCTACAATTGCAGCACGTTTGTCTATGGATATCTCCACTCGTGGAGCCATACTAGCTATGTGCACACTTCTATCTCACGAAGGAACTGACGTGCGGGAACCAAGTGCACCAAATGCGGCGTCCGTCGGCAAATAGGTAAACCAACATATCCGACAGGTACATAACCAGAATGAAATTTTCGCTCTGTAGCGGATTGTGCGCTGATTTGAAACTTCGTGGCAGATTAAAACTGTGTGCCGGACCGAGACTCGAACTCAGGACCTTTGCCTTTTACGGGCAAGTGCCCTACCAACAGAGCTACCCACACACGACTCACGACGCGTCCCCACAATCTTACTTCCGCCATTACCTCGTCTCCTACCTTCCAAACTTCACAGAAGTTCTCCTGCGAACTTGCAGAACTAGCTCTACTGGAAGAAAGGATATTGCGGAGACATGGCTTAGCCACAGCCTGTGAAGTTTGGATGGTAGGAGACGAGGTACTGGCGGAAGTAAGATTGTGAGGAGGGGTCGGCAGTCGTGCGTGGGTAGCTCAGTTGGTAGGGCACTTGCCCACGAAAGGCAAAGGTCCTGAGTTCGAGTCTCGGTTAGGCACAGAGTTTTAATCTGGCAGGAAGTTTCAGGTACATAACGTTTATGTACACAACATTGTTTGTTGGATACTATTGTACCTTGTTGACCACAAACAAAAATCATGACATGTGTTCAACTGTTGCACTGTTCCTTTGCTTCCTCAACCGTACCCACGGTGTTAGACCTTATCTACACAGAACTAGATGTCATGTATTGGGTGTATTGAAATTAATGAGCGGTAGTGTGTACAGCATATAGCTAACTCTGCCGTTGGATCTGCGATTGTATATCTCAGTTTTAAAATGAAAACCATGCAATATTAACTTGAAATATGATTGTAACTGACTTCATTAAGCATGTGTGAAAGAGAAATCTGAGCCACAAATCGGCATGGCTAACGCGACCATAAAGCTGAGTTTTATCACTTATTTACTCGGGATTTGACAGGTTAACTGTACTTCGTACGCAGCAATCTATAAACTAAGGCCCACCAAACGTAAACTGGCCAGTAACAACATTCTTCACCGCAAACTTTTCAAAATAAGTCTAATGGTTTATGTATTTACGAAGTATCAGAATAACAATGGGTAATAACTGAAAATAACACCAGTTCACTATCAAGCTATGTTGTCTGACTATAAGATGGCGAAAAGTCTGTTTTTACTGAATAGTTTCCACAAAATTGAATGAGAAAGACTGTGGTGTCACCGCCAGACACCACACTTGCTAGGTGGTAGCTTAAATCGGCCGCGGTCCATTTAGTACATGTCGGACCCGCGTGTCGCCACTGTGTGATCGCAGACCGAGCGCCACCACAAGGCAGGTCTCGAGATACGATATAGCACTCGCCCCAGTTGTACGACGACTTTGCTAGCGACTACACTGACGAAGCCTTTCTCTCATTTGCCGAGAGACTGTTAGAATAGCCTTCAGCTAAGTCCATGGCTACGACCTAGCAAGGCGCCATTAACCGTATCTGAAGAGAGTCTTATTTGTATTATCAACAGCGATGTACCACAACATGGAATAAAGTTAAGTATTTGAGGAGGTGCATACTTTTCTTATCAGAATTCACTACTTATCCTGTTCCAGAATTCACGCCCGTCATGCGTTAGATAGTGTGCATTTCGGCCGCCTCTATCTACAAGGTGTTGGCACATTTACCAACACATCATTGGCGACGGGGATGGGATTGTGCGTTTGAATGTGACTGTGGCCTTCCTTATTCAGATACTATGGTGCGTGATGCAATTGCACAGAACGTTTCTGATGTTCGCATACGGGAACAAATTTTGAAACTAGTTGATCCCTCCCTTCAACAAGTGATAGACATATTAGATAGACAAGACATGCTTGACTGTGCTCAGGACTCATTTGAAACTTCGCCAGCAGTGTGTAACATTAACCGGCCCGCCGGCCGCGCTGCGCGGCCCGGTCAACTGCCCTCGCGCACACCAACGCAGCTGCCGCCACGCTCTACACCAGGTGTACCGCGCCAGCACACAAATGCAGTGAAATCCTGCCCGCGGTGTGCAACTAGACATTCGCGTGAAAATTGCCCGTCACGCCAAGCTATTTGCTTTTTCTGTAATAAGAAAGGACATGTTCAAAGTGTTTGCCAGAAAAAGCTCAGATCAGACACTCTTAATCATTCCAGGCCCTTTGCTTCGCGCCGGAATCGAACCAAGGACATGAAGGCTCGTGCACCTTCGCCCATGGACATTCATGTAGTTAATTCCACTTCGTCCAGTGCCACTTTCTCTAACAGTGACTGTGTTCGTCCCAAAACGTGTGCGTCGACGTCGCCGGAAATCACGTCAATTAACAAGCGGTTCTGTACCAGTGTCTGTTCAAATTGCACAAAACAGTCGCTCTTGTCGTCAGCAGGACAATAAACTTTTTGTAGATTTGGACTTTAATGGCAAGGTCATCCCATTCCAGCTCGATACCGGAGCTGCAGTTTCATTGCTCAATCACGACATGTACAAACAACTGGGCAAACCTCCGTTGCGTTCCGCAAATGTTAAGCTCACTACATATTCAGGACAGAAAATTCCTGTGTTCGGACAGTGCAGCCTTCTTGCAACATCCAAGGGACAAACAAAACTTGTGTCATTTTACGTTCTTCGTTCTTCTACTGCAGTGAACTTGTTTGGCTTAGATTTATTTCAGTTGTTTAACATGTCTATAGTAAATCAGGTCCTATCAGTGAATCAGACTGTGCCTTCAGACAGTGTTTCTCGTCTGTGTGAAGAATTTGCAGACATTTTTGCACCGGGCCTAGGTTGCGCTAAAAACTATGAAGCACATTTGGAACTGAAAGTAAACGCGCAACCGAAATTTTTCAGAGCGCGCAATGTTCCTCACGCATTGCGTGATGAGGTCGCAAGAACATTAAACGATTTAGCATCACCAGGTGTGAGTGAATGTGCGCAATGCCTCTTCCATTTCAGCTCCACTTCATCGCTTACGCCGTACAGGTGTTCCATTCGTCTGGACGACGGAATGCGAACGCGCCTTTCGCCAGTTGAAATCGGCGTTGCTTTCTAATACTTGCCTTACGCCATTCGATCCCCAGAAACCCCTTTTGTTGATGGTAGATGCATCGGATTTCGGGATCGGTGCTGTGCTTGCGCACAAAGTTGGCTCGCATGATCGCCCTATTGCCTTTGCGTCAAAATTGCTCTCGTCTGCGCAAAGAAATTATTCTCAGATAGAGAAAGAAGCTTTGGCTCTCGTGTTTGGTGTTACTAAGTTCCATGATTTCTTGTATGGTCGTCACTTTACCATCATCACAGACCACAAACCTTTGACATCGCTTTTTCATCCGCACAAGCCTGTACCTCCGCGTACAGCGCAGAAATTCATTCGCTGGTCTATTTTCCTCTCGCAGTACCGCTACGATATCTTGTATCGGTCCACTGCTAAGCACGGAAACGCCGATGCGTTGTCCCGTTTGCCTGTTGCTGAGGATAAAGCATTCGATTCTTCCGAACTTGCTTGCATGTTCATTGATTCGGAAGCCGATGAAGTGGTCGAATCGTTTCCGATTGATTTTCGTCGTGTAGCTACAGCCACAGCTGCTGACCCTGTCCTTGCTACCGTTTTGCGTTTTGTTGCTACGCAATGGCCTTTGTCAACGTCTCGGATCGAGGATCCGTTGGTTCGCCGATTTTTTGCTCACAAGGAGAGACTTTTTGTTCGATGTGGTGTTTTGTTGTTGCGTTCAGATAATGATCAGTCCAGAGTCGTGGTCCCACGTTCGTTACAGTCCTCTGTCTTACGGCTTCTTCACCAAGGACATTGGGGTATAGTGCGAACGAAACAACTTGCTCGTCAGCACTGTACTTGGTTCGGAATCGATGCTGCGATTACGAATATGTGTTCTTCTTGCATGGCGTGTGCCAAACAACAATCCGCACCGCCGCGGAAAGTCTTTGCTTGGCCAAAAGCCACTTCCCCTTGGCAACGCTTGCACATCGATTTTGCTGGTCCATTCTGGAATGCTCGATGGTTGGTTCTGGTAGATGCTTTCAGTAATTTTCCTTTTGTTGTCCGGATGTCTTCCACGACGTCAACTGCCACCATCCAAGCGTTGTCTGCTATCTTTTGCATTGAAGGTCTTCCGCAGACTATTGTTTCCGACAATGGCCCACAATTCATGTCCGCAGAATTTCAGTCATTCTGCCAGGCCAATGGTAGTCAACATCTGACATCCGCGCCGTTTCGCCTCAGTCAAACGGTGCCTCTGAACGATTGGTCCGGACTTTCAAGTCACAGATGTTGAAGTTGAAAGAGTCGCATTCTCGGGAGGACGCATTGTTGCTCTTTTTGTCTTCGTATCGCTCTCAGCCCCGAGATGGTCGCTCGCCGGTTGAGTTGCTCCACGGTCGTCCTCATCGAACCTTGATGTCTTTGCTGCATCCGCCGCATCAGGTTCCTGTGCAGCGGCAGACTCCTGCTTTTGCTCCAGGCGACGTTGTATTCTACTGGCTCGCTTCATCCCCAGGTGTTACCGACGATGCCTTCCATTTTGCCCCATGGAGACGCGCCGCCGCAGCCGCCGCCGCCGCCGCCTGTTCTCCCGCCGGCGCCGCCCGCATTCGACGCTTCGCTGCAGCCGCCAAGCGCCTCCCTGGGTCACGCGCCACCGATCGCTTCCCGTGACCAGCTGTCCTCCGCCATGGAACTCTTGCCCGCTCCGGACCACATGGCGTCTTCGCGCGTCGGGTGCCCCGACGCAATGGAGGTCGACCCTTCGGCCCCTCCAGTCTCTTTCCGGGCGCATACACCGCATGTTGACGTGCACCCTGGAGTAGGTTTTCAGGCGTTTCCTAGCTCCCCTCGGACCGAATGGCCGGGTGCGGGTGGCACAGCCTCGCCTGTTGTTAGGCTCCCCACCTCATCGCATACGTCAACATGGGGTCCTCCCCACGGCGGGCGGAAGCCTTATAATACGACCGTTCGCCGATTTGCGGGGGAGGAATGTGGTGTCACCGCCAGACACCACACTTGCTAGGTGGTAGCTTAAATCGGCCGCGGTCCATTTAGTACATGTCGGACCCGCGTGTCGCCACTGTGTGATCGCAGACCGAGCGCCACCACAAGGCAGGTCTCGAGATATGATATAGCACTCGCCCCAGTTGTACGACGACTTTGCTAGCGACTACACTGACGAAGCCTTTCTCTCATTTGCCGAGAGACAGTTAGATTGGCCTTCAGCTAAGTCCATGGCTACGACCTAGCAAGGCGCCATTAACCGTATCTGAAGAGAGTCTTATTTGTATTATCAACAGCGATGTACCACAACATGGAATAAAGTTAAGTATTTGAGGAGCTGCATACTTTTCTTATTAGAATTCGCTACTTATCCTGTTCCAGAATTCACGCCCGTCATGCGTTAGATAGTGTGCATTTCGGCCGCCTCTATCTACAAGGTGTTGGCACATTTACCAACACATCAAAGACTGAATAGCGGAGAACACGCGCTGACCGAGAAACAGTGTTTTTCAATTTTCTACGTGAAAAGTGAGAGTTTTATTCAGGTAGGTGTAGCTCTAAATCAGCCCGCGTTTGGACAATACAAATTAACGAAAACAACGGCGCACCACCTGAAATTCTCCGCCACGCGTCGCTTCGGTGCGCCACTGGTGTGTCTGGACGTGGTGCAGACCACGCAGCGAAACACCCCCTACACGCCAGCTCTGTGCACTACTTCGTTTGTTAACATGAAACAGGCTTGAAACAGCGCCAGCTCTCCCACCAGATGTCCGCGCCACGCACTTCCTTATGAACTGTGCCTGAGACCTGACATGTTCAAATTCGTTCGTAAACTAGAGCTCTCTGGTCGCTTTGAGAGCACTTTGCGCAATACAAATTTCAATACACCAAAGTATTTCACATGCGGGAAAACGTGAGAGCTAGGGAGACGTATACTGGATAAAAAATTCAGTGGCTGTGTCAGATGTTCTGATACATCTTGAAGCGGATATTGTGTTTATGGGCCTTTAAGAGTACAACAGCACAATACTACTAGAGCCAAAGCAGCGATGTTGTTACATCCCCCTTCACCGAACGATTACTAGAGCAGTAAGCAAACACTGGGACACCAACGAGTCGTCACAGTTCGCCGCTACAAAAGCCTGAACTTCTTTGCGAAGTTTTCACACAGTAACTTTGTTTTAAGCGTCACTTGCCTGAAAGTAGCAATTCGCTCCATATTTGTGAGCCGGCCGCTCTGGCCGAGAGGTTCTAGGCGCTTCAGTCCGGAACCGCGCTACTGCTATGGTCGCAGGTTCGAGTCCTGCTTCGGGCATGGTTGAGTGTGATGTCCTTAGGTTAGTTAGGTTTAAGTAGTTCTAAGTCTAGGGGACTGATGACCTCAGGTGTTAAGTCCCATAGTGCTCAGAGCCATTTATATTGGTGATCTGACACTTTATGACTGACTTATCCTTTGTATCTGGTATTCACACCTAACGTGGCTACTATTAATGACAGTATTGTGTTCTTCGCAAGTACTTTCACTCCGTACGGTTTTTTTTCTAATAGTGCAACGCTCACAAATCTGAGCTACATTTAGATGAGGCAGTAAAATCTCAGCCTGCAGCAAGCGTTCACATTCTACTCACAGCCTGTTCCATCTTACAATACAAAATGCGACAACTACAATCACATGAACACATATAAAAAATACGATTATTTTGGTTCTACTTCCAGTGTCTATAGAGAACTTTCCTTGACTAGTCGACACCACCGTCAGGGACAAGGAATGTACTAGACACCATACAATCAGTCTCTTTTTAAGCATGTGACGACTGAAGGATCATCGCTAATCTCTTCCGCTGTTCCTTCGCTGAAACACTCCTGAACTATCACTTGTCAGCCCCCATCACTGTTTCAATGACCAACGCTTAGTCATAATACAGCCTGGACATTAGCTGGTTTTCCATTATTTCAATAGAAACGGTGCAGACTAACAAGAAATTAGAGCGTAATACTCGTCGATTGTCATTCTTGCATCGGCCGCTACACAAGAACACTGCAGTAGGGATGTGACTTATACCGGTACAATCGAGGAAACCGTATCACTGCGGTACTTGTCCTGGACCCCAGACGCCCTTGCAAGACCCTTCTGGATATGGAAATTGTGATTAGAAATAGTTACTACGTCTGCGCGCAACAGAAGGTGAAACCTTTAATCACATGGCCACCACAATACTCTATCTCCCAGCGATTCTCCATAGCAACTCGTCCGGAAAAAAATCCTACTAAGGTAATATTTCGGCGGTCTTCCTCACTCCCACAGCAGCAACTGCCGCCTGTCTCTCAAACACCTGTTTGTCTGCCCGTACTGAGACGCAACCAGTTTGCTTGTGACTGTCGTACATCTGACTGTGGTGAAAGCAGACAAAACTTCCGTGTCAACCGCCTTACGTTTTCCCAAACTATTGCTATTGATGTAATTTTTTCCCTAAGTTTATGTGTATTTTTTGTCGAGATCTTCTTTCATTTAAAGAGCATGACGATACAGCTTCAAAACAGCATTACAAATATGACTGTTTAATTATAAGATACTCAGCACTAAAAGTTATGTTTTTGTACATTATCCAACAGATAGCAATGACAACACGTGCTCATTATCGTACTTAAGTGTTTACTTGGACTTAGTACATCCTGCCGCTATCGTACAGTTCAAAATAAAAATAATAGTATTATCATGTAAGTTACCTCCTACTGATATGAGCTGTTTTTTTTAATTTTTTTGAGATCAACTACCAGTAATGTATGATAATAGAAAAGATACTCAGGTCTTCAGAGCTTATTGAAAAGTTCAGCATTAAAACTGCAATGAACGACATTAAATTCACTGTTGCAATCGATCAAACGTAGAACTTCCATGCTTGTGTTTGTTTTTATAGATCTCAGGTCGCCAAACTGCATTGTGTGAGAAAATAGTCATTTCTGTCGAGGGAATCCCTACTGTCTTATGTATCATTTCTGGAGCAGTCTGCAGTTCGTGATCTTTGCTCTCGACTCATTTTCGTAGTTTGGAACCAGAATGACTTGCTTGATATTTAACCTCTGCTCATCCTGAACACAGCTAAGCGAATACCTTTCAGATTCTTATGGTCTGTTCCACCACACAGTCGCATGTACGCAGTAGGTGGTGTTCAGTGCTGTATCATTAACTTCGTCGAAAGTAGTTCCTACAACAGCCAATGAATCCGGTTTGCGACCCTCTCAAGAATGTCGTATGTATTATGCAAGCCTTGTTTTGGGCTCTGCGGAATGTTCAGCTCACGTTAATTCAGCTGTGTACACTTTCTATGCCTCTTTATGCACTAAGTATTCAAATGTTCAGATATTTTGAGAACACGCTAAAATATCAATTTTTAAATAAATATCTGTATTTATTCGCAATATGGCACATTGATTTTAAATACATATTGTGTTACAGCAACCAGACGTCAGAACTGCTATTTAGTTTACACAATATAAATTTCTTTTCACAGTGTGACATTACATCTTTTTCTGAACTTTGATACCATATTCTTTTGTGCCGTTGCGTTTTGTTTTTAAGATACTTCTTAGCCCCTGGACAAAACGAGTTTTCATATGTTAATATATGTTTGCGTTTTGCTAGGTCTTAACTGTCGTCCGGTTTGTGATAACAGCATCCCTCCACGTTTTATCCAGGCTCAGGACTGGCTACGCACGTGGTACATACGCTTGTCTAAATTATTTTTTATTCTTTTATTTTACCGTTTTATTTTTTATCTTTTTCCTTTCTACACTATAACTGCAGCAAATGCCGGAACTCCTCGGCTTATTTAATGAATTTTAATGTGTAGCTCAATTTTTTGTAGAGGAACCAAATATTTTAAACATCTTCTTAAATCCACCCCATTTGTTATGTATTCTTACTAATGAACATGGGGATGCTTCCCACCTGCTGAGTATGTATGGGAACTGGATAGACGTTCTATGCGCCTTCTACCCCCCCTCCCCCTTTCTCCCGCTATCTGTGTCCGTTACCTTCTCCCTTCCCCCTCTCTATGTCCACTTTTCGCCACCTCTCTGTCCGTCTCCTCTTCTCCCCTCCGTTTAACCTTGATCCTTGTTTATTGTTACTGCAAACGAAACCTTAATTGGAGTGTTCGCTTAAAATAAATAGCTAAATCGATTGAGATGACTGGCATACGGGATACGAGAGAGACCCCTCCAGCTGCTGAAACTGTGAAGATGGTGGCTTTAGTGACATATTTCGCATATTTTTTTAATCTGCGAACTGGTAGGAATACGGAGTTAGACAGAAATACAACTTTCCTGTTTTCTGTTAAAAGCGAGTGTGAGGAATAAGACAAACCAACTCATTGTTGTGTAAACAATTTGCGTGTAAGATTATATATAAGGAGAAAGAACACACCGTATATGAAAAAATGGTTTATCTAATGGTTTAAAAGTTATGCTATCGTAGTTAAAACTGACTGCTTTCTTCCTCACAGTCGGTATGATTGAAAACATGCGATCACTTCGTTGTTTAAAAAAGTTAGCCTCTGTCCGTATAAATGTTTATTAGAGTATCGTATAATACTTTGAAGTAAGTCAGTCAAGAACTTTTCAAGGTTTTTCCGCTTGAAAGTTTATTACAGTATCGTGTAAAAATCTGAAACAAATTGGCCATGAACTTTTCGAAATTTTGGTAAAAACGTTAAACAACGACTTGTCTTTATACAGTAGTACCGGTATATAAGTATAGGTAATGCCTAGCATCCTTTTGTCAAGACCTATGTATCTTCCTCTTCAGTTCTGAAGAGGCAGGTCAGTGGAATCTATTTTAATTTCAAGTATAGCATTTACTGCTCCCTCCTTCAGCTTATGAGAAAGCATACGTTCGGATGTTTTCGATTTATTGAGGAATTTATAGTTTCCTATGCCAACCGTCTACAGCATTCGTGGTCCTGTGCCACTAATTGAGAACATTCCATAGTTCATTTGGTGTGCTGAGATGATCCTTAATTGATTGATCATGTTATCTGCGAATTTCGTGACCTTTTCTCCACTGGACATTTCCTCCATTATTACCATCCACATTCCACCAACAGTGTTCGGTGAAAGATGTGCTATTGCAGCAAACATGGAGGGAAACACTCGGACTTCTTCTCTATCCCTGCATCGGTCAATTAATCTCAGTTTCTGTATTTTCTTCCACAGACATTGGTCGAAGTGAAATTTGCAACCGGAAAGGGCTCTTTCGACGAAAATTGTTTTCATAGCTTTAATTGTAGCCATTTCAAAGTCTACCACTGCAGTTTTCGGTAACCATCCAGGCATCTTATTTTTCGATAAGAAAGTGTTTGATAATTGTTTTGACTTTTGTCTGTGAGATAAGCAAAAAACAAGAAATATCTTCATCCCTTCTTGTGTGCTTGCAATGTCAACGAGTATAGAGAACAGCCGTTAGAACTGTATCGAACAATCGTCAAACGTCCCATCCATAAGAACAGTTCCATTTTTACAAAGGATCTTCTCGCTTCTTTGCAGCCGAAAACCACGATTATTTTGTCCGGGACAGACCCAGTGTCAATTTTTTTAAATCTTTATTTCATGTGCCTTCGCTCAGTTGAATCCCCGAACTAGCGCCAGGATTCAGGTTCGTCCCAATATCTTCTCTCCTTGCTGTACACAATCCACACCGAGCGAGGTAGCACAGTGGTTAGCACACTGGGCTCGCATTCGGGAAGACGACGGTTCAATCCTGCGTCCGGCCATCCTGATTTAGGTTTTCTGTGATTTCCCTAATTCGCTTCAGGTAAATGCCGGGATGGTTCCTTTGAAAGGGCACGGCTGATCTCCTTCCCCATCCTTTCCGAATCCGATGAGACCGATGACCTCGCAGTTTGGTCTCTTCCGCCAAATCAACACAATCCAGTCTTTCAGTTTGGGACGAAATTTAAACCTTTATCTTTCAAGTCTTGAAATTCCTCTTTAAAAGCCTGGAAACAGGCACTGGTTTTCTTCGTGGACTCTTTTCTTTCAGTTATGCATTCGTTTCTTAATCTGCACATCTGCTTCGTCGGGTTGTTGTTCAGCCATGATACAGCATTTGCAGTTTTTAAACGGAATCAGCACTTACTCTATTCGTAATTCATTCACAACCAGTTTGTACACTCATAACATTTTCTGTGCATATAGTAACGATAAACATTCTTGAGAATACACGGCTTCTGCTCGTTGTTGTAATTATTTTCTTTAGTCACAGTATATGAAACTCAAGTATCTTAGGCCTAAGAAACTATATACGGAAACAACGGCTGTCAGCGATAACACTGCTTGACTGATGGCGATAACATATCCGCTGTTGGTGAAATTAGCTATGGGGGAGGGTCTTGTCGGAAAACCCACGGTGCAGAACTACTTGGTCGGAAGTTCCACGGTACTTTCGGCACATAGACCCTGGGAATGAGCATCTTGTAGACACTGAAGCCAGTAAGCTGTTTGTGCGCTGCTGTCGTGAGCGTCCATGGAGAGTGGTTTGAAGGATAGTGGAACCACAAGTAGGCGACAAGGAATTGTACCTTGTGATGCAGATCAGGTTGGATAGGTTTACGGATAAAGAGTTAAATCCATTGTGTTTATTGGTTCACTGAATGAAGAATGGTACATCGAAGCAATTTGGTACTGTTCTCGCAGCGTCGGCAAGCACACCACAGTATTTTCGCATCTGAAGGTTGTTGCATTACTCGGTGTTCTGTGTTGTACATTTCGGCAATAATGAAGGGTTTTACTCTTTGTCGAAGGTACTTTCGCGGAAACAAATGAAACTGAGGTAATAAATCGAATTAATCATAATTGCACTATTAGTCAGTGACGCGCTGCCAGAGACCATAGGTCTCGTGTTCCAAAATACTCATAAAATATCCCTGAACAACTTACTAAATTTTGTCTGTGGAGTTAGGTTCACACTACAAGCTGTGCGAGGAGAGTAATGGCACTGACAACACTGCGAGCGAAATAGCAACGCTGTGTTGTTCTCCTTGTGTAAACTGGTGTGTTCATCCCTTCCAGATGCTCAGTCCGAGTTTCAGCTCCGTACAGCCATCATGTGATATTTGAGAGCGCAATCAGTAAAGTCGTGTTTTTGTTGTGTGTTACCAAAATCGAACAGCTGAATTTACAGCAACGTTACGCCGTCAAGTTTTGTGTGAAGCTTGGGGCATTCGCAAGTGTGACCTTCTAAAAGTTGAAACCTATGGGGAACATTCCTTATAAAGAGCACAAGTTTGTCGCTGGCACAAATAATTTTTGGAAGGCCAAGATCACACTGAAGATGAACCTCGCTGAGAAAGACCTTTAACTTCAAAAACCGACGATAACGTCGAACGTGTGCGTGCTCTTGTGACATCAGATCGACGTTTCACAATAAGGATGATGGGTGGCCCTATAAACACTTTCACCGCACATCAAATTTTGACCGAAGATTTGGACGTGCGAAACGTTTGTGCAAGAATGTTGCCGAAAACCCCTACACCTGGGCAAAAGAGCGATCGAACAAACGTTTGCGTTTATCTTTTTGAGTGAATTGCCAATGACCACGTCTGGTTCAGCTGTGTGATCACAGGTGATGAACCCTGGATTTTTGGGTACGATCCTGAGACAACGCGGCAGAGTGAGGAGTGACACGTTGAGACATTCCCTCGACCGTAAAAAGATCGAATGAGCAAATCTAAGATCAAAACAATGCAGATTTGCTTTTTTGACAGTAGAGGTATCGTTCGTAAGGAATTTGTTCCTCCAGGACAACCGTCAACCAAGTGTGTTACAAAGATGTCCTTGAAGGACTTAGGAAGAGGGTGAATCGAGTGAGACAGGATAGTGTAGATGTAGACAAATGGATGGTGTGTCATGACAACGCCAGAAGTCACACGGAATATTTGACCTCAAAAAAGCGATTGTTTCACAGCCCCTATATTCACCTGACCCTGGTGATTTTTTCCTTTTTCCGAAATTGAAAACTGTCTTAAGAGGATGACATTTTGGGAGTCTAGAGAACATTTAAAAGAATGAGACCGATATATTAAAGGCCCTCCCCGCTGAAGCTTTTCAGCGCTGCTGTCAAGACTGAGGAACTACTACTCCGCCCCGACGTACAGATGCCGAAGGCATCTGGTTTGAAATGGATAATACTGTTGTTTGAAAAAAAACTTCGGTAGATAAAAAATCAATCTCATTACGTTTCACACAGACCTCGTATGTCTTGCTCCCAATATAAATGACAAATCGCTTCTCAGAATAAAGCATACAGTGGTTTTCAATGGACGCACTCGTATTCTTATCAGAATAGTTCAGCTGATTAAAGTTATGTGTTTCTTTAATCTAATCAGCAACTTAATATAAAGGTTCTTACGGCGTCGCCAAAGTCTCTCAGCTGAACAACGGAAATAGCTTAACTGTAGACACAAATATGTGGAAGATCGTGGTGTGTGCATTCGCAGTGGCCTCTGTCTGGCCATGTGTGCAGAGCGCACCACGGATAGTGAATGGCACCAGTGTCGACATCGAGGACTACCCGTGGATGGCGTCCATTCAGTTTGAGGACGGGCACAAGTGTGGCGGCGTTATTATCAGTGAGACTTGGGTCCTGACCTGTGCAGAGTGCGTACAGAAGTTCGATCCCTCGTACTACTTCGTACGCGTTGGCACATCCATACGGGATACTGGTGGCATTCTCTACAACGTCACCAAAACCGCCCACAACAGCCACTACAGCTCCACCTCCATGGACTACGACATCGGAGCAGCACAGATATTGGGCACCTTCACCTTCAATGAGAAAATTCAGGTAAATTAATAAATGGCGCTTAGCTAATTTTTGTCACTAAACGTTGAAAAGTACATGAAGTTCAGAAGTTGTTATTGGTTTCCTCTCAGTATACAGGGTGTAACGGGTACAGGTGCAAATATTTTTATATATGGTACCTTAATACATACACACATGAGTGTGTTCGTCATTTTTTCTCAGCTTCGAACCGTCTTCCCTGAAACATGTAACAAACATTCCTACCTGATGAAACTTCCTGGCAGATTGAAACTGCTGCCGGACCGAGACTCGAACTCGGAACCTTTGCCTCTCGCGGGCAAGCGCTAGAGCAGTTGCACGCAAAAGGCAAAGGTTTCGAGTTCGAGTCTCGGTCCAGTACACAGTTTTAGTCTACCAGGAAGTTTCATATCAGCGCACACTCCGCTGAGAAAACTTCATTCCTTACTACCTGATGTTTTCTGCAGGGTCATAGCTGCATCAATAAGTGGAGTACACCTGTCAGTATAGACCAACCGTTTTCCATCCACGCGTCAACACTTCAACACCTGACGTGTTGCCTACAGGAAAATAAACATTAATGGCTTGCTCTTGTCACATGTACTTGGAGGCACTACCCAATCTAAAAACAAACATATGACTTGTGATAGCTATAATTGTTAGTTTTTAAATGACGTAAATTCTGGTGTAACGTTGTTCAGTACACCGTTCTCAGTCACCAATAGAAATATCTACAATTATACCTGTTACACACTGAATATGTCAAACAGCTAGCATACTGTGATTACCGTGGTTCCATTATTTCACACGAGCTTATTCTTTTTTTTAATAGAAGGGGGTATTCATTAAGTCAACCGAGTCCGAAAACGTGTAATACGAATTATCTGTGGTGTGAACTCAGGAACGTCATTCAGAGTACATTCAAGGAACTGGCTATATTTTCTACTGATTCCCAATATATTTATTCCTTAATGAAATTTACAAATTTGTCGTAAATAGTTTATCGTCTTTTCAGACCAACAGCCCAATTCGTGGAATCAGTGCCAGGATTAAGATTAATCTCCATAAATATTTAAAGTGATTCAATTGCTCCAGAAAGGTGTCCATCACTAAAGAACACAACATTTGCATTAACTTGCCAGCGATCATAAAAAGTTTAGCTACTTATAAAGTTCAGTTTATGAGGGGCATGATAGATTTATTAGTGGCCAACTCCTTTTAATCCATTCACAACTTTTAGCACAACCAACCGGATGCATATTTTATTAACAGTATCGTACATTGTCAGTATTACGTAAAGTCGGACTTTGCAGGTCTGCAGTGCAGTGATCGACGTAAAGAAGAGTTTGAAACTGATTTTCTATTGACGTTCGTGGCTACAACAGTCCAAGAGTTATCATAAGCAGCTCAGTGTATTATACACTTACATTTTTTGTAACTAGGTTTGTTATTATCAACGGCCCTGCCGCAGTGGTAACGCCATCTCCTGTTAGGTAACTGAAGTTGAGAGGACCGGGCTTGGCTAGCACTTGAATGGGTGGCCGTAAGGTCTGCCGAGCACTCTTGAGGCAAATTGAGGAGCTACTTGATCGAGAAGTAGCGGCTCCGGTCACGAAAACTGACAACGGCTGGGAGAGCGATGTGCTGACCACGTGCCCCTCCGTATCCGCATCCAATGAGGCCTACCGGCAGAGGATGACTTGGGGGTCAGTCAGTGCCGTTGGACCATCCGAGGCCTCTTCAGACGGAGTTTAGTTTAGTTTTAGGTTTGTTATTACATCTCAGATGAAAGTATGTTCCCAATTTCTTTTTCTTATTCGACATCCACGATAGCCATTTAATTTGAGACCTGTCAAAGGAACATTAGTATATCTCATTACTTACTGATATGGATTATTGTTTTGTGACGTATTGTACATCCCCGTGAATGTCCTCACTTTGTATTTATGGAACGAAAAACTTATCTAATTTAATCTTACGTATTTCGTTACACAACTTTCTTGAAGATTTGTATGGTTGCATATAGTTTCAAGAAACTGTAGAACTCTGGGCATTGATGGAAAGAGGAGGATATCAAAGACGTCTACATCCAGCCAGATATACACTCTGCAAACCACTGAAGGGTGTGATGTAATGTACTCAACTTGATACAGCCTCCCTTGCTGATTCCTGTTAATGACACATCTCCATATGAATAACTTTTTAAATCCCTCTGTGTGAGGTGGTAGAAAGGAAAGGAAAGGGGAAAGACTAATGAGATCAGCTGCATCGGGACTTTATGAGGGATCAACGACAAGTGGAAATGCGTACTGGACTGGGATTGTGACCCGAGATCTCCTGCTGAGTAGGCAGCTGCGTTAACCGCTGCAACACCCGAACACAGTGTTCATCGCAAATGCACAGACTGTCTTGGCACTCTCCCCAGCCAACTCCCACTCCCACGTAGTGCCAGTCCTTGTCCATGTCCTCTATGCTCACTAATTTTGGATTCCCGCTGGAGGTCGAACGTAACTGTGCATCTACACTGAAGGTTATGGATTTATTGCCCATTGAGGCGAACCAGGTATATATGAATGGGTTGTGTCTGTTCTTTTGGACGTGTCCAAAAGAACAAATGCCTAGGGGTGTGGACGGTATGTCTGGATTCTTCACTTGATACTCGTTCTTGAAAATTTTGTAGTTTTCGCAGGATATTTGGCTGTACATCAAGTGTGAGGTAACAAACCTGTGACCATTCATGCCTTCTGCTTTTTATATGTTGAATATCTCGTGTTAGTCCCACCTGATATGAGTCTCATACACTTAAGCAATATTCTAGAATGAGAGGCATAACTGATCTGTAATCAGTCTTCTTTGTAGGCTGACAGTATTTTCCCGGTATTCTGCAAATGGAACGAAGTCTTCCACTTGCCATGCCTATGACTATGGTGACCGCTCCATTTCATATCCCTACGAATTGTTACACGCAGGCACAGCTTTCAGAGGCTCCAGCCTTGGATTTCTTTAGTTTTTGAAGAGTACACGCTGTGTTTGTTATAGACCCACATGAAAATTTTAAGCCGTACGGCACTCTGTTTCGACAGCAAATACTTACCTTCCAAGTGCTTCATTTTAGCACATGCGCTACCCACTAACGTAAAGCTGTGACCTGCCACGGCTGCCTTACGTTGCTTTCAAGTACCACAGAATCATACGATTAAGGAAGTGTATACACCGGTAAGAGCAAAAGAATTGCTTCGACAGTTACAGCACTGAAGCTGTGGTGAAGCCTAACTCTCCACTGTATCGGCTCTACAACGTCTGCTAACAGCACAGAATCTCGTGGGATCCTCATGGGATTTTAGAAGGAATGGAGTGAAAGGACTAGCAGATTCATGTCTTCAGTCGGTTCGTTTAGCTTGTTCGTGCAGTGGAGCACTGCACACGAAAGACAATCATCCAAGGTCGAATCTCAGGCGAGGACTCAGTTTTCTTATATCATATGAAATGTGTTCCAGAAGGAATAGCAGGTATTTTAGGAAAAGGTAGAGTAAACTAATTCGAGTTAACTATTCCACTTAACATGGATCAAATTTTTGTTGGTAACAGAGATACAGCTGGTTGCAGATGTATTAATCTCGGTGTTGGCACACTAGTTGCCATGAGTTTGTCGACAGTAATTTAAAAAAAAAACGTTAAGTTTAAATAACCGCGTTTTAAGCTGTGACTGATTTTCTTGACAATTCTACTGTATCGTTTGAGCATGCCGCATGTATTTACAAATTCTGAGTATGTCAGTATGGAATTTTGTGTACGGGTTTTGTAACGGCTATGCTGCAGCTGCTGCTCGTAGGGGATACGGTTGACGATTCAAGAGTGTTTACTCGTGCGTTCCTTAAATATCGTGAGAAGCTGCACTGTCTAGCAGTGATACACAGGCGGAAAGAAAATCGCAACACCAAGGAGTTGTGCGACATAAGCGAACGTTGGCACGCGTGGTTCTACATCTGAAAGATGGCGTCTATATAAATTTTGTGTGTGTGACATAATAGTGGCACTAGGAGCGCCATTACGAGGATGCAAATCAGGTTTTGCTTTAAATACTCACTGTAACGGTCGTGAGCGTTAGTTCCGTTTGAAATGGGATGAAGTAAGTTGATGTTAGTCAAGAACTCCTTTAAGGAGATAAAGACGCCATTATCAACGCCTTACTTAGTTTGAAAGAGTTCGTTTAATAAGGCTACCAGAAGCTGGATGTTCCTTCTGCGATACTGCAGAAAGACGTGATTTCTGGCAGCAGCGGTCACAAAAATGTACGGCCGCAAGAAGACCGGGCATGTGGCAGTACCGAGAGGGAAGACCATCCTGTTCGACGTACGCCTTTGGCACATCGAACTGCATCCGCAACAGCAATGTGAGCAGCAGATGGCATCACAGTAACACAAAGAACTGTTACAAATAGGTTACTTCAAGGACAGCTCCGAGTCAGTCGCTCTGTAGCGTGCATTCCTCTGACCCCAAACCACTGCCATTCGCGACTTCAGTGATATCAAGCGAGAGCTCTTTGGATGGCTGGGTGGAGGAATGTTCCGTTTTCTCATGAAAACTGGTTCTGCCTCGGTGCCAGTAATAGCCGTATGTTGAGCAGAAGGAGGCTAGCTCAGCGCCTGCAACCAGCCTGTCAGTGGCCTAGACACATTGGCACATTGGAGCTACACCTGAAGTTGTGGTTTAGGGTGCTGTTTCATATGACAGCTGAAGCACTCTCATGGTTATCCCACAACTCTGACTGCAGATTTGTATGTCAGTCTGGTGATTCGATCTGTTGTACTGCCATTCATGAACAGTATTCCAAGGGGCGTTTTCCAACAGGTTAATGCTCGCCCGTACACAACTGTTGTAACTCAACACGATCTACAGGGTGTCGACATGTTGCCTTGGCCTGCTCGATCACCAGATCTGTTTCCAATTGAGCATATCTGGGGCATCATTGGGCGTCAACTCCAGCGTCATGAACAAACAGCTTTAACCATTCCTATATTGACTGACCAAATGCAACGGGCATGGAACTCATCTCACAAACTGACATCCGGCACCTTTATGGCATAATGCATGAACGTTTGCGTGCTTCTTTTCAACATTCTGGTGGTTACACCTGCTACTAATGTACCAGTATTTTACATTTGCAATGGCTTATTCGCGCTTAATTAACCCGTGATCTTGCGATGTTAATCACTTAAAATGTTACCCAGACCAATGTGTTCCCGAAATTTCATTACTCTACAAGAATTATTTATTGATGATGCGATTTTTTCCGTCAGTGTATTATGAAAGTATTCTGGGTTTCTTACGTATTCTGGATACTTTGTAAATTTTCCTGTTCTTTCTGATGAGACTCTGTTACCTAGAACGCTCCATTCTTTCTGTGATGTCCCATTATTACTTTTCAAATCTAAGGTCTATGTTTAGCCAGACGTCTGAGGCTTGGAACGTGCAACTACTAACACATTCTCTCGTTATCTTGGAGCATTCTCTGTGATGACTCCTCTTTCTGCTTGCTATGTGCGAGCAGCCCATTCCGTTGACGACAGTGGAGCCTGAGGCCGGCACGCTGGTGTCCATAACTGGCTGGGGCACGGTCTATAGCGGCAGCTACCTGGCGGACCAGCTGCAGATGGTGGAGCTCTACATCGTGGACCGGGACGTCTGCAACGACGCTTACGACGGGCTGGGCAAGGTGAGCGTCCGCAAGATCTGCGCCTGGTGGCCGGGCGGTGGCCGCGACCGCTGTGGCCCCGACTATGGGGGCCCCATGGTGTTGGATGGCGTGCTGGTGGGGGTCATCTCCTCCTGGGGCAACGGCTGTGCCCTTCCCGGTTGGCCCAGCGTCTACGCCAACATCGCCAACGCCGAAATCAGGCAGTGGATCAATGACACCACCGGCGTCTAGAGCTTGCTGCTGTTGTGCTTTTTCCAGATGTGACACTCTTTCGTCTTGGTTACACTATTTCAGCTTGAGGCGAATGCAAATAATATTACGCAAATTAAACTGTAATAAAAAACTGGAAAGAACATACAAAAAACTCGTTTTAAATCACCCAGTGAAACGTAAACGGCGTTGGATATCCTTCTTCCCGTTCCCATTATTTATGGAGTTCCTGTCTGGAACCAAACTAGGTAACAAAATATGTATTTTTTCATAGATGTGAATAAATAAATACACTCCTGGAAATTGAAATAAGAACACCGTGAATTCATTGTCCCAGGAAGGGGAAACTTTATTGACACATTCCTGGGGTCAGATGCGTCACATGATCACACTGACAGACCCACAGGCACATAGACACAGGCAACAGAGCATGCACAATGTCGGCACTAGTACAGTGTATATCCACCTTTCGCAGCAATGCAGGCTGCTATTCTGCCATGGAGACGATCGTAGAGATGCTGGATGTAGTCCTGTGGAACGGCTTGCCATGCCATTTCCACCTGGCGCCTCAGTTGGACCAGCGTTCGTGCTGGACGTGCAGACCGCGTGAGACGACGCTTCATCCAGTCCCAAACATGCTCAATGGGGGACAGATCCGGAGATCTTGCTGGCCAGGGTAGTTGACTTACACCTTCTAGAGCACGTTGGGTGGCACGGGATACATGCGGACGTGCATTGTCCTGTTGGAACAGCAAGTTCCCTTGCCGGTCTAGGAATGGTAGAACGATGGGTTCGACGACGGTTTGGATGTACCGTGCACTATTCAGTGTCCCCTCGACGATCACCAGTGGTGTACTGCCAGTGTAGGAGATCGCTCCCCACACCATGATGCCAGGTGTTGGTCCTGTGTGCCTCGGTCGTATGCAGTCCTGATTGTGGCGCTCACCTGCACGGCGCCAAACACGCATACGACCATTATTGGCACCAAGGCAGAAGCGACTCTCATCGCTGAAGACGACACGTCTCCATTCGTCCCTCCATTCACGCCTGTCGCGACACCACTGGAGGCGGGCTGCACGATGTTGGGGCGTGAGCGGAAGACGGCCTAACGGTGTGCGGGACCGTAGCCCAGCTTCATGGAGACGGTTGCGAATGGTCCTCGCCGATACCCCAGGAGCAACAGTGTCCCTAATTTGCTGGGAAGTGGCGGTGCGGTCCCCTACGGCACTGCGTAGGATCCTACGGTCTTGGCGTGCATCCGTGCGTCGCTGCGGTCCGGTCCCAGGTCGACGGGCACGTGCACCTTCCGCCGACCACTGGCGACAACATCGATGTACTGTGGAGACCTCACGCCCCACGTGTTGAGCAATTCGGCGGTACGTCCACCCGGCCTCCCGCATGCCCACTATACGCCCTCGCTCAAAGTCCGTCAACTGCACATACGGTTCACGTCCACGCTGTCGCGGCATGCTACCAGTGTTAAAGACTGCGATGGAGCTCCGTATGCCACGGCAAACTGGCTGACACTGACGGCGGCGGTGCACAAATGCTGCGCAGCTAGCGCCATTCGACGGCCAACACCGCGGTTCCTGGTGTGTCCGCTGTGCCGTGCGTGTGATCATTGCTTGTACAGCCCTCTCGCAGTGTCCGGAGCAAGTATGGTGGGTCTGACATTCCGGTGTCAATGTGTTCTTTTTTCCATTTCCAGGAGTGTAATACTGTATTATCGCAAAGAGGTCAACTATCATATAAGCATACATTAAAACAGGCTGTATGTTTTCATATTAGTTTTATTATTGTTATGTGATAACGTACTGGCCAACGTCTGATTGACTATGTACGCTACACTAGCGTTCTCATACGCTTCAACACGTCTGATGTACACTAGAATACGGCTTGCACAAGAGACAGTGACAACTTATCCCAGTGTTATCCCCTCGCTGTCTCTAATAAACAAATGGTTACAGTATTATATGCTGTTACAGACATTTCATATGTAGATATCCTGCAAGGCTGCAGTGGCACACTACCAACTGGAAGGTATCTCAAAATGACGCACACTTAGGCTGCCCCAGTCTCACGACAATAGTGCAGTGCTAAACTGATGCTTCTGAAGAATTTTCTCGCCATTAATTTCCCTCCTATCTTGATACAGGCCAGGCGATGTAAGGCACTGACACACTTGATAAATTGTAAAAATACAAATATACGTAAATGTACAATAATGGACTGAGTATTTATAACTATTGAAAAGATCATTGTTTGCTCTTGAAAGTATCGTTGCGGGTAAGTATATTTATTACGTCTTATACGGAGTGTAGCTAAGAGAATGTGAACCAGTGTGAACTATTAGTGTGCTCTGACCCACTAGTATACTGCACGGTATTCTGGATGAGGTCAATAACAACCACTGCCTGTTAAAATGCTGGTTATGAATGAAAGTGTACAGTTTCAAGAACGAAGCTACTGAAGTATAAATATACAAACCTCTCTGAACTGCGTAAAATCACTTATCTATAAAGCTCAAAAGGAAACCGTAATGTATAAGATCTGTTTTGCTACTTCTCATGCATGCCATGATATGATTTAATTTTAATATTGCTGTTGCTAAGTATATATGAATCTGATTTTATTTACAAATGCATGAAATTAAAGTGACAAACAATTGAGTAATTACAATATTATGTGCCATACAAGTTGTACAGTCTGGAATTTAACATTTTTTTTTTAATCTTTCAGATCATCTTTGAAGGAGATGGCGGAATGTGGTAGGGTGGAGCCTATTTCAGCCAGTTGTTATGATGCTGTGTTGGCACGTTTTATTTTTGAATTCGGTTGTTACTTGGACTGGATGAAATCTTTGATGCAGGTTGAAGGGAGGACAATGGTCATATACTTGTTGCTTACTCGCAGCATTCGATTGCGTATATCCAGTTAATGTGTTGAGTCTGTATCAAGCGCATTGTTATTTAAGTCTGTCCTGTATTTTCTTTGTACTGAGAATTTCACGTAATGAGGCGGTAAAGGACTCGTATGCTAGGGGTCCAGGTATGCAGAAATGGTCTTAATTCGATTGGGTGACATTAACCATGCTTGCATTCCAATCGCAAGTACAGGAATAAGGAAATTTTTTGTGTGAACAATGCCACAACTTGGACTTGTGCTTTCGTGTGACAAATGAGTTTTGCTATAAATGCACAATCTTGCATGGGAAGTTCAAACGTAAAATTTTAAAGAGTAGCCAAACAAGGCAGACCTTATCAAACGCGCGTTACGGTAATGCAGTTGCATCTGTCGTGTTACGAAGCTTGTGTCGCTTTACTGGTTTACCTCAGAACAGGGACGGCTGTGCTGTGGGCGCTCCTGAATCCGGTTTCTTCTTAAGGGACGATATTGTTGTCCTCTGCGAATTATTGTAGTCTGTAGTTAATAATTGTTTCGAAGATTTTCGTATGGCTGGGAGCAAGGTAATAGGTCTACAGTATATGAGTTGGGATTGTTATTTGGTTTTTCACGTTTCAGAGTGATCCTGATTTGTATTCACCTTTCTTCCCCAATATGCGTTTTGTTATTTTAAATTTATTCATTAGAGTAAAAATTTTATCGACGGAAGAGTACTTCACATTGCCGATAAGAAAAGAAAACACGTAATCACAAAATTGGCAGGAAGGCAGTGGTTTTCTTAGTTTTTCTTATGGCATAAAATGATTCCTATTCATAGGCATTTTTCTTCATTGTCATGCAAGAATTAGCAAGTTAGACTTACGAATGATGAAATGGGAAGGCGATAGCACGCCTATGGCCTGCAATCGTCGCATCACTGAACTACCTCCAACTAATTTATAGGACAAGAATTATACAAAACCAAATCCATTGGTACGGTACGCAGGGTTTCGTACTACACTACCGCAATAAAGAGGGCATGATTCAAGCACCATTATTATTTAACATAAAATACAGGTTACAGAAATGATACAACCTTATATCGCCGATGCTCGAAGAAAGAGAAGAAAGGAAGGAATATCAGTTCTGTTAGTTTAACAAAGAAAGGATCGAAAATATATTTCGCAGATAATTGAGATACAAAGATGGAGCTGATTTTGTGAGACGTAATCTTATCTCTATTATCCAGATATCAAGTTCAGTCATGGCGACTGCTTGAAATAAAATGTTTTGTTAAAAGTCCCCTTGAATGGCGGAGACAGTATCATAATAAATAGGTGCGCCATTCAATGACACTTCACCCACTTCACTCAGGAGTTTGAACAGTCGACCTACAAGAATACAATGAGATCGCCAATTTAAATGGAACATGGAGTAGTTTTGTTTATAACAATTGTCTTATTATAGATTACTAGCGGTGCTTCAGAAGAATGCTGAAGATTAGAGGGATAGATCACATAACTAATGAGCAGGTATTGAATAGAATTGGGGAGAAGAGGAGTTTGTGGCACATAAGCAGATTCAGAAGGATGTAGGCCGCAGTAGGTATTGGGAGATGAAGAGGCTTGCACAGCATAGAGTAGCATGGAGAGCTGCATCAAACCAGTCTCAGGACTGAAGACCACAACAACAATAGATTACTAACGGATTTTGGAAGACGGTTCAATGAATCACAATGGTAAAGAAGATCTCTCTGTCATGACATTTATGCTGGTGATCTGAGAGCTATAGATTTGATAAAATTTTGTAGTAGAACACCAGATGTCATGATTTGGGGTTAAAGTCTGGATTTAATTCTACGCTCAGGAATACCTTTAAATAAATTGGGCCTCCCCCTCCCCCATTTGGGTGCAGTCAATAGGAAACCTGAGAAAAACTGTGAGGTCTTCAAACTTTACATGATTAAAGACATTATAGGTCATTCCAAAATGAATTAATATTCATTCAAAATTCGATACGACGTGCAGTGCAAATGATGAATCTTTTAATCATCGTCCTTGGCAAATTAATTTAACAAAACAAACTGCTTAGCGTAAGTGGCGTTTAGCATATCTCTTAAAATGTTCTGTATGCGCAATTTATACTCGTTTGAACATATGTACATATATTTTTAGAGCTGGTTTTGCTTTTGTATTCGTTTGATGACACAGGTAGCATAGTATAAGTGACGTATGACGCGTAATCAGTGTAATAAGAAAAAAATTACGGTTTACACTTTTATGACAACAAATATCAGAAGTTAAAAAATATTAGATTGTGGTGATCGTCGAACGGTTCAGCTGACGTTGACGAGGTAAGTTGGACCCATGAACAAGATGTAGGCGACCGTTGTCGGCTGCGTAAGCACCCATCGTAAAGAACAGGATCTGGCCAGTGAGGCTGATGACCAGAACAGCTGGTAGGATACCTCAGAGTAGTTTGGTTGCACCTCAAAGAGGCAACATCAGCTAGTCTTTCGTAATCTGATTACATGTAGCAGTTGCACAAAGAAATCAGAAAGACGTAATGCACAGCTTACACAAGTTGTGCTGAAGGAAGAACTTTGTTGACACACAATCAGAACCACATACATTTAATAACAGTATTATCAATAGGACTTTGGATGGCATTAATACAATTACAAAATTTGATCCTTATATTAAAGGAACAAGTTACATTACATACGTGTAAACCGACCAGTAATGATGAAAGCTCAAAAAGTAGTAAGACTCCTTCACACAGTGAAAGTAAAATTATGTTCTTCTACAATTTCAAAAGAACAATTTCAAATATTTACTGAAAATTGCGAAAAAGTGTAATATAAAATAAAAATATCGGCACTCGGTTTTGCCGTATCGATATCGAGATGTCGAGCAGAAAATTATCGCCGATATATACCTGATATATATCAAGTATTAAAATCCATGGAGAAGAAGTAAAAACTTTGAGGTTCGCCGATGACATTGTAGTTCTGTCAGAGACAGCAAAGGACTTGGAAGAGCAGTTGAACGGAGTGGACAGTGTCACGAAAGGAGGGTTCAAGGTGAACATCAACAAAAGCAAAACGAGGATAATGGAATGTAGTCGAATTAAGTCGGTTGATGCTGAGGGAATTAGATTAGGAAATGAGACACTTAAAGTAGTAAAGGAGTTTTGCTATTTAGGGAGTAAAATAATTGATGATGGTCGAAGTAGAGAGGATATAAAATGTAGACTGGGAATGGCAAGGAAAATCGTTTCTGAAGAAGAAAAATTTGTTAACATCGAGTATAGATTTAAGTGTCAGGAAGTCGTTTCTGAAAGTATTTGTATGGAGTGTAGCCATGTATGGAAGTGAAACATGGACGATAACCAGTTTGGACAAGAAGAGAATAGAAGCTTTCGAAATGTGGTGCTACAGAAGAATGCTGAAGATTAGATGGATAGATCACATAACTAATGAGGAGGTATTGAATAGAATTGGGGAGAAGAGAAGTTTGTGGCACAACTTGACTAGAAGAAGGGATCGGTTGGTAGGACATGTTCTGAGGCATCAAGGGATCACCAATTTAGTATTGGAGGGCAGCGTGGAAGGTAAAAATCGTAGAGGGAGACCAAGAGATGGATACACTAAACAGATTCAGAAGGATGTAGGTTGCAGTAGGTGTTGGGAGATGAAGAAGCTTGCACAGGACAGAGTAGCATGGAGAGCTGCATCAAACCAGTCTCAGGACTGAAGACCACAACAACAACATATCGAAATTTTGGGAAAATGTAGATGTATTGATATTATGTCAAGAGCCCTGATTCAAAGTCGAAGTAAGCGGGTGAGTACGTGTCTTGCGGTAAAACGTCTGCACTGTACACAGGCTCGCCGTGAAATCCTGGTGGTGTATGGTCAAATGGAATGTTGCGACCATCCGTAGTGAAATGCTGCCAACAAACTGACTAAAGCAGCGCAGGCGTGGCTGATGCTGATCGGGAAGGAAGGCCATCGGTACAGACGACAGGCGATAATTTCCGAACTTATTCGGAGCAGTTACATATTTTCCAACGAGGACGTTCACACAGCGGTTCTATCACTAAGAGAGGGGACGACTAGTACAACGTCTCGATCGTTGGTTACGCAACCTTGATGACCATGTGAAAAACAGAGTAAAGTATTTGCGCCACTTCGAAGTGTAGTGTAGCCTTCAACAGAAGTAGCCTGGCTTGCCGTTGTTTTGTGTGACTTACTATTTTAACAAGACTCCTAACTAAGGTACGAGCATATGGGATTGGTTCCCAAGTATGTGAGTGGCTCGAAGACTTCTTAAGTAATAGAACCCAGTACGTTGTCCTCGATGGTGAGTGTTCATCGGAGGTGAGGGTATCATCTGGAGTGCCCCGGGGAAGTGTGGTAGGTCCGCTGTTGTTTTCTATCTACATAAATGATCTTTTGGATAAGGTGGATAGCAATGTGCGGCTGTTTGCTGATGATGCTGTGGTGTATGGGAAGGTGTCGTCGTTGAGTGACTGTAGGAGGATACAAGATGACTTGGACAGGATTTGTGATTGGTGTAAAGAATGACAGCTAACTCTAAATATAGATAAATGTAAATTAATGCAGATGGATAGGAAAAAGAATCCTGTAATGTTTGAATACTCCATTAGTAGTGTAGCGCTTGACACAGTCACGTCGATTAAATATTTGGGCGTAACATCGCAGAGCGATATGAAGTGGGACAAGCGTGCAATGGCAGTTGTGGGGAAAACGGATGGTCGTCTTCAGTTCATTGGTAGAATTTTGGGAAGATGTGGTTCATCTGTAAAGGAGACCTATTCTTGAGTACTGCTCGAGGGTTTGGGATCCTTATCAGGTCGGATTGAGGGAGTACATAGAAGCAATTCAGAGGCGGACTGCTAGATTTGTTACTGGTAGGTTTGATCATCACGAGAGTGTTACGGAAATGCTTCAGGAACTCGGGTGGGAGTGTCTAGAGGAAAGGAGGCGTTCTTTTCGTGAATCGCTACTGAGGAAATTTAGAGAACCAGCATTTGAGGCTGACTGCAGTACAATTTTACTGCCGTCAACTTACATTTCGCCGAAAGACCACAAAGATAAGATAAGAGAGATTAGGGCTCGTACAGAGGCGTATAAGCAGTCATTTTTCCCTCGTTCTGTTTGGTAGTGGAACGGGGAGAGAAGATGCTAGTTGTGGTACGAGGTACCCTCCGCCACGCACCGTATGGTGGATTGCGGAGTATGTATGTAGATATAGATGTAATGAAGGTATTTCCATCATGTACTAAACTATGATTTCATTTAGCTCGAAGGTACTAGGAAAGATAGACAAACAGATACTTCCTACAGCTAAACAGTTAATACTATGAAAAAGAGGTTGACTAAATTATCTATACAGTGAAAAATCTAAATAAATATAAAAATGTCTCCTTTTCTGAGGACACATGTGCTTGCCTGTTACTGACGTATCAATAACGACCGGTTTGTTCATAGCCGGAGGGTGCAAGGCATCACTGTGGACTCGCAGAACAAAACTTTATTTGCGTCCGCCGAAGGAATGAGGCAGCGGACAAGAATTAGCGAATGCAGATCGGATAAATACAAAATCTTACACACATATATGTATCAACGAGAAGAACGTTACTTTTACAAGGTGTAGCTACAAGACTAGAAATAGCAACGGAACTATTGAATCCCAAAACAATATGTACGCTCCGTGGCGTCTGTGAAATATTCAATGCCGATTGCAGCGCCCCGGGCGGCTGGCACGGACAGCCAACTGACAGCCGCGACGTGAACAAAACCACGCTAGCGCACAACACACGCAACACTTCACTGCAACGACGGAGAGTCAGGGAAGCGCACACGCCGGCACGATCTCGTGCCAAGTGATGGTGGTACCGCGTCAGTAGGAGGCGGTTCTGCGACCGAGTTCTGCAACGCGTGGAGGCGGTACTGCGACAGAGGTTGACGGCGCTGGTGCTTGATCACGAAGTTGCGGTCCTGGACGGTTGAAAGCAGGATCCGCGTGCGGAACGTAATCTGATTTCATTCTTTAAACTGACACTGTAGACATCCATTTAGCAGTATTTCAAAGGTATGTTCTCGTTGCAACACCTTGTGCCGGCCAGTGCACAGCGGTTGTTGCGCAGGTCTGACGCCGTCTGTTCGGAGCATGGCGTGAGTGCAGGACGCTAAGTGACAATGAACATAGGTAGCACGAATGCCACGTCTCGAAACTTGGAGAGCGCGAAGTCGAGCGACATGTTCCCTGATCTTAACTATAAAGTCATGATCCTGACCAAGCCTCTGTGACAGTATTGCTTCGACGAATTTTCCAGAAAGGCGCGATGTCTCGCCGCATACAAGATCCGCCGGTGAAGCGTCTAAGTCGGGTTTGCAAGCCGTCCGGAGACCCGTAAAATCATTGGTAACGTAGTAGTCCAGTATGGTCCGTGGCACATGATCGCCGCCTTGGGTGTGTGATGCCAGGCTCCACTTCATCATTATTGGCCGGATAGTAACCAGTAGTCCGGTGTGCCGCAGAACTTTACTAATTGAGAGAATAATTCAGACGCGAACTGGCGGCCGGGATCTGTCGTCCCATGTAGTGGGGAACCAAAGTTAGAAATCCAGCTTGAGGTAAACACGGAAGCTATTGTTTCTGGTGTTATGTTGTCTATCGGAGTTGCCCCGGCCAGCGTGTCAGGCGATCGATCATTGTTAGAATGTGTCTCTGTCCGTTGGAAGGAGGCAGTGGGCCAACGTTGCCGATGTGTACATGTGTGAATCTCTCTTAGGTCCTGGAAGGTTTCCAATTGGCGAATGAACATGAAGACAAATCCTGCTTTGTTGACATTTTAGGCAAGTACGTGCCCATTCTCGGCAGTCTTCTTGTATTCCGGGCCACACAAATCGGTGGAGACGAAGCGAACTGTTGCCCTGACTCCAGGGTGACTTAAACTGCGTAATTTGTCGAAAGCTGGTTTACGAAACCCTGCCGGCTAGAATGGTCTCGATTTTCCTTGATGTCGGAACCTGGTACGTATACTAACTCAAGCTCGATTGTTCCCGTTGATGAGTTCTGTGAGGTCTATTACGCTCGAGTTGTTCGTAACGGCAGAAACACGGGACAGGCAATCCGCTATCATGTTGTCGATTCCGGATACATGCCTGATATCGGTACTGAACTGTGCAGTAAAAATTAGTTGGTTGTGCTGGCGCAGTGAACAGTTGTTATTCTGTCTGAATGCATACGTCAAAAGCTTATGATCAGTGAAGATAGTGAATTCTCTCGCTTCCAGTTGAGCTCGCAAATATTTTGCTGCCTCGTATATCGCAAGGAGTTCACGATCGTATGCACTCTACAAACGTAGAGATGGCGACAGCTTATGTGAGTAAAATGCGTAAGGTTGGAACACGCCTTCGTGTAATTGTTGCCGCGCGGCTCCGATCGCAGTGTGGCTCGCGTCTACTACACTCCTGGAAATTGAAATAAGAACACCGTGAATTCATTGTCCCAGGAAGGGGAAACTTTATTGACACATTCCTGGGGTCAGATACATCACATGATCACACTGACAGAACCACAGGCACATAGACACAGGCAACAGAACATGCACAATGTCGGCACTAGTACAGTGTATATCCACCTTTCGCAGCAATGCAGGCTGCTATTCTGCCATGGAGACGATCGTAGAGATGCTGGATGTAGTCCTGTGGAACGGCTTGCCATGCCATTTCCACCTGGCGCCTCAGTTGGACCAGCGTTCGTGCTGGACGTGCAGACCGCGTGAGACGACGCTTCATCCAGTCCCAAACATGCTCAATGGGGGACAGATCCGGAGATCTTGCTGGCCAGGGTAGTTGACTTACACCTTCTAGAGCACGTTGGGTGGCACGGGATACATGCGGACGTGCATTGTCCTGTTGGAACAGCAAGTTCCCTTGCCGGTCTAGGAATGGTAGACGATCGTAGAGATGCTGGATGTAGTCCTGTGGAACGGCTTGCCATGCCATTTCCACCTGGCGCCTCAGTTGGACCAGCGTTCGTGCTGGACGTGCAGATCGCGTGAGACGACGCTTCATCCAGTCCCAAACATGCTCAATGGGGGACAGATCCGGAGATCTTGCTGGCCAGGGTAGTTGACTTACACCTTCTAGAGCACGTTGGGTGGCACGGGATACATGTGGACGAGCATTGTCCTGTTGGAACAGCAAGTTCCCTTGCCGGTCTAGGAATGGTAGAACGATGGGTTCGATGACGGTTTGGATGTGCCGTGCACTATTCAGTGTCCCCTCGACGATCACCAGTGGTGTACGGCCAGTGTAGGAGATCGCTCCCCACACCATGATGCCGGGTGTTGGCCCTGTGTGCCTCGGTCGTATGCAGTCCTGATTGTGGCGCTCACCTGCACGGCGCCAAACACGCATACGACCATCATTGGCACCAAGGCAGAAGCGACTCTCATCGCTGAAGACGACACGTCTCCATTCGTCCCTCCATTCACGCCTGTCGCGACACCACTGGAGGCGGGCTGCACGATGTTGGGGCGTGAGCGGAAGACGGCCTAACGGTGTGCGGGACCGTAGCCCAGCTTCATGGAGACGGTTGCGAATGGTCCTCGCCGATACCCCAGGAGCAACAGTGTCCCTAATTTGCTGGGAAGTGGCGGTGCGGTCCCCTACGGCACTGCGTAGGATCCTACGGTCTTGGCGTGCATCCGTGCGTCGCTGCGGTCCGGTCCCAGGTCGACGGGCACGTGCACCTTCCGCCGACCACAGGCGACAACATCGATGTACTGTGGAGACCTCACGCCCCACGTGTTGAGCAATTCGGCGGTACGTCCACCCGGCCTCCCGCATGCCCACTATACGCCCTCGCTCAAAGTCCGTCAACTGCACATACGGTTCACGTCCACGCTGTCGCGGCATGCTACCAGTGTTAAAGACTGCGATGGAGCTCCGTATGCCACGGCAAACTGGCTGACACTGACGGCGGCGGTGCACAAATGCTGCGCAGCTAGCGCCATTCGACGGCCAACACCCCGGTTCCTGGTGTGTCCGCTGTGCCGTGCGTGTGATCATTGCTTGTACAGCCCTCTCGCAGTGTCCGGAGCAAGTATAGTGGGTCTGACACACCGGTGTCAATGTGTTCTTTTTTCCATTTCCAGGAGTGTATTTAGTAATGCAAGCGGAGCGCCTAATAAAGGGTGAGTGAGGAGCGCTGCGTCTGCTACGTTGCGTTTCGCCGCTTCAACGGCTTAATACATGTCGCCGGTCCACTGAATCGGCGAAGTTCCCTTAATTTTCGGACCGGCCAGTGCTGCAGTGAGTAGTTCTTGTACTTTAGCAGGGTGTGGCAGATGTCGATGGTAGAAACTGAGCATACCAAGAAACTGACGTAGTTCACTAGCTGTGTGCGGGCGTGTGATCTGCAATATGACTTCCGCTTTTTTTGGTAGGGGAAGTGAGTCTTTAGACGAGATACTGTGTCCTAAGAAATCAATCTGCGATTGCAGAAACACACATTTGGCTGTATTTAAAACTACTCCGTATTTGCTGAGCCGCTCAAAAACTAGTAACAGATGTTCGGCAGTAGACGCACAGGATAACGGTCTGGTACTGCCCGGGCGTTGAGAGCACGACAATCACTACACGAGCGCCAGGCGTCGCTTTTCTTAGACACGAGTTGTAGGGGAGAAGACCAAGGACTACAAGATGGTCGTAATAGCTAACCGGTCGACAAGAGACTGGTGGGCCATCTGTGGTCTTGATATAACTCATTCAACACGCACACAGCGTTATGCACGTTAGATTCCGATTCTGGCAGCTCAGGTTGCTTATCGAGTCCATTTTCACAGACGATCATAGGCTTAATTTGTTGTAGGTACGTTACATATTTGTTGTAGGTACGTTACAAAAGGAGCTGACGCCTGCCATTAGGCCACCACTTCGGCAGCAAACGAGAGCTCGCACTCTGACAGACCACTGAATGATATTTGAAGTTAATGGCTATGTTCAGAACTTCATATATTTTAGTGCCATAAAATGTAATTTTAACAATAAATAATGATTGTGTGATTAATTCATGTCACTTGTTTGTTCGTGTATGTTTAAAAATTTCCTTTGCTCTGAAATACGAAGGCACATATGACACATTTCGTCTTTGGTCCAAAAGTATATGATAGTGTGCTAGTCAACTTCAGTGATCCCAATTTTCAATTGATGAAGTGTCCGTAAATTTAATGCAGATTTCTTTTCCGTTTTTCTATATGTTGTAGTATCGTCTCAGTTATGTGTTTCCTGCATAGCTGTAGTTATATTTTAGTGTGTATACAATTGTCATTTGCTTCAATATAACGAGCTACAATGTCTTACTTATCACAGTAGATGACACAATTCCTCTACAGTTACGTAGTGGTAGCAGCTGATTCATAGCCATAATTTGTTTCATTCTGGATATAATGTGTTTTGTAAGCTCCCACTCCAATATTTGTCTTTACGTAAAATTTGTCCCGAAAATTGGCTCAGAATTTTTAATTCAGGACCGCCGTTATAACCTTACAGTTCCACGTTTCACTAATTATGCCTATATGTACGTCTGAAACATATTACATATGTTTTAATTTTCTTCAGGTTCAAAGTTATGTTTTCCAAGGCCATTTCTCTGTTGGGATCGCCGACTAGTATCTCTTTTTCCTGTGTTATTAATAAGCCATCACTGAGTGATACAGTTTTCGTCTCGTTCGAAAAGACAGTGTGGACTTTTAACAATGAAATTCGCCAAACAGCCGTGCAGTTGAGATGTTATTTTATTTTCGTTTGACTGACCTGATGTAGGTTGCAGTAAGTACTGGGAGATGAAGAAGTTTGCACAGGATAGAGTAGCATGGAGAGCTGCATCAAAGCAGTCTCAGGACTAAAGACAACAACAACAACAACAACAACAACAACGACCTCTGTATGCCAATATTGATTATTTTTTAAAGGTGTGTATGGGGTCTGAAGATGGCATAATGAATTGCAGAAACTGGTAGCGAAAATAAAACAACGTCTCAATCGCATGGCTGTTTGGCCAATTTCATTGTTAAATATTTCACCAATCGCTGTCCCATGTCCACAATGGATCAACAGAGAGCATGGACATTTTGTCTTACGCATCTCTACCAAAGAACCTTCTCTTTCCTGACAATCTACAGATAAAGACTGAAAGATTGCTGTGACTATTTTCTTGGTTTACAAATAATATAACATTAACAATGTGCTCGATAATTTACTGAAAAACAACAGTTTTCCAAAGTACACGTATGCGGCCTCAAGAAAAGAAGACATAAATTCGAGTACTATTTGTGGGTGCTGCAAGAATACATTCCGAATCTTGTCCCCTTGCCACTTTGGTATTTTCTGGGAGGGAACAATGGAAAGATTAATGTTCCGTCGAGGCGACGGTCATTAAAGATGAAGTGCAAGTTCTGATTACGAAAGGATCAGGAGGGAAGCCATCCACGCCGTACTCAAGGAACCATACCGGCAACTGCATGGAGCGATTTAGGGAAGTCACGGAAAACGTAAATCTGGATAGATGGACGAGGATTTGAACCGTTGTCTTTGCAAAGCCGAGTCCAGTGTGCTGACCGCTGCGCCAGGCAGGGAACAGCATCTGAATTCGATGACTCCACAGGCCTGGAAGAGGGAAACCAGATTGTAATCTTACTGGCGTGCGAGTCCTCCCATTTAGGAGAGAGAGAGAGGAGGGCGCCCACCTTGTGGTCCGTCCGTGGGGAAACTCACTCCAGTTTCAATATCTATAGACCGTGTAGGATTACGTTATCATTTACAAGTTCATATGTCGGAAATATGGATCTTAGACATTGTCGACAACAGGCTCCACAATATGCTGATACAACACAAGATTCACTTCAAGAAATGAAGTGAAATACACTGGTAACTGTCATGAAGCCAATTCACAGTGATGTCTTGTTTGTGAATTTATATTTCGGAAAATGGACTACAAATGGCAGGCATGTAGTATCACACTGTTCAAATACTTCCACGAAAACTCTTAAAAAGTTGTTTCTGAGTGTTTCAGAGAATAAGAAGGAGCGTGAAAATTGTTTGCATTTTACCAGCAAAATGCCACCACGTCGATTCCCAAGTTCCCACACTTAATTATAAATGTCTTTCATTCTGAACTTAGCGTTAATTTACTTCCGAGATACGCGTTCCCACTGCTACAAACAGGGATAGAGTCAGCCGACAAAATTAAACTTTTAGTAAAAATTATCGTTATACCCACTTCTTTGCACCCACTGGTAGCTCTGTTGGTACACTGATGGACTGTCGAATATTAGGTTCGTGGTTAGAATCTAGCCTGTAACAATATTTTGAATTATTTGTAAAACAAATCGACAGTACTTTCATACGAAAATCCTATCGCATTTACATAACTTCACTGTACCGATTAGAAACAGAATATTACTTTGTTATCCTTGGCGTTTACATGTGCAAAAAGGCCTACCTGTTTCAGAAGTATTTACGTCAATAAGGTAGTAATAGGAAATGACACATGATGGTACATGTTCCCTAACCTTTCACCTAACATCCCTTTATCCATAATTGTAGGTTTCAACTGGTAGCAGAGTGTGGTTGCGTTCTGTTGGCAGAAGGGGGGGGGGGGGGGGTTTAGAATTGTCTATCCTTTCTCTTGTCATTTGTCATTTCCTGTGATCATTTCCTTAGTGTGTGAGAATCCCTTACTGCCTGTCGAGCATTGTATTAATCTATTCCGTTGTTTGCAGGGAGCTAGCTTGCTGTGGATCCAAGGGGCTGCCCCGGAATCGGGCATCTAAAGAAGGGGCACTTGCAGTATGAACTTAGAATCTGGGAGCATAGCATCTAGGGTAGTGTTCCGGAGCTGGCTGACAGGTTTCGCGTGGCGTTAGGTACCGCACTTTGCGTTTCGGCGAGCACCATTGGGGAGGCAGGTGATTCTCTTGATAATATTTCCACGGAATTGGATGAGGTGCAGCAGAACCTGTCCTTTCTGCAGGACAGTCAGCCTATTGTTAGGCAAATTTGTAAAATTTAGGCCCTCGTAGCATATTTGGGGAATCGTTTGAAGGAAATTGCCTCCTTGCAACTTAGCCAGCCTGAAGATACTAGGGTGGGGCAGTTGAGTGATCGAGCGAGGGATTTGCAGGTCCAAGCAGCGTCCTTAAATTTGGAAAGCAAGGAGCGGGAGCAAGTACAGCAATTACCCCACAAATCAGTTCTTTGATCAGTCGTCCAGGACTCAAGGTTTAAGTAGCCCTCCAGCTAATCGTTTCGCTAGACTAACCAACCCATTTATGTGCCTATTCAATGGTATTTCCTTTCACTCGATACTTTGGGCCGTTCCGAGCACATTTTGTGGCTGTTGGTGCGATTTGAATTTCATGCAGACGCCCTGAGGACGCCTCACCACGTGATATTAGCATTGCTTTACTCCTCGGCGAAAGGTTCTCTGAGTGATTTTACATCTGAGGTCCTAAAGCGGGAGGGATGGATAGAACAACTAAGGAGGCTGATTGTCGATAGGAAGCTCTCGCTGTAGAAGAGGAACGAACTTGAATGCAAGTACTACCGGCAGGTGGAGGCATCATTTGAGCCGCTGAGCGTAGCCACCTTGGTTCTTGGTATTTTGGTTTCTGAACTCAATACTGTATCAAATTTTTTTGAAGGAGGGAGGGGGGGGGGCATGGGTGGTGATGATAGGTCATGCTTGGCCTTTTCTTCACGCCCCACTAGCTTCCAGAAATTGCAAACATTGGTTGATTTCATTGAATCCTTGTCATTTCCCGATGAGGAGCGGAGGCGTGAGGAGCATTTGGGAATTCCTCCGCCCATCTAAAGAATTAATAGGACTCCTCAAGCATCCAACACATTTTCTGAGAAAGCTTGTTTTTAGTGCGGCTCCCGCGATCACTTGGTGCACGAATGTCCCGTAGCACAAGCTCCAAGACCCGGAAAATGATGGAGGTGAAGAAAAGGGGGGGGGGGGGAGTTGTTCCCATTGGTGGTGTGCGCCATGGTGCGTGAGTTTTCAAGCTCTCTTCGGATCCGCCCTCCCTTTTATCTGTGCCTGTCTACCACAAGAACCCTTGTGTGCACTGTTGGATTCTGGTAGCTCAGCATCCTTGTTGAATTATATTTGGCATTTGGAGTTTGGGCTTTTGTGCAAATTATCTTCCGTGTGCCCTTGCCCTCAGGTATGTCGTGTGACCAATTGGCAAGAGTTGCGTCTGGTCAGTGAGGTGCGTGGTACTTTGTCTATTTGTAATTTCTCATGGCCTGTTTTGCTCTTGCTTGTTAAAGATCTAGTGCTCAGTTTGTTGCTCTGGTGTTATGTTATTCAGAAAACTGGATTAGTTCTCGATTTTGCGAGCCGCACCTTCTCCTTTAGTTTTCGCCTAGTGATAAGATAGCCTTTTGCTCTTGCCGTTGCGCAACTGTGGGAGCTTCAGTAAACTGTAACTCTAGTGAATTTGATGTGGCCCATCTTGAGCCAGATCATGCAGGGCAGTTGTTGAATTTACTAGGGGAGTTTCCCAAGGTTTTCTCCAATAAGTGGGGTCAATAAGCCATACAGTACCACATACGCTTATGTGACGATATTCCAGTGCGACAGTCTCCTTATCGCTTCTCGCCACCCAAAATGAAAATATTGAGACAGAAATTGGCGAGCGTGTTAAAGGAGGAGGTCATGAGGCTGTCTACATCACCCTACACGTCACCGATTTTTCTCGTTCCTAAAGTTCAAGGCCAGGACTACAGGCTGGTGGCTGATTATAGACTCCTTACTAAAAAGGTTACTTGAGAATCTGTCCTCTTACCTGATTTTCACAACTTCACCTGGTTTTCGGGGGCAAAGTGGTTCATGTTGCTAGATCTCAACAAAGCTAATTATCAGATTCCTATTACTGAGGTAAACATGTCACCCCATTCTGCACTGACTGGAACCTTTATGAGTTGAACGGGGTGCCATTCGACTTGTTTACTGGGGCGGCGGTTTTGTCTCCTTTGTCAGATCATATCCTGGGTGACTTGAAGTTTTCTTGTGTTTTTAATTAAGTACCTTGATGATGTTGTCATTTATAGTCAGTCATTTGAGGATCATATTTCTCATCTTTGGGAGATCCTCTCCAAACTTTGGCATGTGAGGTTGACTGTTAAGCCTCCCAGTATTACTCTTGCTAGGAAACAGATGCCCTTTCTGGGCCATTTAATTTCTGGGGATCGCATTAGGATAGATCAAGAACAAACTAAGGTGTTGAAGAAATTTCTTCAGCCTCGAAATAGGAAGGAGATAGCCAGATTGATTGGGATGGCGAATTATTTTCGCCGTTTTGTTCCTAATTTTGCCCAGATCGCCGCTCCCCTGAATAAACTGCCTAGGAAAGGGAGAGAAATTTGCATGGGGTGAGAGCCAGCACAAGGCTTTTCAAGCTATCAAGACCGCTATCACCAACCCACTGGTCTTAGCCGTCCCGGATCTCGCCAAAAGATTTATAGCTCAAACTCGTGCCTCCAATGCCAGTATTTCTTCAGTGTTGTTGCAGGAGGATCAAGGTATAACACACCCATTAACTTTCGCTTCTAGGAGGTTGTCTGAACCCGAGATGAATTACTCAATTTATGAGTGCGAGGAGTAGGCTGTGCTTTTCGCCTTAAAGAAGTTCTAGTTCTATCTTGAGCATAGGGAGTTTGATCTCTAGACGGACAATCAGACCCTAAGTTGTCTCGATCCAGGAAAACTGGTAGGACTGCCAGGTGGGCGGTCCGCATCTCCACATTTCATTTCAACGAGTGACACATTGAAGGATCTGTCAACCAAGTCACCGACGCCTTCAGTCTCATGTTTCAGGAGGAGAGGGCTGTCGATTATTAAGGGCGTTAGTGAGTCTCACCTGGTCGTGTGTACCATTTTAGCCGAATTTCTCCAGTTTTCCTGGACCTTAAAACCAAATAGGACCAAGACCCGTTGGGGGTCCGTTAAGAAAGCAATTCTTATCTGGTGGTGAGGCTAGCGACTACTCCATCAGGAAGGGTATACTATTTAAACGTGTTAACGAAGCTGGGGACTTAAAAAAATTGTTTGCCTCAGGAGCTGATGCCTCCCGTTTCCCGTTATTTCATGGGAGGACATCCGGACCTCTATAAAACCTTGGGAATGGTTAAGGATCACCTCACTTATTCCACATTGTATAAGGATATCAGACGAGTAGTGGGTGAGTGTGAAACCTGTAATAAGGCTATGGCCGAGCGGTTCTAGGCGCTACAGTCTGGAACCGCGCGGCTCCTACGGTCGCAGGTTCGAATCCTGCCTCGGGCATGGATGTGTGTGATGTCCTTAGGTTACTTAGGTTTAAGTAGTTCTAAGTTCTAGGGGACTGATGACCACAGCAGTTACGTCCCATAGTGCTCAGAGCCATTTGAACCATTTTTTGTAAGAAGGCTAAACGCAGTAATGGTCCGCCGAAAGGGTTGTTACAATCCGAGCACAAGGACAACCCTATGGACAAACTCTTTATCGATTACGTAGGACATCTTCCCCGTACCAAGAAGGGGAACAGATGTATTCTGGTGGTTGTTGACGCGTTTTCCACATTTGTATGGATAATAGCTAGTCGTGGTGTCACGGTGGCCATTACCATTGCACATCTGACCAATATCTTCAGCTGGTTTGGACGCCCTGAGGCTCTCATTAGCGATAACGCTCCAACACATGTTTCCGAACAGTTTAAGCAGTTTTGCTTTCATAATGCTGTTAAGCGCCTAACCACCGCGCCATATTGTCCCCAGGCATCGTTTGCTGAGAGAGTGAATCGCAAGCTTAAGTCAGCTCTGATCATTTACCATCATAAATATCCGAGTAAGTGGGATACCACCTCGCCTTGGCTCAATTTTGCATACAACACTGCGCAGCATGAAGCATCCGAGGCAGTTCCTGCCGCTCCAACTTGTGGGATATCAACCACCTCCTGCCTTTGTCCATTACTCCTGAAGATCTTAGGGAAAATTGGGAATGGCCGATGAATAATGTTAGGTTAGCCCACCTCCGCCAGGCACGGCGATATAATAGGAATAGACTCCCCTTTCAGGGCAAGGTAGGAAGAGGTTTTCATGAAGAATTATCCTGATCGGGTGGGTGCCAAGCTCGGGAAGTTCACTCTGCATTTCATAGGCAAATGCTCTATCATCAAAATTCCGGGTCCGGTTAACTTTCTTGTCAAGAGTCTGGACACTGGTAAGGTCCTCAGAGTGCACCTTAATCAACTTCCACATCTACATCTACATCTACATCTACATCCATTATCCGCAAGCCACCTAACGGTGTGTGGCGGAGAGTACTTTGAGTACCTCTATTGGTTCTCCCTTCTATTCTAGTCTCGTATTGTTTGTGGAAAGAAAGATTGTCGGTATGCCTCTGTGGGGGCTCTAATCTCTCTGATTTTATCCTCATGGTCTCTTCACGAGATGTACGTAGGAGGGAGCAATATACTGCTTGACTCCTCGGTGAAGGTATGTTCTCGAAACTTCAACAAAAGCCCATACTGAGCTACTGAGCGTCTCTCTTGCAGAGGCTTCCACTGGAGTTTATCTATCATCTCCGTAACGTTTTCACGATTACTAATTGATCCTGTAACGAAGAGCGCTGCTCTCCGTTGGATCTTCTCTATCTCTTCTATCAACCCTATCTGGTACGGATCCCACACTGGTGAGCAATATTCAAGCAGTGGGCGAACAAGTGTATTGTAACCTACTTCCTTTGTTTTCGGATTGCATTTCCTTAGGATTCTTCCAATGAATCTCAGTCTGGCATCTGCTTTACCGACGATCAACTTTACATGATCATTCCATTTTAAATCACTCCTAATGCGTACTCCCAGATAATTTATGGAATTAACTGCTTCCAGTTCTGACCTGCTATATTGTAGCTAAATGATAAAGGATCTTTCTTTCTATGAATTCGCAGCACATAACACTTGTCTACATTGAGATTCAGTTGCCATTCCCTGCACCATGCGTCAATTCGTTGCATATCCTCCCGCATTTCAGTACAATTTTCCATTGTTACAACCTCTCGATATACCACAGCATCATCTGGAAAAAGCCTCGGCGAACTTCCGATGTTATCCACAAGGTCATTTATGTATATTGTGAATAGCAACGATCCTACGACACTCCCCTGCGGCATATCTGAAATCACTCTTACTTCGAAAGACTTCTCGCCATTGAGAATGACGTGCTGCGTTCTGTTATCTAGGAACTCTTCTATCCAATCACACAATTGGGCTGATAGTCCATATGCTCTTACTTTGTTTCTTTAAACGACTGTGGGGAACTGTATCGAACGCCTTGCGAAAGTCAAGAAACACGGCATCTGCCTGGGAACCCGTGTGTATGGACCTCTGAGTCTCATGGACGAATAGCGCGAGCTGGGTTTCACACGATCGTCTTTTTCGAAACCCATGCTGATTCCTACAGAGTAGATTTCTAGTCTCCAGAAAAGTCATTATATTCGAACATAATACGTGTTCCAAAATTCTACAACCGATCGACGGTAGAGATATAGGTCTATAGTTCTGCACATCTGTTCGACGTTCCTTCTTGAAAACGGGGATGACCTGTGCCCTTTTCCAATCCTTTGGAACGCTACACTCTTGAAAGAGACCAACGGTACACCGCTGCAAGAAGGGGGGCAAGTTCCTTCGCGTACTCTGTGTAAAATCGAACTGGTATCCCATCATCAGGTCCAGCGGCCTTTCCTCTTTTGAGCGATTTTAATTGTTTCTCTATCCCTCTGTCGTCTATTTCGATATCTACCATTTTGTCATCTGTGCGACAATCTAGAGAAGGAACTACAGTGCAGTCTTCCTCTGTGAAACAGCTTTGGAAAAAGACATGTAGTATTTCGGCCTTTAGTGTGTCATCTTCTGTTTCAGTACCATTTTGGTCACAGGGTGTCTGGACATTTTGTTTTGATCCACCTACCGCTTTGACATAAGACCAAAATTTATTAGGATTTTCTGCGAAGTCAGTACATAGAACTTTACTTTCGAATTCATTCAACGCCCCTCGCATAGCCCTCCTGACACTACATTTCGCTTCGCGTAATTTTTGTTTGTCTGCAAGGCTTTGGCTATGTTTATGTTTGCTGTGAAGTTCCCTTTGTTTCCGCAGCAGTTTTCTAACTGGCTTAACTTAAGCCCGTTAATTAACGTTCCCCTCCTTCTTCTGCAGGCTGGACCGGGATTCATTGGTTTAGGGGGGAGGGGGAGGGGAGGTTGAGCCGTGATGGCGTTTCTGGTATCGCATTTAGAATTTCTGGCACCCCTAACTCGATCTGTCAGGTGATGTCGCTCTGGTTTGGGGCTACGAAGATCTTTGCTCGAGGTTGTTGATGGGGGACGGCGCGTGTTGTGGCATGGCGAGTTGGAGAGTGGTAAAGGAGCGAGGACGACGGTGTGAGAAGTCCGCCCAGCGATTAAGGCGAGCACCTGCTCAAGCATCTTGAGCACTGAGTCCAGCAAGTGGTTACTGGGCATGTTTGTGGGCGGATTTGAATCCGTGGCTGTCTTCATGTGTAGCCAGCTCTGGGACGTGCGTGCTGAATTCTGGACCCCCTTTGGAATTGGGAAGCTTCAGCTTCGATTCGTGAACCTCAGTTAAGTTTTGGATTTTGATGTTTTAACTGTTATTTTCTTATTGAAGGCCTGCCTGTTTTGTATTTGGTAATATTACTTAACTGAAGCTGTTATTAAAGAAGACCTGCCTGATTTGTATTTGGTAATTTTGCTTCTGCCTGTTTTCTATTTAGTAATTTTACTTAACTGAAGCTGTTATTATTGAAGGCCCGCCCGTTGGTATTTGGTAATTTTACTTAACTAAGCTGATATTAAAGAAGGCCTGCCTGCTTTCCATTGTGTAATTTTATTTAATTGAAGTTGTTATTAAAGAAGGCCAGCATGTTTTCTGTTTGGTAATTTTTCTTAACAGAACTTGTTATTATTGAATATCTGCCTGTTTTCTATTTGGTAATTTTACTTAACTAAAGCTGTTGTTATTGAAAGCCTTCCTGTTCCGTTTTAATTAAATTAAGAGCTATTTCATGATTTGTTTTAGCTGAAACTCTTATTAATCAGGGCCTACCTATTTTTATTGCCCTGTTATTGGGATCTGATATCTTATTCAAACTGTGGTAATTAACTGTGATTGTGACTGCAAAAGGCCTACCTGTTTCAAAGGTATTTATGTCGATAACGTAGTAACAGGAAATGACACATGATGGTACATGGTCCCTAACCTTTCTCCTTACAGCCCTTTATCCATAATTGTAGGTTTCGCAGGCACTATCCAACCAACTTTTACTGGATAGAAAATTTGACAGTCAAGAATCGTGTAATAGCAAATAAAATACAGTTATTGAAGTCCTGCTTCCAGTATCTCATAGAGAATGACCCTTGACCAGTCGCCAGCATCATCACAGAGAAGAGATGTACTAATCAACCTACACTCAGCCCATTTGAAAGCATGTAACGTCTTAAGGCCTTGGTTAAGTTCTTCTGCTGGACACTCCCAGCTAAACTCCTGTACGATTACTTGCCACCTCTCAGTACTGTGACACAGTGCGGTTAATTGACTTGATATTGGCGGATAAAACTGAGGCATTGATATGGGGAGTTTTAAATTTCTACTTTAATGAATTTACCCTGACATGCTGGAACCGAAAACGAAGCGTGACACTCATTTTTATCCAGATCACTTTTATAACCGTTGACTCACTACATGTGCAGGGTCGTACCAGATTCCGTAGTGGCTATGAAACATTTAAGCCATATGATTTTAATGCATCTGCCCAAACAAAAGTAAACGGAACTGAAGCGCAAATATCCAAGATGACCATGTAGGGAAGAATTTACTTCAGTATGTATTCCTAGCCAATTAGTTCATAGACATGTTTGCTCTATAAAGGAGTGGGATTCCCAATAATCTAAATGGACAAGGGAGTTTGGGTTCGAGAATCTACTTATTTATTGACAAAGTTTAACACTGAACAGAACATAATCAGAACTGCTCACTGTCAAATCTTAACATCTGTAGTTCCATACTTAAACACGAACTAGCGGAATTAAGTCAGTTCGTAAGACGATCAGCAGTGGAAAGCCCTTTATACATAAGGTTTATGGCCTACTAAAGGATGGATTCGTTACCATGGTCTAGCGGTGTACTATCAAATCGACAGTGAAAGGTAGATGGGGAAAATTGTGGCAAGCACTGATAGTAAAACTAGAAGCATCCACCTAATACCAAATAATAGAACACTTTAGACTGGCAGGGCCGAAATCTCTCTAGCAAAAATGGCTGATAACTAAATAACACTGGTAGAACATCATGTACTCTTCCATACCATGAAGAAAAATAAGATACCCGCTCACTGTCATGACGGGGATAAAATGAATAAATGCTCTGTCCATCTAATCGAATATAGTGATTTTAAAAGGCGAGGAGCTGTACAAGACTAACCAAGAGTAACATGGGGTGTCTACACAAAACTGATTTCACGATGCCAAGTCTCATTCGGAATTATAAGTTTCATATGCAGACATCATTTAAATAGACACGTAGTCACTTCCTATGCCTGAAGATGCTGGTACCCACAAATTTGAGCACGTTCTAACTTACAAAATCCAACCCGACTCAGAATTACGTCTCCACGTTTCAACAGAACATACACACTCACCTTGCCCTCACAGTAAGCAACACTCTCTCCTAATCTCTTTTTTTTTTTTTCCTGTACCAGACACAGTCCTCGACGTCGGTTCTTTATGGAGGGGACGGCAAATGGACCAATCGCCTACAAACACTGGAAAACGTGATGTGCTAAGACAATTAAAGTGGTTGGAAAAAGCATGGGCTTCGTTGCCTTCGGTTCTTTCGGAATAGAGAAAGCTTCCAGAAGCCAGCCACTGTGACCGAGCGGTTCCAGGCGCTTCAGTCCGTAACCGCGCGACTGCTACGGTCGCAGGTTTGAATCCTGCCTCGGGCATGGACGTGTGTGATGTCCTTAGGTTAGCTAGGTTTAAGTATTTCTAAGTTTTAGGGGACTGATGACCTCAGATGTTAAGTCCCATAGTGCTCAGAGCCATTTGAACCATTTGAAAGCTTCCAGAATGCTCTCGAAGCTTCTAACCAGCAGACAAAAGGACCAATCATATGACACAGTTTTAAGGAAAATTCGGCTCTGCCATTAAGATTCACCCCAGCCAACTAAGTTTGAAAGGAAAGCTAAAAGACATCTCCCTAGCCTCCCAGAGAGAGAAGAAAGGAAACCTCCACTGGCCAGCAAGCTCCACTGCCATATTTCCATTGCATGCAGTTTGCCACTCCTGAATTTAGTACAGGAGGAGGCACAAGGCTGCTGTTTGCAAATGATTATAAACAGAAATTACTGTGTCCTGCCCACTCGTCTAATATAGGGTGCCTAGGAAACCTGCTTTCTCGGATCGCTGGACAACAATTCAAGCAATCTCGGATCGCTAGACAACAATTCAAGCAAATCGTATTAGTAAGTTTTTTTTATAGTAAGATGAATGACAATACTTAACTTTGAGAACTTACAATGGTGTGTCGTAAGCCATGGGCGACAGGCAAAATAAGAAAATCTCTTCAGTATACACTACTCCTACTACAAGTGAAACAATATAGTTCCTAAGTCGCTGCCGTAGAGCTGAAACGCTAATATCCAAGACGACCATGTAATGAAGAATTTACTTCAGTATGCATTCCTAGTCAATTAGTTCTTAGACGTGTTTGCTCTATAAAGGAATGGGAGTCTGAATAACCTAAATGGACAAGGGAGTTTGGGTTCAAGAATCTAGTTATTTATTGACAAAGTCTTCAACTGGCGCTACGGTCGCAGGTTCGAATCCTGTCTCGGGCATGGATGTTTGTGATGTCCTTAGGTTAGTTAGGTTTAACTAGTTCTAAGTTCTAGGGGACTAATGACCTCAGCAGTTGAGTCCCATAGTCCTCAGAGCCATTTTTTTTCCTTCAACTGGGGCGCGGCCAGGCGTCCCGGCGCTAATCTTTTCTTCGCCTAGAAGCCGCTACTGTCTCGGTCTCATCCTAGAGAGGTGTCGGTCAGCGTACCATTGGCTGACGTCGTCTTCACAGCCATCTCTGCTCTGCCTTTCCTGACCGGCGTGCTGTCGCTTGACTTTTACGCCGGAACATTCCTGCCTCCCCCCCCCCCACCCCCTCACCCCCCACCCCTCCCCAAAGCGACTGACCGTCATAGTATAGGGAGGTCAACAACGGCGGGGGAGGCAGGAGTGTAGATGCTGTACTGGACCGGAAGCTGTGGCTGCATGGGACGCCAGGCTTCCGGTCGTACCCCGCCATCTGGTCTTCGCTCTGGCGGAAACGTCCCCCGGAAAACGACCAGAAGGGTACGCGTCCACCTCCTGAGGCCCATAACCAGATGTAAAGGCGTCGGCTGCTGCGGTGTGTGCGGGTCCAGCTCCATCGGTAGGACGAGAGGAGGCAGAAGAGGCGAAGGCTCCGTCTCCATGGGGTCGTCCCGCGTTGTCGTGATGACTGGCAGCTGCTGCGGCCGCGCTGTCCTCGGGATCCGTGAATCTCACAGAAGAGACAGAAGGATCACGGTGCACCTGACAGTGGCGAATTTGATTGTGATGTCGGCGCTGCAAACCGTCGGGGCCTGAAATGAGATACATGCAAGTGCCAAGTCGACGAAGGATCTTTCGCCTTGAACCCATCGTGTGCTGCTGCCTAAAACCCTGAAAAACACAATATCATACGGCTCGAAGGTATACTTGCGGCCTTCTTTCGTTGTCGGATGCTGAGGAGGGTGGAGCAGGTGAAGCAGTGGCTCTGGTGTGGCTTAGGTGATAAGAACCGATCCTTCAGCAAAACAGGAACGAGCTAATCCTGTATAAATACCATATATGTATAGCGTTATTGCAGTCCGACCACCACCACTTCCGAGGGTATACGTACAATGGTCTGCAAGTCGAGTCTGCGTGGATCGAGAAGACACCATCTCTGAACTCTGCAGCTAGCTTCAGCGCTGCTATTGGCAATGAGACGAATGCTGCCAACTCAGCGCTTCCAACAGGCGGGCCACTTGCGGGCCTACCTCAGCTGCTGTCAGCCAGCTACTCTGGAGGCCTACAGTTCGAGCCAGGGGCTGTGCAGTCACTCAGCTGCCACTGGCTGTGTGTGCCAACTACTTACTGTGCTCGCCTCTGCTCGCATGGCCACACACTACTACTGCAGTGAGACATCTCATTCACACTGGGTCCCTGGCGTGATTCTCCTCACCTCAGCGTGCCTCGTCATGTGCAGCAGCCAGGCTGCGTTTTGGACTGCCGCCCACTGCCTGTATCAGCATCCTTGCCGAATCGCTGCCGTCATCTCTCCACCGCCCGTTCTTCGCTGCAGGCTGCCAGGCCGCTTGCTGATGGCTGGTCCTCTTTAAAGATTGCCTGCAACTTACGTCCTGGGCACACTGGCTTATCAAAGCATCGTCACGACTGTTTTAGTTTGCTGAGCTATAAATGAATTTTTAACAATGGTTTTCATGATCATATGTTTGTACGACTTCCGGGCATCCACTTACCACTCCATTGATATCCCATCCAGGATGATGAACTGCTGGCCCCCTGACCTCTGCTAACCAGGTTCCACTACCTACCATAGAGGCCTTCCACTCCTGGCCTCTGTAACTTTTTCCGTGACCAATGTGTACCCACATACTCCGAGATGACAAACGTCTTGGGATAGCGATATCGCGTAACAGGGTATAAAAGGGGAGTGCACTGATGGATGGCGTTGTCATTTTTACTCAGGTGACTCGTGTGAAAAGGTTTCCGACGTGATTATGGACGCACGACGGGAATTAACAGATTTTGAATGCAGAGTGGTATTTGGAGCTAGACGAATGCGACATTCGATTTCGGAAATCTGTAGGGACTTCAGTATTCAGTCCGCAGCTCGTGGTCGTGCGGTAGCGTTCTCGCTCCCCACGCCCGGGTTCCCAGGTTCGATTCCCGGCGGGGTCAGGGATTTTCTCTGCCTCGTGATGACTGGGTGTTGTGTGCTGTCCTTACGTTAGTTAGGTTTAAGTAGTTCTAAGTTCTAGGGGACTGATGACCATAGCTGTTAAGTCCTATAGGGCTCAGAGCCATTTGAACCATTTGAACTTCAGCATTCCGTGATCCGCAGTGGTCAAGAGCGTGCCCTATTGGTTGCTCCCTAGACGGCTGGAAAACCGTGTTCTGGTTAGATGAGTCTCGATTTCAGTTGGTAAACGCTGATGGTAGGGTTCGAGTGTGGCGCAGACCTCAGGAAACCATGGACCCACGTTGTCAACAAGAGACTGTGCTAGCTGATGGCGTCTCAATAATGGTATGGGCTACGTTTGCATGGAATAGACTGAGCACTCTGGTCCAACTGAACTGATCATTGACTATAAATAGTTATGTTCGACTACTTGGAAACAGTTTGTAGCCTTTCATCGACATCGTGTTCCCAAACAACAATGGTATTTTCACGGCTGACAATGCGCCATGTCACAGGGTCACAGTTGCTCGCGATTGGTTTGAAGAACATATTGGGCAATTAGAGAGAATGATTTCGCTACCCAGATCGCCCGAAATGCATCCCATCGAAAATTTATGGGACATAATCGAGTAGTCATTTCGTGCGCAAAATATTGCACTTGCAACACTTTCGCTATTATGGACGACTGTACAGGCAGCATGGCTTGGTATTTCTGCAGGGGACTACCAACGACTTGCTGAGTCGTTTCCACGTCGAGTTGCACTATGCTGGGCAAAAGGAGCTCTGGCACGATATTACAAGGTATCCCATGACTTTTGTCATTTCACTGTATAAGGGGCGAGCAAAAGTTTTCCGTTTGAGTGCGTTGCCGCAGCGTATTTGTAACGTAGCGCGACTCCGATGCCGATATATAAGCACCAACGTGTAGGCAAGAAATTAGTGTGTCATTCGTATCTTTCCGACGAGGGTGCGATAAATACGGAAGCGTGAACTATGACGACGTTATTACCAAATGCGTCGAAATGGGACCGTCGTGCCGTTATTCTTTTCTTGGCTGCTGAAGGACAGACGTCGGTAGACATACGTCGGGTAATCAATGTGTATGGGGCACCATACACGTCGGAAACTACCGTTGCGGAATGAGCGCAACAAAGGGTGTTGCTGCTTCATGGGAACTTCTAGGGGACTGATGACCTCAGATGTTAAGTCCCATAGTGCTCAGAGCCATTTGAACCTTTTTTTGCTAATTCACGATAACGCACATCCCCATGTCAGAAGGCTTGTAACGCAGAAGTTACGCCAATTCATGTGGGAGACACTCAAGCACTCGCCCTATAAACCTGGTCTTTTCCCATTCGATTATCATACTTTCCGTCCTTTAAAAAAGGCAGTGAAGGGTCGACGGTTTCTGTCGGACGAGGATGTGCAACAGGCAGTTACGGAATTCTTCACGCTGCAGGACACAGTGTTTTACCAAACGAATATCTTCAAACTCGTACGTCAGTGGGATGATCGCCTCAATGCTCACAGCGATTTTGCCTGATTGGCATACGCCTTTCAAACAAAGACATTTTGTTCGCCCCTTAATCGTATTAACGATTCATAATATGCAGCACCTCCTTTTTAGATTACTTTCGCTATTTGGAGAGCATAATAACTGATGATGCTCGAAGTAGACAAGATGTAAAACGTAGACTGGCGATGGCAAGGAAAGCATTTCTGAAGAAGAGAAACGCGTTAACATCGAGTATAAATTTAAGTGCCAGGAATCCTTTTCTGAAATTATTTTTATGGAGTGTAGCCATGTATGGAAGTGAAACATGGGTGATAAACAGTTTAGACAAGAAGAGAATAGAAGCTTTTGAAATGTGGTGTTACAGAAGAATGCTGAAGATTAGACGGGTAGATAACGTAACTGACGAGGAGGTACTGAACAGAATTGGGGAGAAGAGGAATTTGGTCGACAACTTGACTGATGAAGGGGTCGGTTGGTAGGACACGTTCTGAGGCATCAAGGAATCACCAATGTAGTACTGGAGGGAACCGTGGAGAGTAAAGATCGTAGAGGAAGTTTGTGTGAAATCATATGGAACTTAACTGCTAAGGTCATCAGTCCCTAAGCTTACGCACTACTTAACCTAAATTATCCTAAAGACAAACACATACACCCATGCCCGAGGGAGGACTCGAGCCTCCGCCGGGCCCAGCGGCACAGTCCATGACTGCAGCGCCTTAGACCGCTCCGCTAATCCCGCGCGGCCGTAGAGGAAGACCAAGAGTGAAAACACTAAGCAGATTGAGAAGTATATAGGTTGCTGTAGTTACCCGTAGATGAAGAGGTTTGCACAGGATAGAGTAGCATGGAGAGCTACCTCAAACCAGTCTTTGCACTGAAAAACACAAGAACAACAATACGCACCTTTAAACTGGCTGGTTCCACATTATTTCAATAGAAATCCTGCAAATGATTTTTATCAACTAACTAAGTGACTATCAATGCTCGGTGGTTATCACCAGTGCATCGGCTGTTACAGAAGCGCAATACAGTAGGAATGGGTCGTAGACCTACACCAGTTTCTTCGAGAAAACGGCTTCATTACGGCACTCGTTCTAAACCTAGACATCCTTGCGTATTTCGGTAGTCTTCTTCACTCACGCAGTAGCAACTGCCGCCTTTCTCTCAAACATCCGCTCCGTACTGATGGCGCAAGTGGTGGTTGTGACACTTTTATGCACCCCACTGTGGTGATAGCAGACTACACTTCCGTGTCAATTGCTTCATGTTACCCTAAGCTGTTATTTACGTAATTTTACGTTCAAGTTTACGTGTATTTTTTGCAAACGAGATCTGCTTTCACTTGGAGTTGGAGATGATCACGATTCAGTTTGAAAATAGCATCAAAATATGAGTGCTCATCAGGTAATCAACCGTTAACATTTCGTTTTTATACCTTATCTACCAGACAGCATTAAAAGGAGTGATAATCTGTGATGGTTATCGTAGTTGAGTGTTTACTTCGACACAGTGTTTTCTGTCAATAACGTAAAACCCAGAATGAAATCAAAATGTATGTTATCTCTTACAGATAGGTGAAGCCTTTTTATTATTTTTAAACGGCAACTGACAGTAATACACAACCCTGGAAAAGTTATTCTGATCTTCGGAGCTTAGTGGAACAAATAGAACACACTGTTGCAGCCGAGGAAGCGCTAAATGTGTATGCCTATATCTGCTTTTACCGGTCACAATTCGACAGACTGCATTGTCCGAGAAAGTAGTCATTTCTATTGAGGGAATCCATGCTTGTCTCGTGTCTTTGTAATCGATTCATTTTCTTTGATTTGTCGAAAACAGGAAGGAAAAAGATATCCTGTTGCGACCTCATCGAGGGCGTTAGAAATGGAGCACAAGCTCTTTGGAAAAGGATGAGGAAGTCGGTCGTAAATGAAAGTCGCAGGACTGCTTGAAGTGATTTAAGGAAAGCATATAAAACGTGAATGAAGACAAGGTTGGTATCTTCTCAACTCAAGCAGCGTCCATCTTCGTATGTTCTTTTCCACCTCACACAGTCACATATATTAGGTGGTACAAGTGTAATATTATGAACTTCAAACAAACATACACCATCCGCACAGGCCTTGAAGACACAAGAGTACCGACCGACGGCCTAAGGCGCCACCAGATGCTGTCCCGGCCGTTGTCAGTTTACGAGACCGGAGCCGCTACTGCTCAATCAAGCAGCTCTTGAATTGGCGCAACAAGGGCTGGGTGCACCTCGCTTGAAAGCAGCGCTCGGCAGACTGGACGGTGTGACGTGACCAATTGCTAGCAAAGCCCGAAAGCGCTTAACTTCGGTGATCTGACGGGAACCGGTGTTACCACTGCGGCCAGGCCGCTGGCTCGATTATTAACTTGGCTGAAAATAATTCTTCAGACAGCCAATGAGTCCGGTTTGCGCCCCTCTTAAGGACTTTTCACATATCATAAAAGGCTGGTTTTGGGCTTTGCCACCTGTAGAGTTCACGTTAATTCAGATTTTTCACGCCACCTAATGTGCTTAGCAGTTAAATATCAGACATTTTGAGAAAGCACTGAAAATATCAATGTTTTAAGGAAATATCTCTCTTTACTCGCAATAGAGTGATTTATTTTTGTATTTTGACAGATACTTTAAGTACATTTTTTGTTACACCAAACAGACATCAGAACTGGTATTTAGTTTGCACAATATTAGTTTTTTTTCACTATGTGACATAGTCTCCTTCTGAAGTGGGAACTATTCTCTCTTGCTCTGTAGCGTTTTGTTTGGAAGATACTTTTTAGTCCATGTACAAAATGTGTTTTATACATTTATATATGTTTGTATTTCTCAAAGTATCAGCCAAAATGAGTCTTATTACTCTTATTTTCTCATGAAATGTGCACAGACTGTCAGTAAGCATGGCGTGATTCACGAGGAGTCGGATAGCCAATGACGAAGAATTAAACAACTAGAAATTATGAAAACAGTGTCTCTGCACTGTGAAAATATAGGTCGTTGCTGAATGTAGATTCGGTGCTACATTGGGGAAAAAAATAAAATAAAAAAAAAAATTAAAAAGAGGAGGGGGGAGGGGGAGAGAAAGAGAGAGAGAGAGAGAGAGTTGTGATGAAATAAACGGTTACTTATTCGGTCATGTACGGTATATTAGCTGTTACAACATATTACGAACGCGTTATAGTCCAAAATTACTGGAAACAAACAGAAATTACATTTATTATTAGAAGACATGCCGAGAGTGCGATAAATAACTTTGTTTAAGCAGATGCTGCCATCTGCTGGGGACATGTGGAAAACAAGTGATGCACAGAAAGCACGTGGCCTAAAGAACGAAATGTGTGAGAAAAGTAATGAACTTGACAACACTGCTGTGTTGTTCTACTTTTCTACTTGTGTAGACCTGTGTGTTCATCCCTTTCAGATGCTCAATCCGAGTTCTAGCTGTGTAGAGCCATCACGTGATTTTTAAGAGCGACATCAGTGAAGTGTGTTTCGAAAATAGAACAGCGGAACTTAGAGCAACGTTATGCCATCAAGTTTTGTGTTAAACTTGGGAAATCTACTAGTGTGACCTCTGAAAAGTTAAAACAGGCCTATGCGGAACATTCCTTTTCAAGAGCACAAGTTTTTCGCTGGCAAAAATCATTTTGGAAAGCCGAGAACGCGCTGAAGATGAACGCAGCTCAGGAAGACCTTCAGCTTCAAAAACCAACGAAAACGTCGAAAATGTGTACACTCTTGTGAGACGAGACCGACATTTAACAATAAGGATGATGTGTAACCTGTTAAACACTTTTACCGTACTTCAAATTTCAATCGAAGTTTTGAACATGACTGAGCATATCAAAGATCGAAACAATATTGATTTCTTTTTTGACAATAGGGCTATTGAGCATACAGAATTTGTCCCTCCAGGACAAATTGTCAACCACACATCAAATGAATTCGCAATTGCGAATAAGGGCAACGATCAGCTGTAGGATCGAATGACGGCAATGAAAATTTGTGGCGGACCGCGATTCGAACTTGGATTTCCCGCTTATCACGAGCGGGGCCTTACGATTTGGCTATCCGTGGACGACTCACGGCCAGACCCAAACTTCCGTATGTCGTCAAGCATGCGTCTACGACCTGTACGCGTATCTCCATTATGTATATTCCCTAACAGGTCAGGCGTTGTTCTTGAAAGTCGCTTGACCGATATCGGCAGATAAATATGATATTGCAGTGCCTGTGTTATTCTGTTTACGATGCAAAGTTCCTTTGGAGATCAATGCATGTCCAAAGAAAAAGGATAAATTGAGTAAGGTCGAAAATTGCAGACACATCATGACAACGCCCAATGCCACATGGCTTCTTCCATCACGGATTTTTTTGACATCAAAAAGCGCTTCTGTTTTTCCACAGCATCCATATACACCTGATCCGAGTCCTTGTAACGTTTTTCTCTTCCTAAAAAGGCGTTATTTTGGGACTCTGGGGAAGATGCAAAATAATGTGACCGACATGTTAAAGACCCTACCAGTTGAAACCTTTCAGCACTGCTTGCAGGTCAGGGAACAACGACTTCGACGGTGTACAACTGCTTAAAGGAAATATTTTGAAGGGGACGATATTGACGTTCTAAAAAAATAAAAACTTTGGTAGATTAAAAATCAGGCTCGTTTCTTTTCTCACACACTTCGTACATGGTACACAATCAGGCACAACGAGTTTAGTTTATTCTATGAGCTAGTAAAAAATTCTTGGATATAGCGTATATAATACGTACTGACTGAGGATGTCAACTGGAGCAGGCACGAATGGGGAATAATTCGAGTAACATGCGTGCGGGCCAAAACGAAAATCTGACACAAACGACTCAAAAAATGGCAGATTGTTGCGCCTTGGCACCTGCGAATGAGCATCTCGGCTCTTTTCATGCTACCATCTTGAGCATCTTGAAGGACGATGGAACCACGAGTAAGCGACAAGGCTTTGGACGTCCTTACCTCAGCAGAGAACGTGTAGGTCGGATACTTGCCCGCTCTGAAAGCAGAACAGGCGGCGACCTAAGGCAGATCTGGCGACAGAGCATAATGTTGGTGCAGGCACTGATGTTTCGGAGCACGCCGCTCAGCGCACATTCTTGAACGTGAGGCTCCTCAACGAACGACTTCTACGTGTTCCCATGGTGACCCAACGACATCGCCAATTACGACTGCAGGGGCGCGGGATAATGGAGACTGAACCGTGGATCAATGTAAGTGTGTCGTCCGGCTGGATGAATCTCGTTTTGTTTCATCAGGTCTATGGTAGTGCCTGGATATACCGTCATCCAAGCGAATAGCTGATCGAAACATACTGGGTGGTTACAAATATAGCTCAGCTACTCACAGAGGTCCAGTGTGGGCTATAATTATCGTATGGTAGTGAACTTGGTAGATATTCCAAAGCGTTAATGCGGTACCGATTTACGCTGGAAAAAAATTTGTTTCAAGTTTGGTTACTAAGTGTAAGTCTGGCGCTGTGAATGCAAGAAAGATGTATAGTAATGTTTCCATTTGTACACCACCGCTCTTTGATTTTAATACACCCAATAAATGACATCTAGTTCTGTGTAGATAAGGTCTTATACCGTGGGTACGGTTGTGGAAGCAAAGGAATAGTACAACAGTTGTACATATGTCATGATTTTTGATTGTGGTCATCGAGATACAATAGTATTCAACAAACAATGTTCTGTACATAAACGTTCTATACCTGGAACTTCCTGGCAGATTAAAACTCTATGCCGAATAGAGTCTCGAACTCGGGACCTTTGCCACGGCGGGCAAGTGCTCTACCAATTTTTTTTTAATCTCATTTTGTTCGTTATAGTTCATTGCAATTGTTCGTGGCGGACGTCCCCAGACGCCCTTTGAAGCTCGTTATTGATCCAATCACTCAGTTTTTTTTATTACTGACCGAACACGCTGAGCTACCGTGCCGTATCAAATGAGCTACCCACGCACGACTACCAACCCGTCCTCACAATCTTACTTCCGCCAGTACCTCGTCTCCTACCTTTCAAACTTCACTGGCTTGGCTAAGCCATGTCTCCGCAATATCCTTTCTTCCAGTAGGGCTAGTCCTGCAAGTTCGCAGGAGAACTTCTGTGAAGTTTAGAAGGTAGGAGACGAGGTACTGGCGGAAGTAAGATTGTGAGGACGCGTCATGTGTCGTGTTTGAGTAGCTCGTAAAAGGCAAAGGTCCCGAGTTCGAGTCTCTGTCTGGCACACAGTTTTAATTTACCAGGAAGTTTCAAATCAGCGCACGCTCCGCTGCAGAGTGAAAATTTCATTCTGTTTATGTACCTATCAGATATGTTTGTTTACCTATTTGCCGACGGACGCCGCATTTGGTGCACCTGTATTGTTCCCTGTAGTGATGTGATGTTCGCAGCGAGCGGCAAGCGTTGCTACGATACATAACATGTGGTTCCTGCACGTCAGTTCCTTCATGACACTGAAGTGTGCACATCGCTAGTATGGCTCCACGAGTGGAGATATCCACAGAAAAATATGCTGCAATTGTAGCGCTTAGCCAAGCAGGTTTATCTGTTCGCCAAACTGCGAAACAGTGTAGTGTGTCTCTACGGGGAGTACAATACACCCTTCACCGACAGAAAATGGTGACCAGGACGACCTCGTAAAACAACTAAAAGTGATGATAAATACATCAGTATTCCCAGTAAGAGAAATAGATTCAAAACAGCGCCCCAAATTTGTGCAGAATTGGTAGGAATGAACACGTCAACAATATCTGCTACAACAGTAAAAAGGATATTGACTGAAGCCAGCTTGAAAGGATGTGTCACAGCGAGAAAACCCCTTCTAAGGACCATAAATAAACAGAAGAGACTTGAATGGGCTAGAAAACATCGTAATTGGACATCTGAAGTGTGGACGAAGGTGTTATTCACCAATGAATCGAAGTTCGAGATTTTTGGAACCAGAAGCAGAATATTTGTTCGCCGATTTATAGGGAAATGAGTAGCCCAGCAGTGTGTTCTACTTACAGTTAATTACGGTGGAGGTTCTATTATGGTTTGGGGATGTTTAGCCGGAGTTGGCGACATTGTGAAAATTGGAGGATGTACGGATCAGAAGCAGTGCCACCACATACTTCAGTATCATGCAATACGCAGAGGATTGCGCCTAATAGGGAAAGGGTTCATCTTACAACAGGATAATGACCGAAAACATCGGTCGGCATACTGTGCGAACTACATTGCATCAAAGGAAAAACAGAAAGTACTGAATCATATGGTATGGCCGTCCCAAAGCCCCAATTGTAATCCCACTGAAATGGTCTAGGATGAAGTGGACAGACGTATTAGGGAAGTTAATATTTCCAGCAAGGAACATCTCGGTAATATTGGTAAGGATGTGTGGACTCATATAGATTCATGATACCTACAAAAACTGATTGACCGTATGCCTCGAGTTTGTGATGCAGTCATTAAATCCAAAGGAGAATACTTTGACGAAAGTAAAATACAATGATCGTGACAGTATTATACTCGCATATGTGGAAGTTAATGTAAGTATATTTTGTGAGAAATAACGTTTGATTTGTGTTGTAGATCTGAAATACCAGGGTGTATTGAAATTGATGGGTGGTAGTGTAATTGGATAGGAAAGGGAGGTGGGCAGTAAAGATCAAACAAGTGAGAAAGACATATAGTTGATTTTATTACTAAACGTCGTTTACACAGTTTGTTCAATATGAGCACTGGAGACGCCGACGAGATGCTTCATCCGTAAACGACACGATCAACAGTTGCTCGCAGCAGTTCCGGTGGAATCTGAGCAATGTGTTCCTGTATACTGGTCTTCAGATCAGATAGAGACCAAACCTGTACCTGGTAAACGCGCACTTTTAGATATCCCCAGAGCCAAAAAGTCTCACTGATTTAGATCAGGTGATCTTGCATGCCATGCATCTGGAAAACCTCTGGAGGTAACACGCTCGTGGAAATTTGCATTACACAGAGCTTTCACTGGGCGAGCGACAAGGCACGTTACCCTGTCTTGCATGAAAACAGTGATTCCACACACTTGCGCTCTTCTAGAACAGGAACCACGTGCTGTACAAGGAGATCTCGATAACGTGCAGACATTACGGTACTACTGGCAGGCCCCCTGGTGTATTCTACTCGTATTCAAAGAAAAACGGACCCAGAATAAAGATGCTTGTCAATTCACACCACGCAGTCACACATGGCGAGTACAGTGGCTCTTCGTGCACAACACGTGGTTTAACAGTACGCCAATTTTGGCAGTTCTGTGTATTTGCTGAACCGTATAGCGTAAAATGTGCCCCGTCACTCAATAGAATATCGCCCGCCCACATGTTATCAACCTTGATCTGTGCCAGAAACCAGAAAGCAAATTCAGAACATAGTTGCAAATCATGAAGTTTCAGTTGCTCTACCGTCTGGATCTTGTACAGGTACTACGAGGTGCGACAATGAAGTAATGAGACTGATTTTCTTTGCAAGATGTGGCAACCCTGCAGGTTTGCGTAGGCACAATATCTTTGACCTTGGTCTATAAGCTGCTTGTAGTCCAAGTGGCACATCGATACAACTGCTCAGTTGTGAGTTGTGCTGTAATAAGTTAACACGTGTTTCTGTCTCTCGTCACGGAAATGGAACCGCATAATATTGCGCAACGGTATGCCATTTCTTTTTGCGTTAAATTGGGTGAAAACGCGACGACAACTTACGGCATGCTTCAGAAGGCTTTTGGAGAGGAGTTTATGTCAAGAGCTGAACCTTTTCGTTGGCATAAAATGTTTAGTGAACTCGTACGATCTGATCGAAGATTATGCGTGAAATTGATTGCAGAAGAACTGAACATCAATCGAGAAACGGTTCGTCAAATAATAAAAGAAAGATTTGTGCAAAAACGGTCCCCAAAAACCTCACAGCATAACAGCGAGAAACACGGGAAAATGTGGCAGCCGATCTGTTAGAGCAAACGGAAATCAATCCAGAACTGTTGAGCCGTGTTATCACTGGTGATGAAAGTTGGTTTTTTCGGTACAATCCAGAGACAAAACACCAAAGTCCGCAATCGTGCTCAAAGGGATCACCCAGACCAAAATAAAGCTCGCATTTCAGAGTTAGCCGGCCGGTGTGGCCGAACAGTTCTAGGCACTTCAGTCTGGAACGGCGCGACCGCTACGCTCTCAGCTTCGAATCCAACCTTGGGCATGGATGAGTGTGATGTCCTTAGGTTAGTTAGGTTCAAGTAGTTCTAAGTTCTAGGGGACTGATGACCTCTGATGTTAAGTCCCACAGTGCTGAGAGCCATTTTTTTTTTGTCAAAGTCAAAAGTGAAATCCATGCTTGTGTTGTTCTTTGATTCCAAGGGAATTGTTCATAAAGAGTGGGTGCCTCCTGGACAAACAGTTAACCAATATTACTACAAAGATATTTTAGAAAGACTTTGTAAAAGAGTTCTTCGTGTCCGTGCCAACATTGCTGATAACTGGATTCTGCACCACGATATTGCGCCATCCCATACTGCCCTGTCAGTAAAGCAATTTTTAACCTCAAAACAAATTTTAGTACTACCACAGCCACCTTATTCACCAGATATCGCTCCATGCGGCTTTTTTTCTATTTCCAAGAGTCAAAACGGCGGTCAAGGGACACCATTTTCAAACAACACAAGATGTCCAAAAAGCTGTGACGAGGGTCTTGGAGGATATTATAGAAGATGAGTTCCAGAAATGTTACCATCAATGGCAGAAGAGCTGGAAAAAGTGTGTGCAATCAGAAGGGAACTACTTTGAAGGAGGCAACACTAAACTTGACTAAAACGGTAAGCAACATTTTTTTCACATCAGTCTCTTTACATTATGGTCGCACCTCGTAGTACAAAATAGACTGCAAAACTTTCTGTACTGTTGACTACGGGATAGACAATCCTCGTGGCAGTGCACGAGCGCTAGCACTATCTGTGGCACGAGCTGGATGGCCAGTTAGAGCAAGAACAACCTCGTCAGTACATTCCGCAGCAGTGGGGCGTTTTTCTCTTCAAGGTGCCACACGAATTTTATTATCATTTTCTTTAAACCATTTAATGATATCGGATCTTTCCTCAGACCTTTCAGTCGTCGATACTCTCAATGCAGCACTGTAATTGCTACAGCTCACACAAAACAGTTTCACTAACAGCACATGGTCTCCCTTCTCGATGGACATACTGTTCACTCACGTTATGGCTTGTCAGACGACGACGTAGATGTTCATATCGTCATATAAACAGTGTACTGCATCGGATTTTCATCTGGTGGCTACAGCTGCACCTAATTTGTTTACCAGCTTAAACTGGTTTCACTTTAACATTGTTACAGACCACCTGCCTCCCTTAATCCTTTGATGACTTTACCAGCGGCGACGTATCCTCTACCAGGATAACTGTTCGTGTCGCAAGGCCAGAATCGTACTGCAGTGGCTTGAGGTGCATGATAGTGAACTCGTTGATATCTTAGCCACAAAATTCGCCTGATATGAACCTGGTGGAACACATCTGGAACACTATCTGGCGCCAGCTCCGCCCTCAAAAACCATCGACCCGTAATTTACGGGAATTGCGTGACCTGTATGAAGACATCTGATGCCACACACCTCTCGAAGCCTAGCAAGGACTTGGCGCATTCATGATATGCAGAATCGCTGCTCTATCGCGTTCCAAATGTGGACCAACACGCTCTTAAGCAGTTGATCATAATGATTTGGCTCATTGGTGTACGATAAGAAGTGGTGGTAAGCACCGTCCTGAAAATATTTCGCCCAAATGATGTTTTTCATTAAGCCTATTAATTGGTCTTGCACAAACAGACTAGCGTGAACGCCAAATACGAAGGTGGTTTGGTATGTCTGGTAAAAAATAAGAAAACAAGTTTGTTTCGTAATCAGCTCACCTTACTTCTGGACATAATATCCTTTGAGGGATATATACTGAGGTGACCAAAGTCGTGGGATAGCGATATCCACATATACAGACGGCGATAGTATCTCGTGCATAAGGTATAAAAGGGCAGTGCGTTGGCGAAGCTGGCGTTTGTACTCAGGTGACTCATGTGCAAAGGTTCCAACGTGATTACGGTCGCAATTAACAGACTTTGAACCGGAAATGGTCGTTGGAACTAGACACACGGCATATTTCATTTCGGAAATCGTTAGGGAATACAATACTGCGAGATCCACAGTGTCGATAGTGTGCCAAGAATACCAAATATCAGGTATTACCTATCACAACGGACAACACAGTATCGACAGCCTTCCCTTAACGACCGAGAGCAGCGGCGTTTACGTAGAGTCGTCAGTGCCAACAGACAAGCAACACTGCATGAAATAACCGCATAAAGTAATGTGGGACTTACGATGAACGTATACGTTAAGATAAAGTGGCGAAATTTGGCGTTAATGCGCTATGGCAGCGAATGCTTTTTCTAACAGCACGACGTCGCTTGGAGTGCCTCTTCTGGGCTCGTGACCATATCGGTTGGAAAACCGTGGCCTGGTCAGATGAGCCTCGATTTCAGTTGGTGAGAACTGATGGTAGGGTTCGAGTGTGGCGCAGATCCCACCAAGCCATGGACCCATGTTGTGAACAAGGCACTGTGCAAGCTGTTGGTGGCTCCATAATGGTACGGGCTGTGTTTACATGGAATGGACTGGGTCCTATGGTCCGACTGAACGGATCATTGACTGGAAATAGTTGTGTTCGGTAAATTTGAGACCATTTGCAGCCATTCATGGAGGTCATGTTCCCAAACAACGCAGCGCTATGTCACTGGGGTCACAACTGTTCGTGATTCGTTTGAAGAACACTCTGGGTTATTAGAGAGAATGGGCTCTAAATGGCTCTAAGCACTATGGGACTTAACATCTGAGGTCATCAGTCCCCTACACTTAAAATACTTAAACCTAACTAACTGAAAGGACATCACACACATCCATGTCCGGGCAGGATTCGAACCTGGGGCTGTAGCAGCCGCGTGGTTCCGGACTGAAGCGCCTAGAACCGCTCGACCACAGCGGCCGGCTTAGTGAGAATGATTTGGTCATCCAGGTCGCCCGACGTGCATCCCATCGAACATTTGTGGGGCATAAACGAGAGGTCATTTCGTGCGTAAAGCTCTGCACCGGCAACACTTTCGCAATTATGGACGGCTATACAGACAGAATGGCTCAATATTTCTGCAGGGAACTTCCTAAGACGTGTTGAGTCCATGCCACATCGAGAAGCTGCATTACGCTGGGCAAAACTAGATCCAACACGATATTAGAAGGTGTCCCATGACTTTTGTCACCTCACTGTATACGTGTTCCAGCGATCCTCCAGCTTTTTCATCTAATCGGAAAAATAGATTCTGTCAGACTCCGCAGAATACCCGTTAACTGCAACTATCGTTTCCTTATTTGAAGAAAGTTTCTTCTCAGCAAGTCAAAGTTTCAAGTCATGGAATAGGAAGAAGTCACTTGATGTTAAGTATAGCAAATAGGGTTAATGAAGAATAAATTTAAAGCCGAATTCACGCACTGTCACCGTTGTTATCTCTGATGTGTCGGATGGTGTAGGTATCATCCTGGTGAAAGAGCACTTTTTTCTGTGGCAACCTTGGTCTTTCCTCAGCTAACTCAAGTTTCAAACGATCCAAGAATGAACCGTAATAGGGTCCATCTTGAGGATTATTCGTCGATAATCCCAAAAAACAGTGATCATCATCTTAACGGATGACTAAATGGCCTTTAAAGTTAAAGCAATTACAGCCCTCGGTCACAAAATTTAAGACTTTTGACCAGGTTTCGACACTTCTATGAGTGTCTTCATCAGAAATTAAATATTCAAATTGGCATGTCACGTATAAGATAAATATCAAGCGAGAAAAAATTTAGTCACAAAAATTTGAAAAAGAATATATGGAAGGCGAGCCACAATGGGCTGCTCATACATATACATATTTTTTTTTTAAATTTTTGTGACAAGTCTCTCTCGCTTGATATTTATCTTATACGTGACATGCCAATTTGAATATTTAATTTCTGGTGAAGACACTCATAGGAGTGTCGAAACCTGGTCAAAAGACTTAAATTTTGTGACGGAGGGCCGTAATTGCTTTAACTTTAATTTATACATGGTCGCTGACTACGCAGCCATGTTTAAAACTTTAAAATGGTCTTTGTCTTCTTCGGTACACTTTCACGTACCTCTTTGTCCATTGTTTTGGTTGCCGTTTTGACTATAGTGCGTAATCGTCGATCTACGTTTCACCAACAGTCACAGATCTGCGCAAAAAGTCTTGTGGATTGTGATTAAACCTCCAGACATTGTGTTGAAATGTTGTGCCGGGCCGGCCGGTGTGGCCGAGCGGTTCTAGGCGCTTCAGTCCGGAACCACGCTGCTGCTGCGGTCGCAGGTTCAAATCCTGTCTCGGGCTTGCATGTGTGTGACGTCCTTAGGTTAGTCAGGTTTAAGTAGTTCTAAGTCTAGGGGACTGATGACCTCAGAAGTTAAGTCCCATAGTGCTTAGAGCCATTTTAATTTTTGTTGTGACGGAAGTGCTTTTGGTCGACTTGAGCGATGGCGGCACATACCTCGCCCACAGCTTCTTCACAGCAAGTTCCCCGTGTGGAATAGCACTCCCTCAGTTGAGAAGCCTACAGTCTCAGTCCGAAATATCACAAATTTTGTTTTCGGCGGTCTAGCCTTACCATATCATGGTTTTTGTCAGTGGTTTCCTTCGTAGTGACTTCACGGCCGAGGCGCGTTTCGCCTTCGGTGCATGTCTGATGGCATTTAAATTCATTTATCCAATCAGGCTTCAGAAAACGTTGTTAGTGTAATCATAACATATTTATAAATTAACACAGATTACTGAAAAACGTTGGTAATTTGGCTTTAGCATCTATTGATGTTTAGAAAGCCTTTGATAAGGCAAAAAGACCCGTTTTGTGGAAAATATTAGAAATAAGAGGTTTTCGAAACCATCTTATTAATACCATAAAAAATCTGTGTGTAAACACAAAAATAGTTATAACTTCAGGTTCGAAAATGTCAGATGAAATTTTAATAAATCAAGATGGTCGACAAGAGTGCAGTCTATCTCACACTTTATTTAATTTGTATATCGACGACTAGTTATGAAATGGAAAGATGAAATACACGTAGAAATTAAAACAGGATCTAACGTACCATCAAACACCCTATTACATGCCAATGACCAGATAAATATGCAGGAAACAGAAGATATCTTGAGCCAAAGTGCAGGATATTACAACTTAAGTATATCTGCAACTAAAGCAAAGATAATGGCTTTCAAAGGAAAAAAATCCAGTTAGATCGGGAATAATAAGAAATGAGAAAATTTTTGAACAAGTATCGCACTTCAATTTTCTAGGATGTGATATTAGTTTTAACCGTGACAAAGACATTGAGAAGAAGGTTAATAAATGTCACGCTATCTGCGGAACAATTGGAAGAACTTTGGGAAGAAAGACAAGAATAGAAACAGAAATGAATTTCTATAATATCATGGCTGTATCCACTCTTGTATAACGTTCCGAATCATGGACAGTAACAAAAAAAGAAATGTCACGCATACAAGGAGCAGATATACGTAAGAGGCTGTAATACAATGGATAAAATAAGGAGTGAAACAATAAGATCAGATTTAAAAATCTTTTCAGTTAATGACAAGGTAGAAGAAATGGAAAGGTATGGAAATGGAAAGATAGATGAAATGCATTGGAAAGATGGATGAAATCGAAGGATCATGTTGATAGAAAGGCAGAAAATACAGATCCAAAGAAGATAACTGGAAAGAGAGAATTAGGTAGACCTGTTATAGATGAATGGATGGATAATAGAGACCGCAACAGATCATTACAACACCTAATCCTTGGAAGGAGATGATCATGACAATGATGATGATGATGATGATGATGATGATGATGATGATGATGATGATGACGATGATCAAAAAGTAAATGGTCGTCAATGATAGTGTAGTGTAGATATGGAAATGGAAAAATAGATGAAATGAAATGGAAAGATAGAGGAAATGGAAGGATCATGTTGATAGAAAGGCAGAAAATATATTTCTAAAGAAGATAATGAATTATCGGCCGACTGGAAAGAGAGAATTAGGTAGAACTCGTTATAGATGGATGAATGGATAATAGAGACCACAACAAATCATTAATACGCCTAATCCTTGCAAGAAGAAGAAGAAGAAGAAGAAGAAGAAGATGATGATGATGATTATGATGATGATGAAGTAAACGGCCTTCAATAATAGTGTAGAGTCCGCGTGAACTTCATCCAATTCTGTTTTGATTTTTGCTGCTGTCCAACTCTTCGAATGAAAATGTTTAATAACGGCACGAAACGTGGCTTTCTCTATCTTCAATATCAGCCGACACTGACCATTTCAGACGGCTATCAATAACGCACAGTACGCTGTAAATTGTTGAAATACCTTATACCTTGGAATAATCGAGCCTACCAATCACGAAGGCGCAACAAAAACGTTGCATGCTTTCTTGGAAATTTACCAGTCTTATGAAACCACCCTAGTATCTATAAAAATAAACAATGATTATCGCACATTGAGTGCCGCTCTTTCCCCTGCGATATCTCAGAGAGACTGAAAGGAAAATCCCATAGCGTGAGAATGTGGATGTTTATCTAATCTGGCGTGGAGTGTGCGGGTTTCTACTGCTGCTTGTTGCGGCTGAGGTCAGGAGACAGACTGCAGCAGTATGGCGATGCGTGTGCTGCGGATGTTGCCGCTGCTGTGTCTGATCGCTGCGTCCAGCGCGCTGCCGCACGGCGCGCGGATCGTCAACGGCAGCGACGCCAGCATCGAGGACTACCCGTGGATGGCCGTCATCCAGTACCGCAGCGACATCAAGTGCTCCGGCACCATCATCAGCGACACCTGGGTGCTGACCAACGCCGCCTGCGTGCAGAAGTTCGAGCCCACAGACTACTGGGTGCGGGTCGGCACAGCCGATCGTACCAGTGGAGGACTTCTGTACAACGTCACGCGCAACGAATACAACCACAAGTTCAGCTCAAAAAAGAGGGACTACGACGTGGGCGCCGTTCAGATCGACGGCACCTTTACCTTCACCGACAGTGTGCAGGTACGGTGGCACTGTCATTCATATCCGTTTGAGACGTGCTAGTGGTTATTCACAACTTTTATGGTAAAGTTGCTTAAGGGGGGTAGGATGTCAAACAGGCCGACTTGGAGCAGGAGAGGCACCAAAGGACATTTTAATTTCCACTGTCTATAATTTTACAAATAAATTCATAAAACTTTGAAAGCATGACCAGGAAGGATTCAGGATTCATACTCATAGTACTGGAAGCTCAAAAACGTAACAAAATACATTTTTTTACATGTGAAATTTCATCATTTTTTCACTTATTACTGGCTGCATTTGTTGCTGTAGGTACACTTTTCTTCCTAAGTAAGAGAGATTCTTCGATGAATTTTGTACAGCATACAAACTACAGTTACATGTGTATATGTGTGTGAAACTCTAGAGTTTATTTAATTTATGAAAAAATAAATGAGTTACATTTTAAACTTCTTGTTTAGAAAAAACTCAAATTTTATAGTTAATTATCTAAATTTTTACCACAGTTTTAATAGATTTGGAAAATTCTAGAGTTCTATACACCTGTAAGTAATGCTTGTATGCTGTGCAAAATTCGTCGAAGAATCTCTCTTACTTAGGAAGAAAAGTGTACCTACAGAAACAAATGCAGCCAGTAGTATGTGAAAAAATGATGAAATTTCACATGTAAAAAAAGGTATTTTGCTACGTTTTTTTAACTTCCACCGCTATGAGTGTGAGTCCTCAATCCTTCCTGGTCGTGCTGACAATGTTTTATGAATTTATTTGTAAAATTATAGACAGTAGAAATTAAAATGTCCTGCGGTGCCTCGCCTGCTCCAAGTCGGCCCGTTTGACGTCCTACCCTCCTTGCATCATTATTTAAGTCTGCAAAGTTCACAGATTACAGACTCGAGTCCAAACTACGGAATACATTTTTTTTAATTGTAATTTTTCTGTAAAAGAATCAATACGTTCGGAGCATGTTGATACGATACCTCCACACGCAACCGTTCGCTTACAGAAAGATCCGTACAGAAAGACTGGAAAGTTGCACAAGTCACACCAATACCCAAGAAAAGAAATAGGAGTAATCCGCTGAATTATAGACCCCTATCACTAACGCCGATATCTAGTAGTATCTTGGAACATGTACTCTTCCCCGAAATTATGAATCATCTCGAAGAGAGAGGTTTATTGACAAATAGCGAACACGGACACAGAAAATATCGTTCTTGTGAAACACAACTAGCTCTTCATTCTGGCGAAGAAATAAGTGCTATCGACAAGGGACGTCAAATTGATTCCATATTTTTAGATTTCCATAAGCGACTTCTAATTAAGTTGCGTGCCTGTGGGGGCGTCACCTCAGCTCTGTGACTAGATCCGTGATATCCTGTCAGAAACATCACAGTTCGTAATAACTGACGGAAAGTAGTCGAGTAAAACAGAAGTAATATCTGCCGTTTCCCAAGAAAGTGCTATAGACCCTCTGATGCTCCTTATCTAAATAAACAATTTATGAGACAATCTGAGCAGTGCTGTTAGATCGTTTACAGGTGATAGTGACATTTACACGTCATGTAAAGTCATCAGATGATCAAAACGAATTGTAAAATGTTTTAGACAAGATATCTGAATGGTGTAGAAGTGTCAATTGATTCTAAATCATGAAAACTGTGGTCATCCACAAGAGCACCAAAAAGAATCTCCGAAATTTCAGTTACGCGGTAAATCACACCAATGGAAAGGCTGGAAACTCAACTAAATACTTAAGGATTACAATTATGAATAACTTAAATTGGAACTCAAAAAATGGTTCAAATGGCTCTGAGCACTATGGGACTCAACTGCTGAGGTCATTAGTCCCCTAGAACTTAGAACTAGTTAAACCTAACTAACCTAAGGACATCACAAACATCCATGCCCGAGGCAGGATTCGAACCTGCGACCGCAGCGGTCTTGCGGTTCCAGACTGCAGCGCCTTTAACCGCGCGGCCACTTCGGCCGGCTAAATTGGAACTATCACATAAATAATGTTATAGGGAAAGCAAACCTAAGACTGCGATTTATTGGCAGAAAACTTAGAACAGGCCTACTAAAGAGACTACTTACACAACGCTTCTTTGTCTCTTCTGGAGTACTGCTCTGCGGTGCGGGATTCGCATCAGATAGGATTGACGGACATCGAAAACGTTTAAAGACTGGCAGATCATTTTGTATTATCGCGAAACATGGTAGAGAGTGCTAGGATATTACACACGAATTCGGGTGGCTGTCATTTTTCGCTGCGGCAAGACCATCTCATGTAATTGTAATCATCAACTTTTCCCTCAGAACGTGAAAATACATTTTTGCGACCATCTACGTAGAATGAAATGGTCATGATAACAAAATAAGAGAAATCAGAGCTCGCATGGGGAGCTTTTAGTATTCGTTTTCCCCGAGCGCTGTTCCCGAGAGTGGAACGGTAGAGAAGTTGCTTAAAGATGGTTCTATAAACCCTCTGCCAGTCACTTAATTGTGAATTGCAGAGTAGTCATGTACATGTAAATGTAGATTTAGAATCGAGACGAAATGCTGTGGCCAATGCTGAGGATGTTTGCTATGGACCAAATAATTGGGTGGTCTTTCCTTGGGTTTAAATTAGATTAGCATCTTTCTTCTTTTTCTTTGAAAGATTAGGTGATCCTCCTGTTCTGTCCACAGAGGAAGTTGTTATAAAGGTTTCCTTGGTCATTTGCTGTCTACTTTATTATTGGGTCTCTACGATAAAACTTTATCTGATGTTGGTGAACAACGCAATCAGTCACAAATACTTTTAACATGTTTTATTTTAGTGCCATAACCAGTTTCGGTCTACCATGCCCATCGAAAGATGACTAATATTTTCATTTCAAAAAAATGGTTCAAATGGCTCTGAGCACTATGGGACTTAACATCTGAAGTCATCAGTCCCCTAGAACTTAGAACTAGTTAAACCTAACTAACCTAAGGACATCACACACATCCATGCCCGAGGCAGGATCCGAACCTGCGACCGTAGCGGTCGCGCGGTTCCAGACTGAAGCGCCTAGAACCGCTTGGCCACACTGGCCGGTTACTTTCATTTACATAGATGTTTTGATCAGTAGCATGTCGTCTGCTCCTACACTGCACAAGGACATTTGAATACTTAGTGTAGCTTTATAGGTTGTTTCATTAATTAAAACACGCTAATGTGCTTACATTTATTTATACGTAATGTGAAATAATTGTACCCACTTACGTACGTCCCCGTAGATGGCGATTTGTTTTGTTGTGGTCCATATGGTTTTCCATGTTGATGTACGTGTTGTTGAATTGCAAACAGCTCACATACCGTAAATAAATTACTGTAGTGCACTTCGTAATATTCTTAATGCCAGTGTTGAGTGTCAGACACGTGCTATAGATTTTATGTTTTTGTTTGAAATGTAAAGATTATCATTAAGCGAAGATAGAAAGATTTCCTACTGACCAAGGATATAAACAGTGGAAAGGTGGTGTGTGGGATGTGCAAATTAATAACAGAATGACATTTGCATTCTAAAAGTAAACTTATTATTAAAAGACCATAGGACAAACTGTTTTTGGTACGTCATCTTTTTTTGTTACTCTAATCTTAGAGTGCGTACATTTTCTATTATTAACCTGTTGCATATTGTAGATCTCAAACATCATCTTTGCCTTGTTTACTTGCGTCATCAATAGGAAATGAATGATGTCTTTGTATCTTTGCTTAATAATGATGTTCACATTGTAAACAACAACATCAAGTGTATAACACATGTTGATGCTGAAAACTGACATTAAGAATATTATTAAGTGTGCCACAGTAATCTATTTGCAATATGTGTGCTGCCTGTAATAGGGTATTTGACCGTTTTCTGCAAATTGTCTTAAATAATTAATTATATCATTTTATTCCCCTAACAAGCTTTCTTTTCTCTTGAGTTTCAGTATTTTTCTATAAAAACGGCAACGAAATTCAGATAATTTGAAAGCTCACTGAAACGCTCCATTCGAGTCATGTGATGCCTGTGACGTCACTTGTTAGCTCACTGCTTCTACTGTCTTACGTTAATTCACGCGTATATCTTGTTTTGGTATTAACGTTTCGGAAAATGGGTTACAAATGCTGTGTAATACCATACTGTGCAAATACATCTATAAAAACTCCTGAAAAGTTGTTTTTGAGTGTTCCAGAGAATGAAAAGAAGCATAAAATGTGGTTGCACTCTACCGGCAAATTACCACCACGTCGACGCACAAATTCACTAAATTAATTAAAAATGTGTTGCACTGTGAAGTTAACATTAACTAACCTTTGAGATACGCTCTCCCACTGTTACAAAGTAGAATAGCGTCATTCGACAAAATTAAACTCCTAGTAAAAATTGTCGTTGTAGCCAACTACACTTAAATTGTGCAGTAGCTCTGTTGTTAGAGCGGTACATCGTAGAATTTTACGAGTCGATGTCCATAGAACGCTGGTTCGAATCTAACACGAAAGAATATGTTAACTTATTTGTAAAACGACTCGACAGTCCCCTCATATGAGAACCAAATCACAATCACAAAAGCCGGCCGCGGTGGTCTCGCGGTTCTAGGCGCGCAGTCCGGAACCGTGCGACTGCTACGGTGGCAGGTTCGAATCCTGCCTCGGGCATGGATGTGTGTGATGTCCTTAGGTTAGTTAGGTTTAAGTAGTTCTAAGTTCTAGGGGACTGATGACCACAGCAGTTGAGTCCCATAGTGCTCAGAGCCATTTTTTGAACAATCACAAAACTTCACCACACCGATCAGAAACGAAATATAATTGTGTTTTCCTTGCCGTTTACATGCGCTCACATTTGAAATCGCTGTTCACATACTCTACGTTCAAGAAGATATTTTGTAGTTAATGTGACCAACACTTTATACTTTATGAGGAACAACGTTTTTGTCTTCGTACTGTCCAGCTAGGATCCTTATTGTTTAAACTTTTGCAGTTTCATCATGTCACATAAAGATGAAGTAAGTCTGTTTTAGACGTCAACGTTAGTTTACACTCACATACATCACAGCCCTTACGTTTGTATCACCTGCAGGTTGTACGCACTTTATATCTCTCCGTATAACGTCATCGTCCTACACTTCGTTGTACTGTGGCCGTATGCTGATACCTTCACTACTAGCAACGCTTTTCAAAAAAGTGAACTGTTTGTTCGCAAAGTAAATGCGTATATCCTCCGTTACCATTTCCCGGACTAAGACTAATGTGAAACTATATATACTACATCCCACAATCGAAACAACTGCTACAATCAGTTCTTGTTAACGCTATTTTCGTATTTCGAGTAAAAAAAAAAATGATCCTTCCCCGAATGGAACACCTGACCTCTTTCTTCGCAGTCGGATGCGTTATACAGCATTGTGGGCCGCGGAACGTTTGTTAGATAAAAGTTTTCTCCCGAGTTTCTTCTACAGAGGAAATTGGTACTTATTTTTGCCAGTACGTTTAACCAAGAGTAATGTTATTGTGCTTTGGGTCGTAGCTCATAACTGATAATCGACAATCTAGTTATAATGTACGGACACATTTGCAAAAGTTCTACAATTCCTTAGTTCACGCCGGCCGGAGTGGCCAAGCGGTTCTGGGCGCTACAGTCTGGAACCGCGCGACCGCTGCGGTCGCAGGTTCGAATCCTGCCTCGGGTATGTATGTGTGTGATGTCCTTAGGTTAGTTAGGTTTAAGTGGTTCTAAGTTCTAGGGGACTGATGACCTCAGAAGTTAAGTCCCATAGTGCTCAGAGCCATTTGAACCTTTGTTCTGAGCGAGCTTAATGATGTTGCAGAATGTCCGTCGTTGCACATATCGCTGCTCTAAATGGTTGGTGCATAAACGCATCAACTTTCACAAGGCTTCCACCATCGGTGTTCACAAAATTCCTTTCCATTGTTATTTAAAAGTCGTAATTGCATTTTACATCACTAAATAGCTAACCTGTTTGCAGAAAAAGTACGTAATAACCTCGTAACTGCGGCTAGTGCTTCTGTAACGCATGTTATTCCTAGTCAGTGACGTCACCAGAGTATCAGCCAATAACAGAGCGTTTTCGATCACGTGACCAGATCTTGATATTTAATGATTTTTAAGCTTTAATTACATAAAACTAACAGATATTTTGTGAGAACATTTGACTGTAAATGCTATTTAAATGTTATAATCAATCAGAGTAACAACAATCCGGACCATATTTTTAACATAGGAAAATAGCCTAACATCGACGTCGAAAACCACATGGACCACAACAAAACAGATCGCCATCCATTGGAACTTACGTAAGCGTGTACAAATATTTCGCATTATACCTAAATCAATGCAACCACATTTGACTGTTTTTATTAATGAAACAACTTATAAAGTGGCAGTAAATATTCAGATATTCTTGTGCAGTGTAGGAGCAGCAAACATGATGAAAACATTTATGTAACTGAAAATATTAGCCTCTGAAGACTGGCATGGTAGCCCGAAACTAGCTATGGCACTAAAATAAAATAATTAAAAAGTACTTGTGGCTTGTGCCTCATTCACTATCATAAATGGCCAAGGAGTTTACAAGATCCAGCATCGATAAAATAACATTTATTTGATGTTTCTCCTTCTTATTATATCTTCTGGTGCGAAAGCCATCTTTCTTTATTTTTGTTGATTCTGTCGCTTATTTCAAAAATATAAGTCATAATCAAATCTAGCCAGTCTAATTCAACCTTTCCCTGCGAGCATTCTCTTCACATGGTGAATAAACGCGAAGTAAATTTCTCCCACCAGCATTCTAGTTACTTATTTTTGGGTCGTGGATCGTCATGATTTAGAACCATCGGAAGTTGCACTGCTTTAGGTGAGGTAAATGTTTACTGAAGGCAATGAATGTGTTAAGTTGCCAAATCTTGCTGCAAACGACTTACAAAACTGAACAGAAAAAACGCAGTGCAAAGTAAGCAAGGGAGATGGCTTATTGTCGGATATGGTGTGGTTTGCTCACAGGGCAAATAGTGCAAAAATTATATTTCATTTATAATGACTGACAAGCAGTAATATGGATGCCTTATCATTGTGTGTTCGTATTCAGTACCTGTTTTGCTACATTTCAATCATCTCATTCTAGTAAAAGCTTAATTCAGGAACAAGCCTATCAACATTATACAGGGTGAGGCAGCTAAGCCATAACACCCCTTGTATCTCCCCAACCGTAATAGATACAAAGATGCCGTTTGGACAGTGAATTGCAGGGACAAGGGCTACCTGAATACATCGCATTTCATGTTTGTGCTTTTTTTATTGCAGAGATATGAGGCCATCTTTGTTGTTGTTGTTTTTTTTTTTAAATGGAACCCTATGTTAAATTTTAGCATAACATGATGGGCTTAAAAAGACGGTTTCAAATATGAGTATATCATAATATTTAGGCGAATAGTTTTTGAGACATGGATATGTTCCTGTATCCTATTCGTCCTTCGCAGCGGCGTTGTCCAATACGATCTTTCCTGTTGACCTTTGCGGAAATTAACAGGGAAGGCGTTGTTTTCCTGCTTCTCGATAACGCCGCAAGGTGACGCACGAGATAGCTGGAGAGAAAGGGTATAAATGTGCTGCTGGGGTAATGAGACATCGCATTTCCGTCACAGTTTCTTGGAGCAGACATGTACACCAATGAAGAAAAGTTAGATATGCTTCTAGTGTATGGTGAAAGCAGAAGAAATGCTGTTAGAGCAATAAAGCGATATGGAAAGCTGTACCCTGATCGTGAACGTCCTGCGCGCCAGCCGCTTGCACGTATTTGCAAGAAACATCTACGTCTACATCTACATCTACATCTACATTGATACTCCGCAAGCCACCCAACGGTGTGTGGCGGAGGGCACTTTACGTGCCACTGTCATTACCTCCCTTTCCTGTTCCAGTCGCGTATGGTTCGCGGGAGAACGACTGTCTGAAAGCCTCCGTGCGCGCTCTAATCTCTCTAACTTTACATTCGTGATCTCCTCGGGAAGTATAAGTAGGGGGAAGCAATATATTCGATACCTCATCCAGAAACGCACCCTCTCGAAACCTGGCGAGCAAGCTACACCGCGATGCAGAGCGCCTCTCTTGCAGAGTCTGCCACTTGAGTTTATTAAACATCTCCGTAACGCTATCACGGTTACCAAATAACCCAGTGACGAAACGCGCCGCTCTTCTTTGGATCTTCTCTATCTCCTCCGTCAACCCGACCTGGTACGGATCCCACACTGATGAGCAATACTCAAGTATAGGTCGAACGAGTGTTTTGTAAGCCACCTCCTTTGTTGATGGACTACATTTTCTAAGCACTCTCCCAATGAATCTCAACCTGGTACCCGCCTTACCAACAATTAGTTTTATATGATCATTCCACTTCAAATCGTTCCGTACGCATACTCCCAGATATTTTACAGAAGTAACTGCTACCAGTGTTTGTTCCGCTATCATATAATCATACAATAAAGGATCCTTCTTTCTATGTATTCGCAATACATTACATTTGTCTATGTTAAGGGTCAGTTGCCACTCCCTGCACCAAGTGCCTATCCGCTGCAGATCTTCCTGTATTTCGCTACAATTTTCTAATGCAGCAACTTCTCTGTATACTTCAGCATCATCCGCGAAAAGCCGCATGGAACTTCCGACACTATCTACTAAGTCATTTATATATATTGTGAAAAGCAATGGTCCCATAACACTCCCCTGTGGCACGCCAGAGGTTACTTTAACGTCTGTAGACGTCTCTCCATTGATAACAACATGCTGTGTTCTGTTTGCTAAAAACTCTTCAATCCAGCCACACAGCTGGTCTGATATTCCGTAGGCTCTTACTTTGTTTATCAGGCGACAGTGCGGAACTGTATCGAACGCCTTCCGGAAGTCAAGAAGAATAGCATCTTGAATCGGGATCATGGAACGCCATTCAGAGGACAAGGCAGAAAACTGCAACTGGAGAGGTACATGGAAGAGCATTCTAGCGTTGGCGCATAACGACTCTACTGTTTCGTCCCGACGTATCACCTCGGAATGTGGTATATGTCAGAGAAGTGTTCTACGCATATTGCACGGCAAAGATTTCACCCGTTTCACCTCTCATTACGTCAAGCACTCCCCATTGTGGATTTCGAACGGCGCCAGGCATTCTGCCGGTATGCTCTGCAGCGCCTACAAGATGATCCAATATTTTTTCAACCGGTGCTTTTTACTGATGAAGCGACTTTCACCAACCACGATAATGTACATTTGCATAATATGCATTACTGGTCGCCAGGTACAGCATCAGGAACCGTGGAGTGTTAATGTGTGGTGCGGCATCTTCGGAAATGTCATTGCGGGCCCGTACGTCATTCCGGGTATACTAAATGGCAATAACTATGCACAGTTCCTGCGAAACGTTCTGCCCATTTTACTGGAAGAGGTAGCACTAACTACGCGTCAGTGCATGTGGTTCCAACGTGATGGCTGTCCTGCTCACTCTTCCCGTGTGGCTACAGAGCTGTTAAATGAAAAGTTCCCGGATTGTTGGATAGGACGACGTGCTGAAGTGAAGTGGCCGGCTCGGTCTCCTGATTTGATCCCTCTTTATTTTTTTTTCTGTGGGGAGCAATCGAATATAAAGTGTATGCTCAAATACCAACTACGCCAGACGATATGAAGCAACGTATCATCGAAACCTGCGCTGATATCTCACGTGATACCCTCACAACCGTTCGCAGATCATTCGAACGGCGACTACAAATGTGCATTGCAGCAGAGGGGAAGCATTTTGAGCACATGCTTCAGTAAGGTTTTGTGTCGTGTACGGTATGTATTTTGCATCTCTGTGTGTATTTGCTTCGTATTGTGATCAATAGTAAATATTTTCAAATAAAAAACAAATACGTACGAAATAATTGCGACCAATAAGGACCTCCTCATATATATTTGTATTTCTGTTACTTAAAATGTGTTAACATTTTGTAGTATTTTAATACTGTATGTTGTCTTCTATTTTGGTATCACAGTTGTAAAATAACTGAATAATATTTGCGCGACGTCATCGGTTAATTTTTGCGCAAAAAATCGCAGTATGTATTACTATTGTCGGGTAACTGGGCGTGTTTGTGTAAGGACGGACTCGCAACGTTTACCATGTACTCTACACAACAGGAAAGGTCGCTTTGGACAACGCCACTTCGAAGGACGTACAACACCCTCATTGGAATTGTAGCGAGAAGGAAGTACTTCTCTAGGCGGTGTCACTAACCTGGTGTCTTGCTGCTTCGGTTAGTCCTTCGTAGCACAGTGGTAGCGCTCAGTCGCCAGGTTCAATTTAGGTGGTGATCCTGCTGAAGTGGAGTGTTTAGGGACGCCAGTTGTTAATTGTCAACAACGTTTGTACTATACTTGTTTTAATACAGATATTGCTTTGTCACACACGTCACAGAATCAGCATTTGCAATATGGCGGCTCTGGACTACGCCGTTATTCGGCCCTTTACACACATTAACACCGTTTTTTGACTTTACATAATGATAGACACTGCCCACGACACGTAGCGTTCTTATAACTAATAACTTCATTTTATGTCTTGTTTAATATCTGAAATATGAACTTGCGACCGTTCTTTTAGAGTCACCCCGGTTACTCGACCGTGCGTTTTAAGTGGCTCCTCGCAACTGACTCGCCCTGTCTTCCCGAAGGACAAGAGAGACGACCCCACCTTTCTCTCTCAGACAATGATGACACTTCTCTCGTTTCCTACACACACACACACACACACATACACACACATACACACACACACACACACACACACACACACATATATATATATATATATATATATATATATATATATATATATATATATATATATATATATATACAAACCTTCAGCCAATGGCCGTTCAGATAGGCGAATCTGACGTCACGTTTGCGGACATTGTGACGGAAGTTTGTCTCGGAACACTGTCTCAGATTGTAAGATCCTACTCCCGAATAGTCGGATCCTGTCCCTAGTAAGGTTGCACAACATTGCCTCCTATGATTTCATCACTAATGCTCTTGCTGACGCTTAATTGTTAAATCATGTAGCCTGGCTGCTACTGAGCATTCCCGATCGCATAAATGTGCGTAATACTTGGCTTAAACACGTGAAGAAACTGCATATATGCATTACAGACGAACACGATACGAGAACTATTCGCCTAAATATTATGATATACACATATTTGAAACCGTCTTTTTAAGCCCATCATGTTACGCAAAAATGGTCTTATATCTCTTAATAAAAAATAGCAAAAACAAGAAATGTGATGTATTCAAGTAGCCCCTGTCCCTGTAATTCACTGTCCAAACGGCATCTCTGTATCTATTACGGTTGGGGAGATACAAGGGGTGTTATGACTTAGCTGCCTCACCTTGTATAACGGAAATACAAGGTACATAAAGGCTAATCCGAAGAACAACCGCAACTGAGCATCGTATTGATAGGAGTGAACTATATGCTTCAGTTTGCAAATGATATTTTAGTAGCACGACTAGTTTTGTAGACTATTGCTCCATCATCGAGTGTTACACATCACATAATTTGTCAAGTGATGGGTGTGGAAGGTGTGGACCAGTTAAAGACATAGCACATGTGACGTAAAAGGTGCGCCGCAGCTACTAGAGAAACACCCGTCTTGCCAGTACACAGCTTTCTGTGTGGGGACGTGAGGACAGGCATACTTGTTATCATGGTTCCTATCGACTATGTCTGACCACCGTAAGGGAGGAACCCCCTTATTACGTACCAAGCACACTGTAACCTCCTCATGCTGCACCTGCCACTCGAGAACAAGTAATGGGCACCAAGCAACGTGCTCTGTCATCCCGCACCATTGGTCGGAGGCTAGCAGCAGCGAGTGTAGGGATTACAGGACTATGTGCAGACTTCTGTTAAAATCACAACCCAAATGCTGCCTTTGGAGTGGTGTCGTGACAGTGAGGCACAGACTGATGATGGCGTCGCATTGTCTTCAGCGATGAATCGCAGCTCTGCATTGCTATGGATGACCGTCGTTGGCGAGTACAGCGGAACCTAGAGAGATGTCTAATTCTTCCAATGTTTTGGAGATGCACAGGGGTGTTATTCCTGGCGTCACGGTATGAGGGGCCATTGGGCACGACATCAGGTCGTGGATGGTAGTGCATGAGTGAACTCTGGCGGCACAGTGGCACATCACTGACATCCTGTGTCCTCATGTGACAGTAGTGTGGGGGCTATTTTTCAACAGGACAATGCTTGCCCCAATTAGAATGTGTTTCTATGAACTGTCTGCGTGATTTTGAGATACTCCCGTGGCCACTAAGATCTCCAGATCTGTCCCTGATGAAACATGTATGGAACCAGATAAGAAGTCAACGCAATCCCCGTGCCAGTATCTAGAAAATAAAGACCAGTTACAATAGGGTGAGCCAGGGTGCCTCAGGAGAGGATACAACGACTTTTCTGACAGCATCCAGTCCAGAGGGTCTGCAACGTCACACTGATTAGTTGTTTGTAAATGTGACTCGGTTCTGTAATCAGTGAAATATCAATACATATTCTCTTTACCCCCTCAACCAGTTAAGTTTCATTTCGTTTCCTCCTTCCTTTCTGGATGCTTCATTTTTTAATTTATTTTATTTCATTTATTTATTTATGTCAGGTAGCGTATATTGAAATTTTACTTTGTTTATCGGTATCGTTCTTGATGACAGATTCTTTTTAAGTGTGAATGAAATAATTCTGTTACATATGAAGATAGTAACTGTTCTCCAAAGAACAGATACCATTCATGATCGTGCAGCTTCTCTAGAATAAATGATAATTAATTGAAACCCTGAGCTGCCGACAGGTGTTGTTGACATACCTTGATGGGGACAGCTGAAAATGTGCCCCCCGACCGGGACTCGAACCCGGGATCTCCTGCATACATGGATGGGCAAAGTATCTGTTAGGAACATTATGTATGTAGATTGTGGACAGTTGGGAATGTGGGCCTCACGGGAAGCGTGCAAGGGATAAGTCCCTACAGTCGCGCTATTCCTCTGTGCCCTCGGTGGCTCAGATGGATCCTCTGTAACAAAAAAAACTGAGTTAATGGATCAACGACGAACTGAAACAGATGTCTTGCGACATCCACCCCAAGCAGATGCAACGAACTAAAACGAACAAAATGATATTAAAAAAAAGGATGGATAGAGCGTCTGCCATGTAAGCAGGAGAACCCGGGTTCGAGTCCCGGTCGGGGCACACATTTTTAGCTGTCCCCTTCAAGGTATGTCAACAACACTTGTCGGCAGCTGAAGGTTTCAGTTAATTATCATTAATTCTGTTACATGTTCAAACTTCCTGGCGGATTACGACTGTGTGCCGGACCGAGACTCGAACTCGGGACGTTTGCTTTTCGCGAGCAAGTGCTCTGCCAACTGAGCTACCCAAGCACGACTCACGCCCCGTCCTCACAGCTTTACTTCTGCCAGTATCTCGTCTCTGTTACATGTTGTTCTGTCGGAACCATAACCAGGCACACATTGAGCTACGAGATATGTGAATTCCTAAAGGTGAAACATGTTTCCACTTCCCTAGAACGTCCATTACTGCTGTTCATCAACTCGAAACAGTTGAGGAACAGAAGTGAGGAATGCGGGTCACAGGAACATATTGGCTGTTAAATATGTCACACTGTGTGTCAATGGTTTTTCACTGAGCACACTGTCAGCCATATTATGTATCTTCAATGTGTTCACGTATCCTGCGTTTCTTCGGCGATGACATCTCATGGACAGGTGACGTATAATTTACCATTTCAACATGCACTTGAGAATAGCTATAAAGCCGAAATCATGACTGTGTAAAATGAATGAACACTTGACAGTCAAATAGCGGAAATTTCATTTAAAGAGTTCATATTAAAGTTTAAACAGGTCACAATAACTTTTGCGGGAGTCAAGTGAACTTTTTCACACTGAGGAGGACTTGCTACATTGGTAGTTAAAAGCCCCTCTGTCCACCCTTAGGATCCCTGCAAGGTCTGTGATGCCTAGCAACAGTCTGTCTTGCGTATCCCTCCAAGCTATGTGGTGCAAATGTTAAGACAATGGGGTTCAAACTATCGTCTGGCCGCCCAGAATAGTAAACCATTCCACGAAAGCTATTCCTAACATAATCTAGGCAACAGTGTAAATGCATAAAGTAGCTAGAATAATTCAGACAGGCACTCGATCTCTCCTGGTAGGTGTAGATCACAAGAAAAACACTGAATTGTTGGTCAATATGTTATGGAAGTTCCTAGTTGTATTATCATAAAACATCTATAGCCAATATATTACAATTTCAGGTTACATCTTTTCTGTATCTAGAATATAGGTTACTGTTTCTATACATTATATTAACATCATGTTTAACTCACAGTTCCAGTTTACATCTTTTCTACGTTCACAATATCAGTAAATTACACATATAAGCAGTAGATTACAATTTCACTCATCTGCAACCCATATTTTACTGTTAAACCAATTTTAAACCTCTTGTTTCACACAGAGTTGCTGACTAGTCAAATCTTCTCGCATACGACGCTACGCTATAGTGTGCACTTTATCATCGAGTATGAAGCGTTCATCGTCTTTTGCCAGGTGTATTTGTTACCATTAGATCTAATATAGTAGTCATGAGTGGCCTCCCGAACTGTTCTTGATGTTTTCAGAGTAATATGTCAATATTGCTTTGCAAGATGTATTGCCATGCCCGCTGCTTACAAAACTGTACTTATGCCAATCACTTGTTAGATCGCTGCAGCCATGGACTCTGCGGCTGGTCCTGGCGGAGGTTCGAGTCCTCCCTCAGGCATGGGTGTGTGTGTTTGTCCTTAGGATAATTTAGGTTAAGTAGTGTGTAAACTTAGGGACTGATGACCTTAGCAGTTAAGTCCCATAAGAAGTCTCCTCCAGTAATAATAGTGTATTTGAGGAAAATACCTACCAGCGAGCTGAGGTTTTCTCGAAAGTTTGCGGCTACATATGTGGGGGGAGTCTGGTGGGCCGTGGAAGGACCCAGTTACAAATTTAAGCTCACTCTTGATACTGAGACTTTGTCTAACATGGACCATCAATTTCTGTCACGGTAGAGAGTTTCCTGTCTACTGCGATTGTTGTGTACACCAAAGAAGCTTGGTATCCAACATGAACGTGGCAGGAAGAGAACACCCTACCACAGATATTATTTGCTGTTACTGAGGTGGTTTGGTAAACACTGAGCAGTTAATTAGCTTCGTCCCAGCGAAAAGCTGATATAGTGGAACCACAACAGAATAATGTTGGCAGAAATACAATTAACAGTGTTTCATTAGAGATTATATATGTTACATATCTTCAAAGTCCGGTTCACTAACTATGACGGTTCGCGCAAGTCAAGGCACGGTCGGGGATTACCAGCTCCACTGGTTTTTAGGAAGTCTTCAAATTGTCATACGTTGTTGCTGGTACCACTATCTCATCCCTGCTTTCCTGTTTCATTCTCTCGTTTGTTTATGTACAATTTCTCGCTTAGCACGATCATCAGCGATAACAACTCGCAACAAATGGTATTCAAATTTACCACGCAACTCGGTACTATCACGTTTAATGCTCGCACTGACTACGACGTTCACAGCAGAGCCCTCAGAACACAACTGAACGCTCATTAGCTATCGGAGAATGTGTGACGTAGGTGCGCAGAACAAGCCTAAACTCGACAGCCGTCATTCGTGACTCCAAATACAGTATTATGATGATGATAATGCGTGGTAAAGTGGTTACACAGTTCTATCTACGGACACTGTTCTGTTCCTGAATCAGAGCAACGATGGACTCACTTAACTAGTAGTAAGTGCAGTCTGGCTTTGCTGGCGGTGACAATATTACGTAAGTCCTTGCACTCTCTGTTCATACACATGTACTGTGACATCCGGCGTATACTGAGGCAGCGTGAGAGACTGGAGACAGTGACTCCAACTTTGATTGATGAATGCAGCTGTGCATCCCCTTAAACCCGCGTTTGGCGAATGAATGTTCATTTGCGAACTATTTTCATGACGCCAGGTGGAAGCATGATGTAGTCCGCACTTTTAGCGCCCTCCACAGCATCGGAACTTATCTATGTGGCACCACTCTGAAGTTTCACCTTGCCATGGGCCCTCTGTGTATGTGGCTATATACCGGCGGACTCAGCAGCGACGAATAAACTGCCTCCTTTTCCCATTAACCTATCATTTCGATATATGTGCGTATTCCCCTCAAAAATCTCACTGCGGTTAATTTCGGGTTTTAGCAACTATCTGTACCCAGTGTTATATGAACTCCACTGGTTTTTAGGACGTCTTCAAACTGTGATACGTTGTTGTGAATTCTTTGGCAGTTGATCACTAGGATTTTGATCATCACATATGTAGAGGGGCATTTCATGGGATCCTACATTAATATGAGTACGAGGGCTACCATTTTTTTTTTCAGGTGCCGATCGGTCGCAAAATGGAAACTACATTGAAAATGAAAAATGTTTTGTTTACAACATTTAGCTACACACTGCAGCAACTTCTACACAAAGTCGCTTCTGCGACTTAGACATTTGTATTAGTAAATAAATGTAAACGTCGTGTGACTTGGGCCTCCCGTCGGGTAGACCATTCGCCGGGTGCAAGTCTTTCGTTTTGACACCACTTCGGAAACTTGCGCGTCGATGGGGATGAAATGATGATGATTAGGACAACACAACACCCAGTCCCTGAGTGGGGAATATCTCCGACCCGGCTGGGAATCGAACCCGGGCGCTTAGGATTGACATTCTGTCGCGCTGACCACTCAGCTACTGGGGGGGGCGGATTTTTGTATTAGTGTGGTACCATCTTTTCAAAGCCCTCATCATACACGTGTACAGTGCTTTCAGTCAATTCTCTACATTGGTGTATGGTTCGTCGTGAATCAAACAGGAAAGCAGGGACGAGATAGTGGTACCAGAGGCATCCTCCAGCACACTTCATCAGACGGCTTTGGGAGGTATGGTATGGTATGGTACTGTATGGCGGGTGATCGAACACTTCTCATCAAAAACGCTGCAGGAGCGTCTTAGTTGCAGCAGCAGTGTGCAACAAAGCATTGTCGTGACGAAAGACAATGCTTGATGACAACATTCCTCTTCACTTGTTCTCAATTGCCCGGCGTAGACGTTGAAGAGTCACAGTGTTTGAGGCTGCGGTGATGGTCGTGCCACGTTGCATGAATTCCACGAACAAAAGCCCATTTTGGTCCCAGTACACAGTAAACATACACTTTATGACGGAGGATATTCGCTTGCACTTCTTTGATTTACTCTGGGAATGTGAATGCACCCGCTGTTTGGATTGCTCTTTTGTTTCTTCATTTTTGAAATGGGCTCATGTCTCGTCCCCTCTGACAGTTTTGTTGAAAAACTCTTCTGCTTCATCGTGGTAGCGCTAGAGAAACGTTCAGCGGTGCCCATTCGCTGTGTTTTCTGGTGGTCATACAGGATCTTGGGAACCCACCTCACTCAGAAGTTGCTGAACTGAATTCTCCCACTCACGATTGTATAGATATGACCTAGAAATTTCGGGAAACGAATCACTCAACACAGAAATTGTGAACCGACCGTTTTCTCGAATAGCCTGATCCACTAGCGAACGATATCTTCAGTTGACACTGTCTTCCTTCCCTGACTGCCTGCATCGTGAACGTCTGTACGTCTTACTTCGAAGTTCCTGCACCACTGCCGCACATCGCTGTCACTCATGAAAGTTTTGACGTACACATTACTCATTCGTCGATGACATTCGGCTGCATATCACTCCTCAACACGAAGAAGTCGAATGAGAGCACTCACTTCGCTCTTGGCGGGATACCCTGTTCTTCTGCGCATGTTTACGTGCTCACTGCGCACCCAGAACTGACACGTGCGACGTGACGCGATCGATGGGCGTACTAGAGACACTGTGCAACGCATCTGCGCAAAGATTCATTGGATTTTCACTGCGAGATTTAATTTCGTGACCGATTGGATCTTGAAAAAAAGTAGCCCTTGTACTTCAGGGAATCCATAGCTATCATTATGTAGATTAATCTAAAAACCCTTGTGTGTAATACACACTCAGCTACCTGTTCAAAATGGTTCAAATGGCTCTGAGCACTATGGGACTCAACTGCTGAGGTCATTAGTCCCCTAGAACTTAGAACTAGTTAAACCTAACTAACCTAAGGACATCACAAACATCCATGCCCGAGGCAGGATTCGAACCTGCGACCGTAGCGTCAGCTACCTGTGTAGGAGCCTCTGACATGTAGTGCATTCTTGAGACATTTATGAGGACCCTACAGTTCCCAACCCTTTACGCTAAATCTAGGTAGGATGTTTGAAGATGATGGAATTATACTGAAAACTGAACGGATGGGATCGAATAACCGCTGTGCAAGTATTAGAACAACATGTTAAAATGTTACCAGCTTTTAAGCAGTTAGAAAACAAGTCGTTGCCCACCAACGTCTTGTTCAAATGGTTCGAATGGCTCTGAGCACTATGGGACTTAACATATGAGGTCATCAGTCCCCTAGAACTTAGAGCTACTTAAATCTAACTAACCTAAGAACATCACACACATCCATGCACGAGGCAGGATTCGAACCTGCGACCGTAGGGGTCGCGCGGTTCCAGACTGAAGCGCCTAGAACCGCTCGGCCACACTGTACGGCCCAACGTATTGTTTTGCCTTCTTGGTCAGTGTGACGAAAGTCTGTTATTAACAATGAAGAGTGCTGACTTGTACGTTGCTTTCGTTTACATTCTGAATACGTGAGTTCAATAGCAAAACGTCAAATGAAAATGTTGTGATTTTCATCTGTGATCGCAGCCAATTACTCTGTCGACGGAGGCACCACCGGACGGTGCTCTGGTGACGGCGATGGGTTGGGGCACGCTTTGGAATGGTGGCTACCCTGCAGAGGTGTTGCAGGCGGTGGACCTGTACGTGGTCAACTGGGACGAGTGCAGCGAAGTAGACGTCTACAGCGGCAAGCTGACGGAGCGCCAGTTCTGCGCCGGCTGGTCTGGCGGCGGGAAAGGCACCTGCGGTAGGGACAAGGGCGGTCCAGCGGTGCTCAATGGCGTCCAGGTGGGTATCACCTCCTGGAGCAACGGCTGCGCCATGCCCGGCTACCCCAGCATCTTCACCAGTATCGTGCAGGTGCGCGACTGGATCACGGAGACAACTGGCGTCTAGACTACGACATGAAAAAACCAGCAAAGTCAAATGGAAGTTTTCGTAACTAAACTATGATGAATAAAATATATGGTCGTATAGTCAGTCTGTGTATACGTTCTTGTCCTGCTACCAAGAAAAAATATTATCTTTTCAGTGTGAAAAACTAGAAACTTTTTTTTCTTAATGGGGAATACCAGTGTGTCTCTACAAGTAAGCACCATACTAAAAATCCAAAGGTTTACATTTCGATAGTCAGTCAATCCTAAGATTTTTTCTGTCAGTTATCCCATCTTTATTCACTGGCAGTGATTTATTACTGTGAAAAATGGTTCCGTGTTCACGTAGGACTGGGCAAACGATACCTGCATTCGAACAGGCTCGAGGTTTCCTGATACATTGCAGAACTCGACATGGTTTCCAGCGCGGCTCGAAAAATCACTTGATATTTGACTCGGGTGGCGGTATTACAAACAGCACGTCAGAAACTTCGAACTAATGTCAAGAACAAGATATAGCTGTGCTTTAAATTCGAGAATTTTGTGAAATACAGGAGGAAATTGCGTTATATCCTAAAGCTGCACAAACTCCTGTTGTATTTGAACACATTTACAATGACAGTTCTCACACAGTGTGTATTTTATTTGGTCATTAGAGAAGAATAAGTGGATGCAAATGAGCGTTCCAATCACTGTTACCCCTGTGCAAGTATTAGAACAATGTATCAAAATGTTACCAGTTTTTAAGCAGTTTGAAAACAAGTCAGCGTTCAGATGAAACAAGGATGGAAATTAACCAACAAGTAAATCCTTCGTAAACGAAATAAATATTATTAAACTAAATGTAGTGGTAGCACAACCCATCGTATAGAGAGTACCAACATACATCACTGCATTTGCTAGAATAGTGAAAGCTCGAGAGTTAAACTAAATCGTGATTGCTATCTTTTATTTATTTGTTAGCTGCTGTTTTTACATACGACTTGCACCTTATAAGATACTGCAGCCTGTGTTTCACAATTACTTTTAGTACTAAAACCCATAATACAAGGGTGGTTTGAAAAGTTCTCGTAACGCAATAGAAAAAAAATACATCACTGAAACTTTTTTCTAATTTTTCAATGTGGTCTCCTTGTAGATCAAGGCACTTGGTCTAACGATGTTTCAGTGCTTTGATCCCATCTCGAAAATGAGTTTCCTCCTGGCCTGCAAAATAGTTGTCAACTCCGGCTACCAATTCTTCGTTTGAAGTGAATCTTCGTGCATCAAGAAAAATTTTCAGATTTGGGAAGAGATGGAAGTCTGACGGAGCCATATCAGGTGAATAAGACGGGTGTGGCAACAATTCATACCTTAGTTGGTGTAATTTTACCTTGGCGACGGTACACGTGTGCAGGTGCGCATTGTCTTGATGGAAGATGACTTTCTTCCTTGCTAAACCTGACCCTTTTCGCGTATCTTTTGTTGCAATTTGTCCAGGAGGTTAGCATAGTATTCTCCAGTAATTGTTTGCCCAGTGGGGAGATAATCTAAAAACAGAATCCCCTTCGCATCCCAGAACACTGATGCCATGACCTTTCCCGCAGAAGGAATTGTCTTTGCTTTCTTTGGCGGCGCAGAATCAGCATGTTTCCACTGTTTTGACTGTTGTTTTGTCTCTGGGGTATAGCAGTGCACCAACGTTTCATCTGTGGTCACGAACCAGCGCAAAAACTCTTGTTCATTTCTCCTAAAACGGGCCAAACATTATTCCAATATGTCAATTCTTATGCGTTTTTGATCCAGCATCAAGAGTCGTGGCACCCATCTTGCAGATATGTTTTTCATTTCTAATTCTTCAGTTAAAATGTGATATACCCTTTCACATGACTTCTGGCAATCGTGAGCAATGTCACACACTTTCAATCGGCGATCCTCCATGAACATTTTGTGCACTTTTGCAATGATTTCTGGAGTAGTGACACATCTTGCCCAACCACTGTGCGGATCATCATCTAAGCTCTCCCAACCAAATTTAAATTCATTTGTCCACTCGGTAACAGTTGAATATGAAGGAGCAGAGTCCCCGAGTGTATTCCGGAAATCAGGATGAATGTCCTTTGCTTTCATACCTTTCTGTACGAAGTACTTTATCACAGCTCGAATCTCGATTTTTTCCATCTTCTCAAATCACTAGGCGGGAACAACAACAGAATCATGTGTACCGCCACAGCTCTCTCCCAAGAGCACTGACGTGGCACGTGTTTACTGGCAACAGTCCAATGAATATCACGTGAACAACTCGTTGCGCTAGCGCTGACCTCTCGTGGTGATTCCGAGAACTTTTCAAACCACCCTCGTACATCAATGAAGCTAAGAAATGCCGTGTAGATAGAACCAAAAGATGTCGCTAGGTTGGCTACTACATTTATCGAGCTGTCACGTAAATTGGTAGAGCTGTTCGTTTGTACATGGGCACAGCAGTGGGTCATGTATTATATATAACTGATTGGGTAAGTCAGTTCAGATCCTCCCCAATTTTTCAATAGTGTTCTGCATCCCCTTTTTAAGTGTTGTGTAGAGACACCATACTGTCGCTCGATGGCTTTTTTTTTTACTCTTGCGAACAGAAACCAGACTATTGCTGTGTTTTTTAATTGTGCCTGTCTAATTACTACGTGTTTTAATCAGCATCACCAATCCTTTGTTTTTATATTTTCACATCACAACTTTTCGCCATGTTACAGTTTTAAACAGCCACCGTTTTATCGCCTGTTTTCATTGTTTTGTTATCTCCTCATTATGTTTTTAACTCTTCTGTAGACTGCAGAGAGGCATATTACGCTGCTGCCAGCCCCCCCCCCCCCCACCACCAGGGGGGGGGGACTGAAATTCAATAAAGAAAGAAAAATCAGTTCAGAGTGTAGACGGGCATAACAGCATACAATAGGACAACGACTAGTACATGACTGTGATTTGAAATTATTCTTTCAGTTGAGAACTCCTTATCTTTTATTTAATAAAAATTTTTGTTGTCTCGGAATTTGCCATGCAGGATTTTATGCTTGACCAAGTGTGGCAGTTCATAAAATCTACAGCAGCCATTTAACAAGTATTTATTAGCACAAAATTTTTACACTATATGAAAAACAATAAATAATCATGAAACATGTGAAGTAGCTACGCAGATACAAAATGCACGCGGTTATAAATATAATCGATGATGTGACCATATCACTGCTGTTGTGTATACAGATGAAACAATAAGGAAGATTTTTTTCTACTTCACCAGGGGCGCCGACTTATAAAAAATTTTGGGGGGGCCCATACTGGGGGGTCTTGCCCCGGGAAATTTTCTAATTTTAGATGAAAAATAATGAGTTTTAAAGTTTTTTTAAGAGTTATATGACCAACATTAGAGCCCCGAAAACTGGACTCTCGATAACTCGACACTCCAGGAAACTCGACAAGCCTGACACATTTTTTGACATCGAAAAAGAAACAAAACATAAACACAGTATTTTCGTAAAAAGCTAATTTCATTTACAGTAATAATCATGCTTATAGACTATTACAGAGCAGTGAATATTGTTGTTGTTGTGGTCTTCAGTCCTGAGACTGGTTTGATGCAGCTCTCCATGCTACTCTATCCTGTGCAAGCTTCTTCATCTCCCAGTACCTACTGCAACCTACATCCTTCTGAATCTGCTTAGTTTATGCATTCCTTGGTCTCCCTCTACGATTTTTACCCTCCACGCTGCCCTCCAATGCTAAATTTGTGATCCCTTGATGCCTCAAAACATGTCCTACCAACCGATCCCTTCTTCTAGACAAGTTGTGCCACAAACTTCTCTTCTCCCCAATCCTATTCAACACCTCCTCATTAGATATGTGATCTACCCATCTAATCTTCAGCATTCTTCTGTAGCACCACATTTCGAAAGCTTCTATTCTCTTCTTGGCCAAACTATTTATCGTCCATGTTTCACTTCCATACATGGCTACACTCCATACAAATACTTTCAGAAACGATTTCCTGACACTTAAGTCTATACTCGACGTTAACAAATTTCTCTTCTTCAGAAACGATTTCCTTGCCATTGCCAGTCTACATTTTATATCCTCTCTACTTCGACCATCATCAGTTATCTTACTTCCTAAATAGCAAAACTCCTTTACTACTTTAAGTGTCTCATTTCCTAATCTAATTCCCTCAGCATCACCCGATTTAATTTGACTACATTCCATTATCCTCGTTTTGCTTTTGTTGATGTTCATCTTATATCCTCCTTTCAAGACACTGTCCATTCCGTTCAACTGCTCTTCCAAGTCCTTTGCTGTCTCTGACAGAATTACAATTTCATCGGCGAACCTCCAAGTTTTTACTTCTTCCTCATGAATTTTAATACCTACTCCGAATTTTTCTTTTGCTTCCTTTACTGCTTGCTCAATATACAGATTGAATAACATCGGGGAGAGGCTACAACCCTGTCTCACTCCTTTCCCAACCACTGCTTCCCTTTCATGCCCCTCGACTCTTATAACTGCCATCTGGTTTCTGTACAAATTGTAAATAGCCTTTCGCTCCCTGTGTTTTACCCCTACCACCTTCAGAATTTGAAAGAGAGTATTCCAGTTAACATTGTCAAAAGCTTTCTCTAAGTCTACAAATGCTAGAAACGTAGGTTTGCCTTTTCTTAATCTTTCTTCTAAGATAAGTCGTAAGGTTAGTATTGCCTCACGTGTTCCAACATTTCTACGGAATCCAAACTGATCTTCCCCGAGGTCCGCTTCTACCAGTTTTTCCATTCGTCTGTAAGGAATCTGCATTAGTATTTTGCAGCTGTGACTTATTAAACTGATAGTTCGGTAATTTTCACATCTGTCAACACCTGCTTTCTTTGGGATTGGAATTATTATATTCTTCTTGAAGTCTGAGGGTATTTCGCCTGTCTCATACATCTTGCTCACCAGATGGTAGAGTTTTGTCATGACTGGCTCTCCCAAGGCCGTCAGTAGCTCTAATGAAATGTTGTCTACTCCCGGGGCCTTGTTTCGACTAAGGTCTTTCAGTGCTCTGTCAAACTCTTCACGCAGTATCTTATCTCCCATTTCGTCTTCATCTACATCCTCTTCCATTTCCATAATATTGCCCTCAAGCACATCGCCCTTGTATAAACCCTCTATATACTCCTTCCACCTTTCTGCTTTCCCCTCTTTGCTTAGAACTGGGTTTCCATCTGAGTTCTTGATAATCATATAAGTGGTTCTCCTCTCTCCAAAGGACTCTTTAATTTTCCTGTAGGCAGTATCTATCTTACCCCTAGTGAGATAAGCCTCTACATCCTTACATTTGTCCTCTAGCCATCCCTGCTTAGCCATTTTGCACTTCCTGTCGATCTCATTTTTGAGACGTTTGTATTCCTTTTTGCCTGCTTCATTTACTGCATTTTTATATTTTCTTCTTTCATCAATTAAATTCAATATTTCTTCTGTTACCCAAGGATTTCTACTAGCCCTCGTCTTTTTACCTACTTGATCGTCTGCTGGTTCACTACTTCATCCCTCAGAGCTACCCATTCTTCTTCTACTGTATTTCTTTCCCCCATTCCCGTCAATTGTTCCCTTATGCTCTCCCTGAAACTCTCTACAACCTCTGGTTCTTTCAGTTTATCCAGGTTCCAACTCCTTAAATTCCCACCTTTTTGCAGTTTCTTCAGTTTCAATCTGCAGTTCATAACCAATAGATTGTGGTCAGAATCCACATCTGCCCCTGGAAATGTCTTACAATTTAAAACCTGGTTCCTAAATCTCTGTCTTACCATTATATAATCTATCTGATACCTTTTAGTATCTCCAGGATTCTTCCATGTATACAACCTTCTTTTATGATTCTTGAACCAAGTGTTAGCTATGATTAAGTGATGCTCTGTGCAAAATTCTACAAGGCGGCTTCCTCTTTCATTTCTTCCCCCCAATCCATATTCACCTACTATGTTTCCTTCTCTCCCTTTTCCTACTGACGAATTCCAGCCACCCATGACTATTAAATTTTCGTCTCCCTTCACTACCTGAATAATTTCTTATATCTCGTCATACATTTCATCTATTTCATCATCATCTGCAGAGCTAGTTGGCATATAAACTTGCACTACTGTAGTAGGCATGGGCTTTGTGTCTATCTTAGCCACAATAATGCGTTCACTATGCAGTTTGTAGTAGCTAACTCGCACTCCTATTTTTTTTTAATTCATTATTAAACCTACTCCTGCATTACCCCTATTTTTAATTTTGTATTTATAACCCTGTATTCACCTGACCAAAAGTCTTGTTCCTCCTGCCAACGAACTTCCCTAATTCCCACTATATCTAACTTTAACCTATCCATTTCCCTTTTTAAATTTTCTAACCTACCTGCCCGATTAAGGGATCTGACATTCCACGCTCCGATCCGTAGAACGCCAGTTTTCTTTCTCCTGATAACGACGTCCTCTTGAGTAGTCCCCGCCCGGAGATCCGAATGGGGGACTATTTTACCTCCGGAATATTTTACCCAAGAGGACGCCATCATCATTCAATCATACAGTAAAGCTGCATTTCCTCGGGAAAAATTACGGCTGTAGTTTCCCCTTGTTTTCATCCGTTCGCAGTACCAGCACAGCAAGGCCGTTTTGGTTAATGCTACAAGGCCAGATCAGTCCATCATCCAGACTGTTGCCCCTGCAACTACTGAAAAGGCTGCTGCCCCTCTTCAGGAACCACATGTTTGTCTGGCCTCTCAACAGATACCCCTCCGTTGTGGTTGCACCTACGGTACGGCTATCTGTATCGCTGAGGCACGCAAGCCTCCCCACCAACGGCAAGGTCCATGGTTCATGGGGGGCGAATATATAGCTCTGAAAAGACTGAAATTATATTTAAATAAATCCTAAATTATCATTAAAAGAATAAAACATAAAATATTGATGTTGCACTTAGATGAGGGCATTGAATTTTTTCATTTACATCCTCTAATGGGTTCATTGCATGGCAGTAAAGACGTAAAAAGAAACAAGTCTTGAATCGTAACATTGTAGCCTGCACATTTGTAACCTGCCTCTGTTTTGTCCTCTGCAGAAAATGTTTCAAAAATCTCGAAGTTCTTCAAATTTTTTCAATATTCTCAAGATACTAGAAGCTCACATAGTCTAAAGTCGGGCAAAGGTGTCGTAGACCAGCTTGGTTGTTGGCGCTCTCACAGCATATGCTTCTGAAAAGTCCCATCCTTTTGTTGGCTTCCCTTACGGTGTTTATTAAGTCCTTGGCTAAAGCCATAATATCCCTCATAGGCGTAGGATGGCGGAGACTGTCTACAACAGCCAAGGCTAAACTGTGAGCAGTGCAGTGCACATAATGTGCTATTGATTGTATATCCAAAACTAACTTTTTTAGTCCTTTGAACTTACCTCTCATATTCGAGCCACCATCATAGCACTGTCCTCTTAAGATATCCATTGACAAATCAAGACGAGCAAAGGCGTCTTTTAAAATCCTAAGCAGAGTTTGTAATTCAGTGTTGTGGGTCTCGTATAACCCAATAAAGTCTTCGTTGATGATTAAGGAATAATCGACAGTACCAAATGACACTTGGTCATGAATCGAAGAATCACTTGTTTCGTCAACCATAATAGAAAAATGTTTAGTCTTCTTGATTGAAGCCAGTATCTTTCTCAACACAGACTTTCTTTGTAGATCAATGATTTCGTTTTGAATATCGTGGGACGTCCACCTATACCCCGAACTCCCTAACCAATCTTGAAACTCAGGTATGTCATTCTTTCGGAGTTCCAACAATTGCAAAAAATTGGAGTTTACATCTTTGTGCCCTCTAATTGCTAGTCCTTGTCGGCATAGAAATTGCATGGTAATAAAAATTGTCTCAAGAGCTAAACGGCCTTTCTTCATATCACTATCTAACTGTTCATTCAATTGGGAGGCCACACCTCGGTTAGCGATAGAATTTAGTTTCAGAACACCTTCTTTATGAGTAAAACTATTTCCATGAAGACGGAATTTTTCCAAAGCCTTTTTCCAGTTAGAAAACCCTACAGAAGTAAATGCATCTTCTTTTTTGAAGAAAATTATAATAGATTTTTAGCATCTGCCTCTTTGCAGGTTTTGCAAAAACCTTTTTCGGTTGATGTTTCTAATCTAGCCACGTATATTTGATCAACCAAAACTTCTGAAATGATCTTCCCTTACCGGATTGTCCACTTTTTGGCTGTGAACGGTTCTCACCTGAAGACGGCAAAGCAACTGACAACACAATAATTGTTGGAGGTTGACTTGCAGTATCATCAACTTCCAAGCGCGCGTTTTTGGTAACAAATTTATCCATTGCAAACTTAATTCACAATACACTAAGAGACTAAAGTAAACGAATAAAATATAGTCATATAAAATAGTCCACTGAAGTCGGAACGCTAAACACGTCTGCAGTATGGACTGAACGAAACTATCCACACTGAATGCCTGCAACAGCAAGGTAGGCTTTATATAGCTGCGGCGTCGTAATGTCTCGAAGCGTCAAGATAACACGAGGCGGAGGGTTCCAGGCGCTTCTGCTCCGGTCCTTTTGATGTCGCCGCGGCCGCAGCGCTGGTCCGCCGGCACCAGATTTTACCCGATGGTTCGCGCACCGGGACAAATTCTAAGTATGCCTGCAGCACCGTAACATTACCATGAATCACACCACAAATTTTGAGGTGACCTGCTTACTACCGTAATAATTATTTGTTTTAACTCATTACTGAATGCATTTTAATAGGTAACTATCGTCAAACAAGGAAATAAAAAAATCCTACATAATTTCGTGATTTTACAAAGCATAATATAACTAATCATTTTCTTAAATTATTGGGGGCTACGTCTCCCCCAAACGAATTTTTGAGGGGGCTCGTGCGCCCTCAGTCTCCATGGAGTCGGCGCCTGTGTCCCTCACACATTCTTTCTGACGAAAAGGTAAGAAAGATTAATGTTTAACGTCCCAGTGACATCGAGGTCATCATAAGTGGTATTTCTGGAGTAACAAACTGACACCTACCGCTCGTTGTCAAACAGGAGGAAAAGGTATAATAGAAAACAAAACGGTTTGACTGTTATACTGCTGTGAAACTGCTGTTATTCCATTCATAGTAACAGTGAAGGCCACTGAGGCATTCCATTGGTTGTGCCAAAAATAACTTAGTTTGGTAGCAACGAACGTATTACGGAATTTTGTCGATAATTCATATATTTCACAAGATATAAAATAAACAAAACGTATAAGGAAACAGAAATAAACACTTATTACAACAGGGCCCTTCTTATGCACCGTAGGAGATTGATATCTTCCTGTAGAACATGATAGCAAGTGTTTCTATAAGAGAGACAGACAGACAGAAGTTGCTTTAGCTATCTTTATCGCATGTCTGCAGGAGATATAAAACGTAACACTAACTCCGAAAATCTCTCTCGCACACACAAATGCACATACGCACACATATATCAACAGCACTGTTCTTCACTTTTCAAGGGTATGTTCGGTCACTTTAGCGTGGCAGTCAAAGCAGTGGGTGCCTTGATGTATAGTTGCTTAAGACACCGGTGGAGATCGGGCCTAAACTAAGACGTAACGACACCACCAACCTGAGCTAACAATTGCGCTCTAGCCGTCACCAAATGATTTATGTACTCAGCTTTGCTTTGAGTTGTGCTTGCTGGTTGTTTCCTTTTCTTATTTTGAAATGAGTGCAGAGAGCAATCTTGCTGTGTCACAGGGCTCGAATACGACTCTCACAATGCCAGGTGGAATTAGCGATCCATATGTACATTATTATATCGGTTCTGCCTTCCCAGGAGCACAGAGCACTGTCGTAGGCTGCCAGCTCTGTGTGAGAGGAGGCGTGGCTTGTCACCCCCCCCCCCCCCCCCCCCATCCTCCATTTCGCTCCTCTCCCCTCGACAGCCAGAACTCCTCGTTTGTGTTACGTTCGCGGCCGACTACCAGAAAAATGTCCACTACGACATGAGTGCCAGTACGAGGAATAATAGAGCTTGTATAAATTACTCGAACTTGTAATCTGGATTTTGCGAAGCAGATTTAATCAAATTACCAATATTTAAAACTAAAAGCATTGTACTCATCAAAAGCAGCAACTCCATGACTTTGGGAAGACAGCTTCAAAATAATTAGTAGGAATGATATTTAAAATGTTCAATTTTACACACGAACAACTTTTCACATGATAGTATCCCTAAGGCACTAATTCTTCTTTCATGGTTTTTCATAGGGTAGTTTTAATTCTCTTGAGAACAGAAAAGCACCGCTCAGCTTCTGATGTCAAGATAGGCGTCGCGATTAGCAGTTTCAAAACTTTAACAGTCTCGTCGACGAATGTGCCGCGAAGTTCATCCTCTAGAATCAGACAAAGAAATGCAACTGCTCTCAACTCAGGCCTAGCATAGAAGACTTGAAGCTCATCCTTCAACTTTCTTTGTTCCAGAAGTTTATGTGTCTTTAATTTCAAGGTATTTGCCAGGAAAATCTGTGATGTATTTGTCAAATTGATTAACATCAAGTAAGATGGCTACATGAGGTGCCTAGTGAACTGAAAACGTAATTTTATTTCAGAAAGGACGGCATCGCACACTTCCAAAGCATCTCTTTTTTTATGGCCATCAAGAATCCGTAACTATTTAGCAGGCATCGTTTCATCATTTTCGAAACCAATCTCGTTAACGATGGAGTCAATGTCATCTCTGATGTTTTGCATTACCACTTCAATGTTCTGGTTGTCTTGCATTGCTGTGGTCGGTTCGGTTATCTTCTTCTGAAACTGATTAAAAAGTACATCTGCATGAGGCATTATTTTATAGAAAAACTAGCTATACCTGGCGAACTTCGATCCGCCTCTGAAAATCTTTATATGTTATAGCTGACCCGGCAAACATTCCTTTGCCATATAAATTATCTCTAGTCTATAAGAATAATGTATACATGTAACACAATGTATATCCGGAGAACTTCGTTCCGCCTCTGAAAATCTTTATATGTTATAGCTGACCTGACAAACATTGTTTTGCTATATAAATTATTTCTAGTCTGTAAGAATAATGTATACGTGTAACACAATCTGTACATGTAACACAATAGCCGTTGTTGGCGGGAGCTTGTGACACAAACAATAGTAATGGCCGAAAAGTGTGTAGGGAGTGAGAAAAGGCTTAGGGGGAAGTCCGGCAGTATCGACCACTATTAGTTCTAGCGTTTCTACGGTAGATCGCGTGGATTTAACAATTGCAGCTGAAACACGGCTTGTTCATGAGCATACAGACATAGGGGCAGTTTCATGTCGAAAGGTATTCGCTAGCATTATGAATAAGGCCAAGTGCATACGCATCGATTTTTATCGGACGTAAAAATATTGTGCAAATAAATTATTTTAGAGGAACAAAGGAGAGCATAGGAACTTCGTTGTTCCACTAAAAGAATTTGATCGTAGGATATATTTCCGTACGATAAAAATCGATGCGTGTGCGCTAGGCATAAATGTCGGTTTGGCGAATGACGCGTGCTACCTAGTTAAACTTCTCGGTCTAGTTACGTCTATTCAAAGAGGGATATTCGAGTCGTTGCGTTTGGTACGTTTTCTTCAATTACCTGTCTATCGAATAGTGAAAGACTATGACCGGTAGACACATGGCGGGGGTAACTGATCAAGTGATAACTGATCAGTTATCGACCAGGGTTGAAAATTATTAAATTACTAAAATCGTTATTAAATAATAGGGGTTGGTGGTAGAAGGGTGAAATTTAGGATTGTTTGTATTTTTTAATGCCACATCGTACAAAAATAAAAATAAAAAGTTTTGCCGAAAAAACAAGAAAAATTTTTTTGGGGTGGACCACCCTTACCACTTAGGGGTATGAAAAATAGATTATGACCGATTCTCAGACCTACCGAATGTACATGTAAAATTTACCACCCTTATCACTTAGGGTATGAAAAATAGATTACGACCGATTCTCAGACGTACCGAATATACATGTAACATTTCATCAGAATCGACGGAGCCGTTTCAGAGGAGTATGGCATCTAACACTATGACACGGGAATTTTATATATAAGTATTTATAACGATAATGAAGTGCATTATTTCTCAATCCGATTTAATTAAGCATTAATTAGCATTTAGGAATGCATTACCATTAACTCGCATAAAGATTGTAAAACTGGGTTACAAGAAATCTGCGTCCCGATGTATTCTAACATGATCGCTAGATGGGAGATCGTGCTTCTACAGGTCCTGCACTTTACTGCTCTCTGGCATAAAGAACGTGAAGATTTGAGCCAGACTACCTGTGGCACTACGTCCGTCATTAAGAAGCGTATAGAAACCAACGTCTTTCACTCAGCCCTTCTGACGGCAGACGGTGCCAATCTGCATTGTCTCCAAGCTTCAGAAAAGTACCGCGAGAGCGAGCGCGGCGAGGCGCGCCCCTTCAAATCAGAAAACACATACTCCGAAACAATGTTTAATGCGCAGTTCGCATAGATTTCTCTGTCTTTCTTTTTTATACAAGTGCTGCCATGGCACAGCCGCACTACCTCAGAAGCCACCCCTGCATAATAACGACGAATGCTGTTGTAACGTGATCCTGCTGATGTTTGAGGCTATCGATTTCACTATGCGACATTTTTACCAGGGAGGCAAGGCTAAACAGGCACTTTCATTGTGATGTTGAATCTGATGACCAGTTCATCTGGGAAGTGTTTCACCTCACCTACCAGTATTACACGCAAAAAGAGAGAGAAAAACAAGTACACCGAAAATTTCGACGTATGTGTCGAAGTTTCTTAAGTGAAGTGGAACTGCTTATTTTACCCATTGCTTCATGAAAGGAAACTACAAAATCGTCAGTGTGTGAAAAGAAACTTTGAATTGCATTTTATTTATGTACAAATTATTTCGTGAATTTATTCAGATCCATAAGAAACGTCAAAAAACTGTACATTATTCCAGAAAAATCCACTGAAAATGTTTTTAATATAATACACATCCGGAAATCAAATACTATTATCGTAACAACAGAAGTAGTTTAATTTACAAAACGACTATTTATATACTTGCCTCGTAGAAAAAACCACACCAGCAAACCAGTCACATAACATTTGGTTATTTACAATAAAAGGCTATTTTCGATTGTTGTCGAATGTTCCTTCGATTTGGAGTATGTACACTAATACAATGACATCTACGTTGTAGAAACAGTTCACAACACTTGAGAATTGACTTTAATAGCCCAACCTGGTCGTGCTTGCACATAAATTCGATGCAGCTAAAGTGCGCGTCATATATCTTGGCGGCCGAGTTTAGGTTCGTTCTGCGCATCTGACGTCACAAAACACAGTCAACCAATGAACAGAGAACGACGTTGCCAGATCTCGACAGCAGTGCAGAGCACGGACGAGTGACTTCAGTTTTAGAAACGTTCAGTCATAAATAAAGTAATAGAACAAAAGCAATGTCTTGATAGCAGACTTTATTTTACAGAAAGTTTGGAAAAAGCATTCTTTGTACCAATTGCTTCATATTCTATTAATTAATTAAACCAAACAAGCAATAAGACTCCTAATTCAGGTGATAGCAAGGAAAGATGTTTGTTTCAATCTCACGAACTGCTTTTTCGCAATAAAGAACAGCGGTAATTGTTTATTTCCTATTGTACTTCTACGAAGCATGAATAATTCATAGTCATACCAACAGTGTTTATAAGTAGTTGCGTGAGATGTTAGAGTCCTTATAGAGTTACTTGGTTCAATAAGCTGAGGTAGCGCAACGGTTAAGGTGATGGGCTGCCAAGAGAAAGGTTATGAGTTCAAACCTTGTGCGGTGCTTAATATTTTATTTATTTAAAAACAATATTGGAGTGCTTTACTTCACGAATTTTATTTGTTTGAATGAAATTTCTAGTGCTTTGCCTCTTCATTAACTTTTTCGCTGCTGCAGACACGTGCTCCCCGCATTCCGCGCTGTGCGCGATTTTGTCATCACTGCACTTCTCGCCTGTGCAGACACATGGTGTTCCCACTGCTTTGACACACTTATCACTCGATTTCACAAAAACTATTTGGCCAAAAAATTTAATTTTTACACGTCTTCTTGCCTGATACCTTCCCCCCATAAATGACTTAATTTTGTTTTGATGTGCAGCATTAAATGTAGTAAACCATTGCACAAAATTTTGAAGAGTTTGCAGAGGTAAAAGTCCATAGCGTATCCTTTCCGTATGGTCGACTTTAGTTGCCACAATGTTGAGAATGAAATGTGGACAAGATACCTAAATTTCATATAATATTTACTGTATAACAATATCTCATTTAATTTAAGAACCACATAGGTGTCGTATGTAATATTGAGAAATATTCCGTCTTTCGCGACTGTAATAAAAGTTTTATATACACACGGCGCGTTTGGCTTTATTTTAAAGCACTTCCATCGGTGAAAGGTATGGCACATACACAATGGTATTCATGTTCTATTTCTTGTTTTTGTTCCACAGTCGCAGTTTTACCAATGGTATTGAAATATAGCCCTCTTCTGCAACTGTAATAAGCGACTTATTTAGACCAGACGCGTTTCTCTCTTTTGAAGCATCTTCAGTGGACAGTATTTTGTGTCCTCCATTGCCAAGTAACCTTTCGTAGTTTTGTGCTGCGGTAGCACAATATTCAACGTTTGTGTTGGCTCATCAGTGTTTTAGCAAATAAATGCTGTTTGTGTGTGCCACACACAAAATTATATTTGACATAGCTCTGAGCACTTCACTGACAGACGGTATATTCAAGTCCTAATGTTTTTGTAAGTCCACAGTTTTGTTTAATGTATTTTGTATACTTCCTTTTGATTGATTGAAGTGCTTTAAAATAAAGCCAAACGTGCCCAGTGTAAGTAAAACTTTTGTTACAGTCACGAAAGGTGGAATATTTCTCAGTATTACATACGACATTTATGTGGTACTTAAATTAAATGAAATATATAGGTATCTTGTCCACATTTCATTCTCAACATTGTGGCAACTAAAATCGACCATACGGAAAGTATACCCTATGTACTTTTACCTCTGCAAACTCTTCAGAATTTCGTGCAAAGGTTTACTATATTTAATGCTGCATAATAACTGCGTTCAACATCGAAACAAAATTAAGTCATTTATGGGGGGAAGGTATCAGTCAAGAAGATAGGTAAAAATCTAATTTTTGAGCCAAATAGTTTTTGTGGAATCGAATGATAAAGAGTATCAAAGCAGTCGGAAGACAATGTGTCTGTACAGGCGAGCAGTGCAGTGACAAAATCGCCCACAGCGCGGAATGCAGGGAGCACGTCTTTGTAGCAGCGAAAGGGTTAATGCGGCCGTGGTGGCTTTACTTCATGAACTGCGCGCTCCCCCCTACACGTAAGCTTGCGAACTATGCTGTACTATGGCGCTGCTCCTATTGGCGCGTGCGTCGTGTGCAACTGGCAACGCAGCAATCTCCAGCGTCTGGGCGTGCATGCGCGAGCCGCCAAGATAAAAGAATTGAACTATAATAAAGGTGCAACGAACAGTTGCGGATAGATATTCTTGTGACATTACGGACAAAACCATAACTGAATAGCCGCCGTAATAATAATATGATATATAACATTCATAACAATTCAGTATTATAGTTTATTTTTACAGTTCTTTAAACGAAGTCTCAAGACTCTGAAAAAGATTCAGAGCATGAAAAGGAAACATTAACACCATCCTGATGTCCTACAGAGAAACTACCTTGTCGAGAATCTCGGAACTGCATGTTCAACATTTTAACCTTAGAGAACCACTTATAGCTACTCGTAGCAACACTGTAATTGCGCAGAAACCGTAGCCATAGTCATCAGGTAAATTTCCATGAATGTCCAGTAAGAAACAGTGGTGACATTAACACTCATCACTCCGGACAACGATGATCCTCCCGCCGGATGAGAGCACCCAGCTTGCATAATACGCGGATACGGACAATTTACATCTTTATGTATACACCAATATAATGCAAATGGGTCTTCCACAGTTAGACGAATAGTGCACTACATTCGAGTACATTATTTGTCGTTTGTGACATGGTATAGCGAGTTCCCGATATCTACATGAAGTAGTACGTGTTATGAGAACGATGAAAATTGTACTTGATCACAAAATCTCTGGTACTTGCTAATTTTTTTGCTGGCAATAAAAAAAACTGTTTGGACTGGCAATACACAAAGAACTTAGGTACACAGCTGTCATGTACTAAAAAAGGTGCATATTAATCCCTTAATGATAGGCAATGTATATACAGGGTGTTACAAAAAGGTACGGCCAACTTTCAGGAAACATTCCTCACACACAAATAAAGAAAAGATGTTATGTGGACATGTGTCCGGAAACGCTTAATTTCCATGTTACAGCTCATTTTAGTTTCTTCCACCTACTCTCAATGGAGCACGTTATCATGATTTCATACGGGATACTCTACCCGTGCTGCTGGAACATGTGCCTTTACAAGTACGACGCAACATGTGGTTCATGCGCGATGGAGCTCCTGCACATTTCAGTCGAAGTGTTCGTACGCTTCTCAACAACAGATTCGGTGACCGATGGATTGGTAGAGGCGGACCGATTGCATGGCCTCCACGCTCTCCTGACCTCAACCCTCTTGACTTTCATTTACGGGGGCATTTGAAAGCTCTTGTCTACGCAACCCCGGTATCAAATGTAGAGACTCTTCGTGCTCGTATTTTGGACGGCTGTGATACAATACGCCATTCTCCAGGGCTGCATCAGCGCATCAGGGATTCCATGCGACGGAGGGTGGATGCATGTATCCTCGCTAACGGAGGACATTTTGAACATTTCCTGTAACAAAGTGTTTGAAGTCACGCTGGTACGTTCTGTTGCTGTGTGTTTCCATTCCATGATTAATGTGATTTGAAGAGAAGTAATAAAATGAGCTTTAACATGGAAAGTAAGTGTTTCCGGACACATGTCCACATAACATATTTTCTTTCTTTGTGTGTGAGGAATGTTTCCTAAAAGTTTGGCCGTACCTTTTTGTAACACCCTGTATATTGTAAACAAGTCTGATGAAAATTTAAGGATTTTTGTCCATTTCGCTAAATTTAATGAATCTTTACTAAACAGTGGGGAAACAATTCAAAGAAGCAGTTGATAAAATCACCAGTTTTTATAATGGTACGTTTCTGTCTTTGGAGAAAGGAGAAGTAGCTGTATGAATGTCAAGAGCTCAGATGGAGAACCAATCCTAAACAAAGAAGGGAAAGCTGAAATATGGAAGGAGTATGTAGAGGGTCTATACAAGGGACCTAAAATTGAAGGCAATATTGCACAAAGGGAAGTGAACGTAGATGAAGATGAGATGGGAGATATGGTACTGTGAGAAGAATTTGACAGAGCTCTAAAAGATCTAACTCGAAAGAAGGCCCCAGGACTAGACGATATTCCGTCACAGCTACTGATAGCCTTGGCAGAGCAAGCCATGACAAAACTCTTCCATCTGGCGTGTAAGATGGATGAGACAGGCAAAATACCCTTGGTCTTCAAAAAGAATCAAGTAATTCCAATTCCAAAGTTGCTGACAGGTGTTAAACGATTATTAGTTTTACTAATTTAATTTTGTTTATTATTAACTGTTACAGTCCTTTACAGCATCGTGTAACATGTGCTTGCCAACTTGTCTTTCCAGCATCACTGTTAAAATAGTCAGAGCGTATAGCTGCTGATACTCTGGTGTAATTTCTTTCCCAAACGATCGAACACCTTTGACAGCATTCTCTTCCGATACGCCTTGACGCCACGATCCGTGTATAATTTCTTGAATGCAATATCACAATCTAAAAGTTCTCGTGAACAATACAATTTGCTAAATGAACGTTCCAGTTGGTCGCAGTCTTTCAGATAGCTGTGAAGGACCGCAGTTGCCGTAATAATTAATTTCGCTGTTTCTACATCAGTTGTTATAACACGACGGTTGTTGCGGCTTGATATTTGTAATTATAGACACTCTGGAAATATTGATTATCCTTGAATTAATGTTTTATATTCCTTGAAGTACGTTCTTTGGAGAGAAATAAAATTAATGTTGTATTGGAATCACGCTGTTGTGTGTGCGTAATATTTTGGTGCCGAAACCCGGCAACAAATTGCGATTTCCTGCGTAATTTCAACAACTAACGGCTTACTTCACGCTGTAGGAAACAAGAGACGACGTCGGACCGCATCACAAGCTAAGACCATTCCAATATAATATGATCGCATGAACTGGTTGCTTCAAAACAATTTTTGCGGCTTTTTATTGCATGCCTGAAACTTGCACTCAGAGTAGCTAGTTTTGTTAAAATATTTTCGTTCACTTACGTTTGCTCATACGCTGCTTGTTAAACGTTTAAGCTTTCACAAGCGCACTCGTAAACAATCTTACAACAGCCGTCTTTAGTAAGACGTAATGCAGGACGAATCAGAGATACAGCTAGCAAACTTCAAAAGAAAGCGAACTAGGGAGAGGACTAATGCTACGCGGTTTTGTGCGGCTGTTGATGCTCTTACCACAGAAAGCCCGTTTGATGATTTTGAACATTACAGGGAACGTATTTTCAAGAAACTCTAGAGAAGCTCGTTTCATTAGATGACGCTATTCATAATTTTCTCTCTGACGATGAATACAATGCAGACGTGCTGAGCTGTGAGGAATATATAGACAAAGTCAAACGCGCGATACAGAAGGCTACAAAAGCAATGGATTACAAGCTTTCAGCCACAACGTCGCAGATGCATATCACGTCACCACCAGTGCTCACACAACCAACTGTATTCATCTCTGTCAAGCTACCAGCAATTAAGCTTGAGTCATTTTGTGGAGATGTCGAAATGTGGTCCCGCTTCTGGGAACAATTTGAATCGACCATTGATACGGACCCATCCCTTTCTACAGTTAACAAACATGTTTTCCTACGAGGGTACCTGTCAGGCGAAACGAAGTTGCTAGTGGATGGAATACCTATAACAGCTAACACGTATGAAGAAACAATGAAAATTTTATTGAATAGATACGGAAGTAGCAATCGCATTATACAGGTGCACCTCGATTATTTGGATGCGCTAAAGCCTGCACAGTTAGCGACACCTGAAACGCTGAACAGTACATTCCTGGAATGTAACCGTCGTATTCAAGCACTGCGTGCCTTAGGAGAAGACGTCGTGGGATACGGTAAAATTCTCACTCCGAAAATTCTGCGTGCATTTCCCGCTGAAATGTGCCAGAATTGTGCTAGAAGAACCGAGGTAGCGGAAGGAGATGTACTGAAACTACTTAACTTTTTGGAAGAAGAAGTTCGTGGTGCTCTCACTGCACAAAAGATTCGTACGGAATATCAGTCATCTCCTAGCTTCACGCCCACTGCAGCAGCGCTTCACATAAATTCAAAGCAAGCGAAAAATCCGCGTAAGCCTGAACGAGAAGTACCGGTACAACCATTTTGAGTATTTTGCGAAGCTCGCTCTCATTGGGCTCAAGACTGCAACATTGTAACTGACAGCCAACAACGTATCGATAAACTAAAGCAAGATAATCGCTGTTTTATATGTCTAAACCGAGGTCATAGTGCTAGAAACTGCAGTAAGAAGGGCAAGGTTGAAACGTCCCCTTTCAACAATTATACATGACTGTGCTTTCACTGACACACAATATTTTTGTTAGCGCAACGCAATCTGACTTTCAAAATTCCCTACAAAAGAATGGCCCTGACTAACATTAAACTATACCTTTCACAAATCACTTACCTCACAAAAATCTTCGCTGCTCAAGCTACTGCAATACAGCGAGCGCCACTACTGCCAGCTAAATAAAAGATTCAAACTATGGAAGGCACTAACTACTGATAGGGATAGTTAGCAAATGAAAGATATTAATAGAGAACAAACAATGTATTTACCTTGATATCATCATATATAAATATAGCAGTTCATGACAAATTTCAAAACTCCGCCATCTCTCTCCCCACATCCACCACTGCTGGCAGCTCACCTCCAACTGCGCAACGCTACGCGCTGTTCACAGCCAGCTGCCTAACACTACAATGGCGAGTATTACAACAATGCAAAGCAGCCACAGACTGCACACAGCACAGCCAGTGATTTTCATACAGAGGTGGCGTTACCAATAAAAAAAAACCTAAACAGCCTACAAAAACCTAAACAGCCTACTTACATAGCCCCCATGCTCCCCACAAAAAATTTTACAAATTGGATTGGGCAGTGGCCAATACAGATTTGAAAAAAAATTTTCATAATTACAATAACAAAGAAACCAAATGCACACACTTATTGATACAATGTTGGTCAAAAGCTCAAATTTTCTCACAGAATGCACACACTTATTGATACAATGTTGGTCAAAAGCTCAAATTTTCTCACAGTCCATAAAGACAGTCCTGATCGTTCATTACGGTAAAATAGTAGTGTTTTTCTCAAAGTCTGAGCAGTAGAAGAAAATGCACACGGAAGTAGTGGATTTCCATGCAGTCTTGAAGAAGTAGTGTTGTCCTTCCAACGGAAAGACAGTGCTGACTCTCGACATGCAGACAAGTAATGGGTCACAACAGAGCAAACCCACAGCAGAGTCATTCGAAGTTTTGAAGAATATTGGTAGGTAGGTCATCACAGAGCAGACCCACTGCAGTCCTGGTAGAGATTACGGTATTGGTGGGCCACCAGAGGTGCAGACCCACTGCAGTCCTTGTAGAAATAATGGTATTGATGGATCATCAAAGATGTAGACCCACTGTAGTCCTTGAAGAGATGGCCAGCAGCCATCTGTTGTGACTGTGCAGGTGCACAATCACCACTGAAGAGTCTTGCGGACAATATAGCAAGTCCATAAACCACCACTTGTGCACTCACAAAGTTTTTGAAATTGTCCTTAGAACCAGCAATGCTGTTATCCAGTCCCTTGCTGAATTAGTAACACACGTGCAAACACTAACAGTCCCAACTTCTCACATATTGTCCATATACTATGACCAACAGAAATGTGTGCAGTAAAATGTAACTTAATTTGAAGAACTGGTGTCTATACAATTATAAATTTTCAAACATGAAAATAAAATTACAAAGGTACAAAATACATCATTAAAGAACATAACAATACAGATAACATTTGTAGTACAGGCTTTACAAAAGAATCGAAATAACATATCCATCAGAGTTACAGGAATTGTGACATAAGTAAATATATAAAATAATGAGAATAGTTTTCGAAACATTAATTTCACACATGAGCATTAGACAGAACAGAATTAATAATGTCTAAACATCTTTACAAAGTAAATAACACATTATTAATGCCAATTGTATTTGAGGATAACAGTATTCCTCATCATAGTGAATGTAACTTAGTATTAGAAGAGAAAAAAGTTCTATGAAACAGTACACAGAGACAGGAAGAAAACAAATACACAAGGGTACACCAACATATAGTGGGATAACACAAAAGGGAAGGACAGGGTTTGTTTTACTGCAGTATTTTGCATGGAGATCTCCCTTTGTTCATCATTATTCCCAAAACTACTATCTATACCTACTTTCTGTACTTTTTTCGTTTAACTTCTCAATGCATTTCTTCCAATTCATCGCAACTCATTCTCTTATATAGTCTACCCCCTCTAAAGCTAATTTAAATCTACTGAGCTCAGATGCTAAACTAAGGGACGAGGCAATGCAGCAGCACAAAACAAGTAACACAAACAGCAATGACCAAAAAAATGGAAAATTGCACAGCAAGCTACAGTAAATCTAAATTAACAGAAAAAATGCAAAATTACAACTAATATGAGCCAATGTGCAGCAACAAGAAAAGCTTAACAGAGTAATACAAAGTCAAATTCAGTAACACTATGCCTGGCAAACAGCAGCAGTAAATGCTATGACGTATACCTAAGCATGACAAAGCTCAAGCATAATAAATATTACAGTAAAAACAACAATGCAGATAAGGGAAATGTATATTCACATCTTAATGTCTATGTAATTAAAGTGGTGCACCACAACAACTTATTGTAAAAGAAATATTACCATGTACTTGAAAAGAAAATTATGTGTTACTGTTACTAGTTCCTTCTTATTGTTCTTTCCTTTCCAAGTGCTCCTTTTTAAAGAATGTGGATCATAAAATAATTATTTAATAGATCTGTTGACAGAAAGTGTTCACATTAGCAAATGCATTTAATTTTATTTTATGAAACCAATGCTGCAACACAGCTGAAAAACAGATGTCAAATGAAATAAGCAATTACGCAAACCAAAGCATAAAAACATCATTCAATAGTCATGTGGCATTTCGTAAGTCAGTAGCTCTCAACTCTCATAGAAAGACACTTGTCATAATCAGGTGTGCAGATGTACGAATATTTCCCATCAATTCATAAGCATTGCAGTAATTAGCACAAAGTACGAGTAATCATATGTTTTCACGTAATGAGCGTGTAATATTTGCGATGCTTTCTACAAAGGAATGTCAATAGCAAGGTTAATGGAAGTAATGAGGGTGTCGCATTTGCAATATTTTCTCTAAAGGAATGTCAATGGCGAGGATAAAGGCCTGCCTTTTTTCCTTTTTTTTTCTACCTGTGCTTCCGGAAAGGCACACCCTAATGGCTTGTTCTCCAGGTGTTTGACACAGCTGCGTGCCCACAACGCATTACATGCAGGTGGTCGCTTAACTTTCTTACGGAAATATTTACGACAGCAGTTTCCGCTACAGTGACAGTCTCACATAAAAATACTTCACAGGTCAAGAATTAGCGTTGCAAATCTGTAGAAACAAAATCCTATAAATATAAGTGTCCAAATAAAATATTCGTCAGTATTGTGATACAGTCACGCATTTACGCACATTTCATAACTCTTAAAGTACGATTCTTGGTTTCCAACATACTTCTTATTCCTCATATACGGTAGCATCATCTTATTGATCATAAACATATCTCAACAGCATAGTACACATCGTCGTCGTAATAATAACATCATCTCAGTCAATTCTCAAAATCGTTGTAGCTTCCTCCAATAATTTCAAAACCTAAAAAAAATTCTCTGCTCATTTCAATAGTGTCATCTACCTCAAACGTACTTTAAAATCATGCTCCCTTACCAAATATATCATTCAAAGCTCTCATAGTATCACAATGGTTCCGAAAAAATATGAAGAGTTCACACAGTACAGACAAAATACAATTTCGTAAGTGTGAAGTTATCCAACGGTGTAATTACGTAAACATGTGTCACTGACGTAGTAAAAAAAACATGTTTATCTCTCAGTTAAATGATCAGATAGCTGCGTCATTTGTGTGTTAGAGAAATATGGTACCGATGTGTAAAGTTGTATAAGCAAATACCATATTAGCTAGGGTTCCTTGTGGTTGCCACACACATGGTACACAAAGTAAGCGTGTACCCCCCTGAGGATTATTGTAATTATGCCCTCAGGTGTTACAGATTACAGCAATGGAATGAAATGTATCACGGAAAACTTTCTTTGTAATTCAAAAATCTTTAAAAATAAATGTTTTAAGTACAAAATTAATCACTCAAATACGTATCCTGTAGCGCTAAATGTGCGTCTTGTTGCAACATAATCTCTGTGGAAGTGTCGTAGTTATCGTCCTCCGAAAGCTAAGTTCTGCAGAAGACAATGTACTTACCTCATGATAAACGAAAGTGAAATGCTTTGCGTATAGATATCTTAGTTATTACGCTTATTGTTGTGGTAAAGAACGTACTGTGCTGTAACGTATTGTTGTGCTACGGAAAACCCTGTCTCATTGTAGCTATACTACAAAAGTTACTACTAAAACATGTTTTACTTTCCAGAATAAAACAGAAAAACTGTGCAGATATAAAACAGATACACCGCAAAAGCAACATTGTATATTGTCACTCATTAGTAGCGTCGTGATAAAATCGTGTAGTTGTCACATAAACTAACCACTGTGTCATCTGGTATCTCACAGAAAGTACTTTAAACCCAGAATGTATTTTCAAGTAAACCAAAATATTGCATTAAACTCTCATTAGCAGTACCAGTATATGTTCTAAGTATGTAAGCCTTATAGTTGTTACATAATCGTGCAACTAACAAGCAAGAATGTACACACACAATAACACTGTGACGTCTGTTCACTATAACAATGCATTCGTAATTTCTGTTGAAATAAGTTCTCTTGGTTCTTGACTGGATATTTAACTTCAATTATTGTTGCATATTAACAGATTCTAAGTCTGACAAAGCATACTAGTAATGTAAAGTGAAAAGTTTTATGTCAATGACAAAGTTAAAAAGCAGATTATCTTTCAATAAACGGTTTTACATGTGAAATGTGGTGTAAACCTTTACTCTTCCTAGTACTCAGAGTTTGAACTTGAATGCAATTGTCAGGCGGTATACGTCGGTGAAGAATACTGGAATTTTTCTCAAGGTTAGCGTCTATGTTATTTTTCTCTGAGCCAGCCGGCGCACGCGGCTGCCTGCAGTGCGAGTCATTGTCTGTCCCTTTGTTGGCGCGCGTTGTTATTGGGATTAGGAGACCTAGCTTCTACAAATTCACGTTGTCGAAAGTGCCCTGCTCTGTTTGAATCCCGCTAATTCTGATGCAATTCAGGTCTGTCGTTACGATCACATCGTCTGTCGTCATGTCGGTAGTTCCTGTAGTTTCTTTCTTGTCGGTTAAGTGGTGGAGAATTTCTCCCTGAATCGTACCTGCGGGCTGAACTGTTGCGTCTGATGTTATTCTGTCTCCCTTGACAATAATTGTTTTTGTTCCCATATTGTCTGTTTCTCTGATTGTCTCTGTGATAGTCATTACTGCGGAGAGGTGATCTTTCCCTGTCATTATTACTACTCTGCCAACGGTTGTCGTACGGGTGGTGTCTATTTTGGTCACGATTTGCGTGGTGAGAATAGCCTTGTCGCATCCAGTTATCGTTTCTGTCGTCACGGAATTGTGACAGATGTGACCTGTAATTGTTGTGTTCCTGTTTTCGTGTTCCGCGATTGTCAGTGTCAATTTCCAGTTCTTGTAACAGTCCCTGAAAGACTTCAATGTCGTCTTTGCAACGTCCTGCTAAAATAATATGCCGTAAATGTTCAGGCAATTTGAGTAAGCAAATGCGGATGAGTTCTGAGGGGCTGTATGGGTTTGAAAGATACTGATTCTTATGCAACATGTCTTCAAAATATTTCACAAGACTGGAAGATTCAGATTGTTCGAAATGTTTCATCATTATGATGCCATGTTTTACTCGGTCTTGTGTGGCTTGAGACCAATATGCTGAGAGGAAGGCATGATAAAAATCTCCTTCACTGTGACAATCGTGAATGACCGATCGCATTCTTTCAGCTGGTTCATTCTCTAAGTAGCCACACATAAATTCAAATCTGTGCTCTAACGACCAGTTGGGAGGAAAACAATGAGAGAATTGATGGAGCCATGCTTGTGGATGAATGTCATTGCCAGAATTCTTAAATGTTTTGAATTTACGTGTAGTAATGAACAGCTTATAGTCAAAATCATCGTGTCGGCGAGTCGCATATCGGTCATTGTTACGTTGTTTCGGTGGTTCCATCTCAATATTCGGTGTGCCTTGCCAATTTCTTTCATAATTTCCGAAGTGCCCTGAGTTATTATTTTGTGGCTGTTCCGTACTTCTGTGTCCCTCTTCCTGTGTTGGAGCGCGAGTGTCCTCTGAAATATGAAATTTTTGTGTTACTTGTGCCAACTGATCTTGTACTTCCCGGATTTATCTTTTGTACTGTGTATTGATTTGATTTTGATTTTGTTTGAATTTTCTTATTTGTTCATACTCTTCTGTGTCAGTGAAGGCTACGGGTCTTGTGTCATTCAGATCATCATCTACCTTTGTAGATAAGTTAGTGACCTGATCCGAAAGTTCGGCTACTTTCTCCGATAGTGTACTTATTTCCTCCATGTGTCTTTCTGAACCAATTTTCAGGGTATCTACTGTGTCCTTTAAGTTTTCCTGAGTTCTTGCAAGTTGCGTAACCGAATCAGTAGATGCAACTGAGTCAATATTAGCTTGCAAGGTCTCATGATTTTCATGAACAATAGTTTGCAGTTCTTTTATGGCTGCTTCGTGATTCTGTAATACATTTTCATGACGCGAAAAAATAGGTTGGAAATGCTCACAAATTTGTGTTTTTACGTCATTACAGACCTTTTGACATTTCGATTCGATGTTATGTAACTCAGTGGTTAAATCTTCACGTGTTTGTTCAAGTGTAGTGTCTAAATTTTGAAGATTTTGTTCCATTGTGTCTAACTTTTTGAGATTTTGTTCTACTGTGTCTAACTTTTTGAGATTTTGTTCCACTGTGTCTAACTTTTTAAGATTTTGTCCCATTTGTCTCTGATTTTGTTCCATTTGTTGCATTAATTGCAATAATAATGTATTAGTGTCTGGAATCTGTTTCTCTACGCTTTTCGGCAGTGCATTTGCACCGGCAACATTCACATTTTGACAAGCAGAAAATGCGTCTTGACTTATTTGAGAAAACGGTGATAACCCAAAACCTGAATCTACAGTATTTGCGAAATTGTGTCCTGTCATTTCGGATTCCTGAGGCGAGCTGTTGCCGACCGATCGATCGATAATGCTTCCCTCTTCACTAATTGTTTCACTGTCCACGCCATTGTTTGCCGCCTGCTCCATTTCCCTATGAACAGTTACCAAATTACTACTTTGAATGTCTGTTAATTCATTACTCTGCGGCGCTATCACACTGCTTTCGTCTTCACTGTCATTTCTCAGTTTACTTTGGAGCCTAGTATTACGTTTTTCACACGCCATTATTGTCACAATATTTCACACGACAACACAGAAAAGCACAATTTGAAGAGCAAAAATAAGAGAACACATTAACATAGCACTGAAAATAATATTTAGTTAATTGCAAGCGCAGCTGCGAAAAACTTGCTGCAAATCTACATGCATGCCACAACTGTTTTACTGTACAACAATGAAAAACTACAACTACAAAGGAAATTCTCTCTATAATTACGCGCTAGCAATAAACAAAATCTACACTAATTACACAAACTACAAGAAAAAATCAGAAGATTCCAGTGAGGTATCCTGGGGTCGACATATGAAACGTCCCCTTTTGAACAATTATACATGACTGTGCTTTCACTGACACACAATATTTTTGTTAGCGCAACGCAATCTGACTTTCAAAATTCCCTACAAAAGAATGGCCCTGACTAACATTAAACTATACCTTTCACAAATCACTTACCTCACAAAAATCTTCGCTGCTCAAGCTACTGCAATACAGCGAGCGCCACTACTGCCAGCTAAATAAAAGATTCAAACTATGGAAGGCACTAACTACTGATAGGGATAGTTAGCAAATGAAAGATATTAATAGAGAACAAACAATGTATTTACCTTGATATCATCATATATAAATATAGCAGTTCATGACAAATTTCAAAACTCCGCCATCTCTCTCCCCACATCCACCACTGCTGGCGGCTCACCTCCAACTGCGCAACGCTACGCGCTGTTCACAGCCAGCTGCCTAACACTACAATGGCGAGTATTACAACAATGCAAAGCAGCCACAGACTGCACACAGCACAGCCAGTGATTTTCATACAGAGGTGGCGTTACCAATAAAAAAAAACCTAAACAGCCTACAAAAACCTAAACAGCCTACTTACAAGGTCTCGTGTTATAAGTGCAAGAAAAGTCATCACAAAGCTATCTGTACTGACATTGCTGCCTCTTCTTCATCTTCTCAGCAAATTAGCTCTACATCTGTAGGGAGAATCGACGTAGGTTCAGTAGGTTTTCCTTATCTTCAGACAGCTCGAGTTTGGGTCAGTGGACCCGCAGGATAAAGCAAACTTACTCGCTGCGTTCTGGATAGCAGTAGTCAATCAAGCTTCATTTCCAAGTTCCTGATTGATGAGCTAGGTTAAGAACTATAGAACATTGTGATCTATCTGTCAACGCCTTTCAAATGCCATCCGCAACTTCAACGCATCGTAGAGTCGTAGAATTCACACTACAGGGTACATGGACTAATTCCAAGACGTCTATGACTGCATTTGAAAGCACATACTCATTTCCCGCACACCCAACTGTGCCTTCCGATTTAAGAAAACTTTTACGCACACGGGGACTTCAGTTTGTGGACCTAAGGGATTGTACAGAAGATCTTCCGATCGAGATTCTTATCGGAGCAGATTACTGTTGGAAAATCGTTAAAGATTCCCCTCCGATTCGACTAACGTCATCAGTTGTTCTGGTACCTTCCATTCTAGATTGGATTCTTAGTGGAAGCAAATCAAGCACCAGGGCTAACGTTGTGACGGCAAACTACATCAGTTTAGAGACAGCGACAACAACAGACGATATTTTACGACGTTTCTGGAATTTAGAAACAATGGGAATTACAGAAGATGAAACAACAACTCTGAATCAGAAGGTATTGGCGTTATTGCAAGATTTCTCAAAATTCTACTGTATCGAAGACAAAAGAAAAGTGGTGTCTTTCCCCAGAAAACCCAATATTATGTTGTCTAATAATCTTCAGCAAGCAGAGAAGAGATTTGCTTCACTGAAGAAGAAAATTACGAAGTACAAGAAACTGAAACAAATTTACGGGGCGCAAATGATAGAACATATCAAGAAGAAACATGTGGAACTCACCCCTTCTGGACAGAAATTGCGTGACACATTCTATCTGCCACATCATGCAGTAAAGAAAGAAAAGTTAGGTGTCATCCAATGGAGGATTGTATTTGATGGTTCGTCACACGACCACAATGCACGTTCATTGAATGACTCTTTAGAAATAGGTCCTAATTTACTTCCTGACATTCTTTCAATATTACTGCGGTATCGTCTACATCAAATAGCCTTAATTGCAGATATCAAACAAGCATTTCTACAGTTAATTCTTCATAGGAAAGATAGAGATCTCACAAGGTTTTTTTGGTACAAAGTAATCGTAGATCAACAAGGAAACTATATTACAACTGACGAAAGGATTACATACCGCTTCACCCGCCTATCTTTCGGACTTACCTGCAGTCCGTTTCTTCTTGCACCCACGCTGAAAGAACTTGCTGTAATGCACAAAACAAATTTTCCGCAAGCTGCTTTACTTGTTGAAGATACACTCCTGGAAATTGAAATAAGAACACCGTGAATTCATTGTCCAGGAAGGGGAAACTTTATTGACACATTCCTGGGGTCAGATACATCACATGATCACACTGACAGAACCACAGGCACATAGACACAGGCAACAGAGCATGCACAATGTCGGCACTAGTACAGTGTATATCCACCTTTCGCAGCAATGCAGGCTGCTATTCTCCCATGGAGACGATCGTAGAGATGCTGGATGTAGTCCTGTGGAACGGCTTGCCATGCCATTTCCACCTGGCGCCTCAGTTGGACCAGCGTTCGTGCTGGACGTGCAGACCGCGTGAGACGACGCTTCATCCAGTCCCAAACATGCTCAATGGGGGACAGATCCGGAGATCTTGCTGGCCAGGGTAGTTGACTTACACCTTCTAGAGCACGTTGGGTGGCACGGGATACATGCGGACGTGCATTGTCCTGTTGGAACAGCAAGTTCCCTTGCCGGTCTAGGAATGGTAGAACGATGGGTTCGATGACGGTTTGGATGTACCGTGCACTATTCAGTGTCCCCTCGACGATCACCAGTGGTGTACGGCCAGTGTAGGAGAACGCTCCCCACACCATGATGCCGGGTGTTGGCCCTGTGTGCCTCGGTCGTATGCAGTCCTGATTGTGGCGCTCACCTGCACGGCGCCAAACACGCATACGACCATCATTGGCACCAAGGCAGAAGCGACTCTCATCGCTGAAGACGACACGTCTCCATTCGTCCCTCCATTCACGCCTGTCGCGACACCACTGGAGGCGGGCTGCACGATGTTGGGGCGTGAGCGGAAGACGGCCTAACGGTGTGCGGGACCGTAGCCCAGCTTCATGGAGACGGTTGCGAATGGTCCTCGCCGATACCCCAGGAGCAACAGTGTCCCTAATTTGCTGGGAAGTGGCGGTGCGGTCCCCTACGGCACTGCGTAGGATCCTACGGTCTTGGCGTGCATCCGTGCGTCGCTGCCGTCCGGTCCCCGGTCGACGGGCACGTGCACCTTCCGCCGACCACTGGCGACAACATCGATGTACTGTGGAGACCTCACGCCCCACGTGTTGAGCAATTCGGCGGTACGTCCACCCGGCCTCCCGCATGCCCACTATACGCCCTCGCTCAAAGTCCGTCAACTGCACATACGGTTCACGTCCACGCTGTCGCGGCATGCTACCAGTGTTAAAGACTGCGATGGAGCTCCGTATGCCACGGCAAACTGGCTGACACTGACGGTGGCGGTGCACAAATGCTGCGCAGCTAGCGCCATTCGACGGCCACCACCGCGGTTCCTGGTGTGTCCGCTGTGCCGTGCGTGTGATCATTGCTTGTACAGCCCTCTCGCAGTGTCCGGAGCAAGTATGGTGGGTCTGACACACCGGTGTCAATGTGTTCTTTTTTCCATTTCCAGGAGTGTAATATGTACATGGATGATTTTGTAGCAGGTGCTAAAGATGACTATGCCGTAATTAACTTATATTATGAGCTTACATCACTCATGGGACAGACCAGTCTACCAACGGCAAAGTGGGCCACAAATTCAAGCCAACTGATTGGAAAATGGCAATCAGAAGGTGTCATAAACACTACAGTTACGGAGGTACTGGGAGTCCACTGGAACACACCGACTGATACGCTCAGTGTTGTTCACAACAATGTTACCGACAATGTTATAAATCGTCCTGCCACTAAGCGAGAAGTACTACGAAACACTGCTAGATTCTATGACCCATTGGGTCAGGGATTTTCTCTGCCTCGTGATGACTGAGTGTTGTGTGATGTCCTTAGGTTAGTTAGGTTTAAGTAGTTCTAAGTTCTAGGGGACTGATGACCATAGATGTTAAGTCCCATAGTGCTCAGAGCCATTTTTATGACCCACTGGGTTTGTTGTCGCCTGTGTCCCTCATTGCAAAAATAATTTTTCAAGAAATTTGGTCAAGAGGAATGGAATGGGATGTGCTTTTACCCCTTGATCTTAGCAAACGCTGGCGAATGTGGGTATCAACATTGCTATGATGTTCACACACAAAAATGGCCCGATGGGTTGGTGTATCTGAAAACACTGAGCCAGAAATCCATGTCTTTTGCGACGCATCAGAAAAGGCCTACGGGGCAGTCCTTTATGTACGGTGCACCGCAACAAATATGGTATCAGTCCATTTAGTTTGCAGTAAAAACCGACTAGCTTCCACCAAAAAGTAACTCTTCCACGGCTGGAACTTCTAGCGACACTTCTTGGATCAAGACTCTTCATTATTTCTGTAAGGCCACGAGCTATAATGCAAGTCGTGCAACATTGTGGACTGACTCAACTGTAGCCTTAGGATGGATACAACATGACCCTAATCGATAGAAAACCTTTGTGTCAAACCGTGTTACGGAAATACAACGACTAACGAATCCGTCACAGTGGAGGCACTGCCCTGGTGACGAAAATCCAGCTGATCTAACCTCCAGAGGTACCACAGCAGATAAACTTCACCATGCTTCTGTATGGTTCCATGGACCTGCTTGATTAACAAAGAACAGAACACAGTGGCCTCGAATTTTACAGACGGAAGAGCACTCCTTGCCAGAAAAGAAGAAATTACCAGACCAAGTCTTCATGGTACAAACAACGATTCCTATTTTAACAGCTACACGGTACGGTAGCTACTTCAAGCTGTTAAGAGTTACAGGATGGGTAGTTCGCTTTAAACGGCACTTATTGAAAGAAAACAGAACATCTGGAGAACTAACAGCATCAGATTTGGGCGAAGCACGCTCTTACTGGATTTAAGTTGTTCAACAGCAACATTTTGCGCTCGAACTGCATGCACTATACAACAACATGCCTCTACCACGTAATTCTCAGATAGCTCGCTACAACCCGTTCTTGGATAATGGTCTTATTCGTCTCGGTGGACGGCTGCAGTTTGCAGAATTACCCAGAGATCAACGCCACCCGATTCTTCTTGAAGGACATCATCATTTCACACGTTTACTGATCCAGCAGACTCACATTCGTTTGCATCACCTTGGAGTAAACATAGTGTTATCTGAACTGAGAACAGAATTCTGGATCCTTAGAGCTCGACAGGCAATTAAACATGTTCTACACCATTGCCTACCTTGTAAGATGGTGAAAGCTCACGTCGTTCAACAAACTGAGGCTCCATTATTAGCATAACGAGTCTCACCACTGAAACCATTTACAGTAACGGGTATTGACTTCGCTGGTCCATTATATGTCAGACAAGGACATATTACGAAGAAAGCATATATTGCTCTATTCACATGCGCAACAACACGAGCCATATACCTGGAACTATGCTCAGATATGTCAACTGACAGATTTCTTCAAGCCCTACAAAGGTTTGTCGGAAGACGAGGAGTGCCCAGCACAATTTACACTGATAATGCTACTACCTTCCATGCCACGCACTTAGAGCTGAAGGAGCTCTGGCAGGCTCTCGTGGCAAGCAAGACGCACAAGTACCTCGCCCAGCAAGCCATCACTTGGAAATTCATCGCCCCACACGCGCCTTGGTGGGGAGGACTCTGGGAACGGACAGTGGGATCAACAGCAACGCTACCTGAGAAAAGTTTTAGGACAGTCACAGTTGGACGAAGAAGGTCTCAACACAATCCTGGTCAGCCGAACGTATTTTCAATTATCCTGCGTGCCTGATAATAAATTACAGTTAATAATTAAACATAATTAAAAGTTGCCTCACAAAGAGACACTGAGTCCTTCGACCGGCCTGCCTATGGCCGCATGATGTTTGGTGACAGAGGAAAAGCTTCGTTTGCAACAGCGCATGAGGCACGACGTCGCACAGACGTCGGAGGTAGGTTTAATGTTTTCTTCATGAGACGATTTCCAAATTCTGTGTAGTCACGAATTCCCCTAATCACTGTCTCTTCCTGCAATCCCAATGTCCATCCACGTAAACTTATAATTGACATCTGATGGCACCATTAACACTACCCTTTGAGTCCCTCTATAACTGAAGTGCCCCTGCGTCCGAAAAAAATAAGCAATGCTTAACCAATCGTCTCTTGTTGTTTTCGGGAGAAACTTACGCTAGAGGACGTCCCATAGTTTTTGGAAGGTCTTCGGATAATCCTGCATATAGTTGATCGTCCAACATGGTAACTCAATGCAATCATTCGCAAAGTGTCAGCATGAGCGAGATATCTGCAAGTAAATAAAATACATTTGCAGCTTACAAGAGCAAGATATATAATGTTCCAAATAATATCGTATCACACAGAAAAGTGATTGTGACCTAACTATGATTTATATCAAATGCAGAACTTATTTGCACAACATGTTCTCAGTATTATAGTAACTACACATGGTTCCGTAATCGTAAACAGCGAAATTAATTTAAGCTGCTGACATTTACTTAACACTGCTTGAGACAGTAGTACCTTAAATGCTTCTGGAATTAATACAGCCTGTATCATTTTCAATTGTAAAATTCGTTCCAGGTTGAAAGCAGCGATTAAAAATTATATGCATAACATATACAAGGGATGTATGCCAAGCCTACATTCCAAGAAAATTTTTTTGCTGTAAGAAGCTCAACAGACTTATCCGATCAAAGCTATCACTAGTTGGGGTTAGAGTGTGGTAACGTTAAACGGAATTCGTCTCATAAACATATTTTACAAATGCAGACGTGTAGGATAGTACCTTATCTAACTGACTATAAAATTTGTGGGCTAATACATTATCTTCAGTTAACAAATAGTTAAGGTACAATTCTCAGACATACGCAACATAATGTTGATGATGATGGCAACTGCATACAAGAATAACGAACAGCAGTTTCAACCACCTCTACTTATAACAGCTCCAAATATAGGAATTTCCTGTAACTGAATGTCATGGCAAGTTATTCCTCTGCAGTGATTGGTTTTCTAGATTTTGTCGTCTGTTTCATGAGGTGGGAAGAAAGCATTAACAATAACTTATCGAATTTGTTAAGACAAGACAAAGCAAATAATGAAATACATGAAAGAATATTATCAATTTATGAAAATAACTAAAGAGCTTTAAAAAAACTGGTAGTCTTCGCCTAGCTTCATCTTCCACACAATGCAATATAATTGATGTCTTTTAAAAATGGGTAGCATGCCTCTTTAGCTGTTCTGTACTTATCATTTAATGTTTGAAAATATTGTTGCCTCTAGTGTCTTTATTATGCCACACTACAGTTAACCAGTTGAATTATGAATATCAAATGCAACATATACTTATCTCTGTGGTGTCATTCGGAAATATATACAGTACTTCTGTATGTTCTGTTCCCTCATATCCCGTGCAAGAGTGTGAAACTCTGTTCTTCACCTCGACTACGGATGGGTCTGCCTAGAATTTGCAATGGAGCTTGTCACTGTGGTATGCTTCCAGTGCTTTGCATAGAAGGTAGGTGCACCTCATTATGTGCTCCGTCCTTCTTGTATTTTGCGTGGCAACAGCAGATGCAAGTTCAGTCAACAGCTATTGTAAATGAGACACGTTTGGCACGAGCGACAGTTTTGTTGTGTACACCACACCGCATATTATGGTACTCTGGCACAGACCTCTTAGCACCATTTTCGAACTGCATGCATGGATACATTAAAAAATACTGCAACTGCACATTCTAAGTCACCGTTACGAGTCATGTTGACGAATGAACCCGCCTCCAAGGTGAATGTTGGAAAGCCTTTCAGTGGGTCCTCACCCTTATCTCCGTGGCTGTTTGTCATTGGCTACCGCTAGCGTCTGCCCCTTCCAGGTGGCAACGCCATTCGTTTCCCCGTGCCGCCGCGTCACAGCAGAAAACGCTTGCCGCTGTCGTCGCCGCGCTGTAATGGGAATCGGCCTGTAAGGTCGAGCTTTCCGCTCACGTTGTTAAGCCTAACAATGTGAGTTGTGCATCAAAGGCTCGGCGGCCGCTCACTTGTCGGCGGGGCAGTCATTCAACTTACCCCCGTGAAGCTTAGTTTTCAAAAACGAACTGCTTGAAAAATAAATATTCTAACGAGTTGTCCGCTCATTTCGAAGACGCAATGAAGATTGCTTGCAGTCTAAACGAATCAAATATGGACGAGATATCAAAAAAAGTACGTCATCACAAGTTACATTACTCTGCAATTTTATTTTTGTACGTAAGTTTGTTTTGCAATTAGAATGAATAAAAATAGATTCAAGAACAAACCTGTAGCTTTTAGCATGTATAGGTTGGGAATATGAGAATGAAGTCTTTCGCGACGGCACTAATATGTAAAACATTCTCTGTGGAGGTTATCAGAAATGAAGGGGCTCATTTGCTTTTTGTCTTTTTGAAAGTTCGAGATTAATGGCATTAGAATAAAGTATATATGGCCATTTGACTAACGTGATTTTTTTTAGTCATGGACCTGGCTGATCTTGGATAACTGAACTATGGAATCAACAAAGTACACCACTAATCCCGGACTCGTTTTTGATACTGACTCAAAATGGTCAAATTACTAAAGTATCCCTTCCTTTCCTGCACCTTTCATATGCACCTGTCAAGCGACATGAACGTTATAAGGCAACACAAGTCAGGTCAAATTTATTTTCACAATAAGGTAGACTGGACTCAATTAGACCGGTGCTCTATAGTCTTTCTTTTAATTTTGTGAAAACTGTTTAGCAAAACTTTACGTTATTTTCAACACTCGTAAACATGGCGGCAGTCATCCTGAGAAATTCTGTCAGCGGCGGATCCGGTCGTTGGCTGATGCTGCCACAACGATTATTCCAGTCAGCACTCGTCTCCCATGAATACTCACTACAAACGTAATTGTTGACAAAGTGCCCCTGACCAACTATAGACTCCCAAGAATAAGCTACATCCCACAAAATCTAGATGTCAAATCGGCGCACGGAGATTTAAAATTCTTGTTCTATGTATTGTAGGATTTTAATATCATAAAGTCTGCCCTGATAGCTGAGTGGTCAGCGTGACGGATTGCCGTCCTCCGGGCCCGGCTTCGATTTCCGGCTGGGTCGGGGATTTTCTCCGCTCAGGGACTGGGTGTTGTGTTATCTTCATCATCATTTCAGCCCTATCCGATGCGCAGATCGCCCAATGTGGCGTCGAATGCAATAAGACCTGCACCAAGGCTGCCGGACTTGCCCCGGAACGGACCTTCCGGCCAGACGCCAAACGCTCATTTCCATTTCTGTATCATAAACATGGCTAATCTTTGTCAGAAACTGCATACTAATTTTATTCAACGGAGGAGTCAGTTGCGAATTGCGAATGGTAAGTATTTTATTCTTTGTTGGTTTCGAAAATATATTTCCGTTTGTTACAATTGTTGACGTTCAATACTTTCTGAACAAGGATAATTGTCTTAATAGCCGAATACAGTAAAGAATAAATACTTACCATTTGCAGATTTTTGCTGTACCTGACTCCTTCGACGAATCAAGAATGTACTGAAGGAATTGTAGTAAACGTGCGAAAAGTTGGCCGATCACCTCCGGGGCGAAGTTGGTACGAGCAGATAGATTTGTCGTTCTGTTGTGAGAGGGGACGTGACGGGGGAATGTTTTCTTGTTGGTCTGGTCTTCCAGTTGTGACAACTCGTGGGCGTGTGTGCCTACAACTGATCAGCTGATAAGGGTATAGATTTTAAACTGAAGTAACATGATTCGTGAATGCGCTTTATAGAGACGGTCAGCTCCAAATGGTGTACATATTTGTAGCAAGGAGTATGAAATAAAATTAATGCTGCTATAGTCCAGTGCAATGAGTAGAATAAAAATGACATTCAGAAAACTTACATTTAGTAAATATTTGTGATCGTGTCTAATGTTGCACAATGCATTTAAATATACGTAAAATAACTGTTATTAATCAGTTGATGACCAGCTCACAAAGACAACTCAACACTTCATCAGGCAATTATAGTGTCGCAATTTTAGGGTCGGCAAGGGAAGCAGCAATCTTAACCAGAGAACGAACTGTTCCGAATGGTGCCGACTTTTAACGATTAGTATTTGCAGTTCAGCGGAAAACCAGTCCTCCTATTACTTTAGCTCGTCTGTTGCGAGCTCACGACATACAAGTTTATGTAATTACCTAGTAATAACAAGATCAATACTAATGCATCCCGAGCTGCCGCCTTGGCTCTTGAGCAAAAAAGTTTGGAGACCACTAGTTTAACTAATCACACCTACAAGTTACAGCTTCAAACTTTACAGACACGATGTCTAGCTGCTGTTGTGGCTTGGTCCCTCTTAATTTTCACCTAATGTGTCAAATAGTGTACCACTTCTTAATGTAGCGTAGTCGTTTGCATATCTTCCTCCGATGCCGCTAACAGGAAACCTGCAAATGTGCGTGAATAGAGAGAACTTTAACATATAGGCGACTGAACATACCGTTCGAGATGTTCCAACTAACAGAATCATACGACTTTGTCAAAATGTATCGAGAGGTCCAAAAAATAGTCAGTTTGAATGAATTGTAGCGACATAAGAGAATATTGTGTTTTGCCCAAGGCGGACTCCTCCAAAAATGGATATAGTACCGTTGCGTTTCTTATTTCGTTATTTAGTGCAGAGATGATGCTTAAAAAAGCTTATATGCTTACAGGAAGTGTGATGCGAAAAAAATCGGCCTCCTGCTAATCAGGTAAGTTAGCATCAGAGCAAGATAAATTCAGCCATCTTATGATAAGTCTAGGAAACAAGCAGAATGGCACCTGGAAGCAGCACTTTTTAAAAATATATACATGATTTACAAGGAGAGGCCCCAGCGGTGGGATCGGCTTCCTGAAACCATATATACGGTTAAGTAGGTTAAGATCCGAGATATCACACAGTGCAGTAATTCACCCTGGTGGACCCCCATTTGCGAGTAACTGACGAAAAAAAAATTCGGAATTCTGTGTGACAAAAGCCTTAAAAAGTTTCGCCAAATAGTGTGGTTGCTTGGTGTAATGGATAGGACAGTAACTTCACATACAGGAGAGTATATGTTCGAATTTTACCGTGTGCATTAATTTTTTTAATTTTTTAAATCTTCATAGAAATGCCTTTGATCATCAGTCTTATTCAGTTGATTTAAACGTAATTTTTAATTTCCATTCCTTTGTCATATCATTTTAATCATATCAACTTCTTCATTTTCTCAAATTTTTCTTCCTGTCAATCTTTCTCCACTTGAAATATTTCTTCATGTGTTTTTAGTTATTTTTATGTTCTAATTTCGATTAAAAAAAATGGTTCAAATGGCTCTGAGCACTATGGGACTTAACATCTGAGGTCATCAGTCCCCTAGAACTTAGAACTACTTAAACCTAACAAACCTAAGGACATCAAACACATCCATACCCGAGGCAGGATTCGAACCTGCGACCGTAGCGGTCACGCGGTTCCAGACTGAAGAGCCTAGAACGGCACTGCCACACCGGCCGTCTAATTTCGATTTAATTTCTTTTGTTTTCTCACTCTGTTTTTTCTTTCACGCTACTGCGTTGATTATATCAATTTGTCATTTTGTTTCAATTTCGTTATATTGTAAACCGTTCTTTCATTTATATCTTCATCTACGTTATTTTGTCTGTAGTGCAGTAGGTATTTAGCTTAAGTTTTAAATGTTCGTATGACGATTGTATTGTATTGTACTGTATTGTATAGAACTAGGGACCTAGAAACGACGGAGAGGCTCCATCCCCGCCGTAGCCCTCAGTGGTTCACAACCCCACAACAGGCTACAGCAGTCTACTCACCCCACCGCCGCCCCACACCGAACCCAGGGTTATTGCGCGGTCGGCCGCCAGTGAACCGCCCCTGGAACGTCTCACACCAGACGAGTGTAACCCCAATGTTTGCGTGGTATGGTAATTATGGTGTACGTGTACTTGGAGATAGTGTTTGCGCAGCAATCGCCGACATAGTGTAACTGAGGTGGAATAAGGGGAACCAGCCCGCATTCGACGAGGCAGATGGTAGACCGAACGGCTAACCAGGCAGGCTGTATGACGATTACCGTGCGAAAAAATTGCACATCTGCTAACGGAAAATACATTTCTCCAGCACTGCAAATTCAAGATAAATAGCTTATTTGTCTTTCGTTTTTTAATTGATGGATCGGAATTTTCAAATAGCTGAATATTATAACAGTTAAATATAATTAAATTCATATTCACAAAAATTCTGACTGGAAAAAGAATGATATAAAGAGAAAAATGAAACACATAAAAAAGATTCATACAGTGATTAACATAACGTGACAAAGGAATAGAAACAAAAAATTATATTTAAACTAATTAGCTGAATAAAAATAATTACCAATCATTTCGACAAAAATTTAAAAATAAATAAATTTACTGCACCTTACAAGATTCGAACCCACAAGCTCTAGCATGTATAGCTACATCCTGTCCATTACACGGCACAATCCGACAATTTAATTCGATTTCTTTTAATGTTATTGACCATCACGCAAAATTCCGAAATTTTTTCGTCAATTGCTCGCAAACGATGGCCCACCATGGTGAATGACCGCAGGGTGTGATACCTTGGATCTTAACCTACATCACCGTAAATTTGGTTTCAAAAATCGATACCACCGCTAGGGACCTCTTGTTAGAGGTTTACCGGGATTTGGTATTATTTCACATACTGTAAGTCAACAACGTGGAAAAACCGAATCATGTTGAACATTACGTATAATTTATGCTATACGCCAATGGCTACGGAAGTGAGTGTGAAAGAGATTGTGTTCTGTATCATATGAGAAGAAACGTAAACGTAGCCTTCTTGTGGAGACAAATGATATGCAAAAAATAAGAGTGTAAAATTTCCTTCCATAAGACATGGGAATTTCGGATCTATGATTCGTATAATCTGTTTTCGAGTATTGTGGCAGCTTGTGATCATACACTTCAGAATGCTTCTCCAGTTCGTGCCCAAACATCATAGTCTGCGAGGAACTTTCATAATCACAGTTCCGCTATAGTCCGACAGATCTGATAGTGTTTACTATTCGGTTTTACGGTTCGATTCGACATTTTATGACCATTTTCAGATCTCGTAGTTGATTCTGTCACGTTTTAACCAGGATTAAGTCCAAATCCAAAAACAAGTTCGCCAAAGAAGACCAGCACATAGTACTGAAACGAGCTGAATTCCTGGACGGAGAATGCTGTTATTTATACAAAAATGGAATGCTTCAGAATAAACAAACGTAATGAATTTCGAGAACCGTCCAGAAATGATGCATATCAAATGACAAATAATTGCGGGACCTATGGCCCTAGCAGTCTGGTCCCTTCAACCCCACACACCAACCAACAAATAATTGCTGGCAATCGGGTTTGAAATGGCGACCCATAGACCGCCAGTAGCGATCTAAAGCTACGCTGCACTGCATGCTTCCTCTCGTGGAGAAACTGCGACCGGTTCTTTCAGAATTGAGGCGTTGAGATCACAAACGGGACTTATCATCATTTTTGGGGTATATGAGTTATTACTGTAGTTGGTGTTTTCACACGATTCCACATCTGTTGGTTCTAAAATGGGACTTGTTACAGTGTTTTTTTCCCTGTCAAAAGCCAGTGTTGAAATTACGTTTCGTGCAGAAAGAGGACTTTTCACAGAGAGAAGTCCCTATATTGCACGAAAAACGTGAGGCGTGAGGGCTGTAGCGGTTTGCAGTAATCAGTTGTGAGATTTGAAAATGGCTTCGGTGATGGAAACGTCAGACGAGCCCGAAGACGATTTACATGAATTTGGAAGGAAGAAAAGACGCCCCGAATTGTGGCAGAGGAATCTGATTAAACAAAAGAAAGTCAAGGGTTTGGAGCATACCAACTGGAAAGGAAACATTGTTCCTAGGAGGGAAACAGGTGCAGATTGCAGGTAAATAGTCATACAATGTTCATTGTTTGAATTCTCTGTACATAATGTAATATTCTGTAGCAGAGGCAAGTTCTGTAGAAACATTGTACTAAAATGTGAATATAAATTCCTTTTATGGACACAAAGTTTCAATTTGTTTTAGCTGTAATACAGTAAATCGGTAAAAATATGTTATTCGCCGAGTATATAGGTTAATAATACGCTAATATCTGTTAACAGATGCCGGCGTAAATGTTTTGAGAAGTTCTCATTTGCTGAGAAGGAATTATTGCTGACAGAATTCAACAATATGCCCAACGAAGATGGACAGGATAGGTACTTGAGTGCTCACATTCTTCCCTTCATTCTAAAAGCAAAGAGACAGCGCCCAAATTCCATTACCAATCGTGGAAGGACAGCAAACTGTTATTATAAGGTAACTGGCATGACAATTATAATATTATTTTATTAACCATTTCGTTCCCGAATTATGTACATCTTTGATCCACGTTTTGTAAAATCTTTAAGGCAAATAGTTAAGGCATATATTTAACAGGAATACAGTATTACGATTTTGTAGATTTTTGTTTTATGATACTAATTCACTTGCATCTGCAGGTTAAAGTTGACTTCAATGAAACTATGGTATGCAAGAAAGCTTTTATTGCACTCCATGGCATAACAAAATGCCGAGTGGAGAGACTGTATCGCTTAAGTCAAGGAGGAGTGACTTCGCCACATGATGGTTGTGGTAGACACCAAAACCATTATTCCGTTCCAGAAAATACCACTGACATTATAGCGGAATTCATTAAGTCGTTTCCAGTAAGGGTAGCACAATATGGACGTTGTGGTAGGAAGAAAAGTTCTTTATCCGTGAAAACCATGTGGGAAATGGTTCTTGAAAAATACGACCCCGAAATGTTCATAATTTATAGGTCTCAAAGTAACACTACTGACCCAGGGTTGTTCAAACCAAAGGTACGATATCGTTATTTTTATGATTATTTCAAGAATCATTACAACTACATCTTTGGTCGTCCTCGAGTGGATGTCTGTGGTGAATGTGAAAGGCTTACATGTACAATTGAAGGAGAGAACAACCCTGCTATCAAGATTGCAGCGCAAAATGAGTTGAAACTCCATAAGCTTCGGGCACGTCAGTTCTATGATAACATGGCACGTTGTGAAAAACTCGTACAAGGAGAAGAGGTGGGAAAATCAGAAACGATCACGTTCGATTTCATGCAGAACGTGCCTGTTCCACACATACCGATAACTGATATGTTCTATTTGCGGCAGCCCTGGGTTTTTATATTTGGTATTCATAGATTTTCTGATAACAAAGCTTTCATTTATATGTTTGATGAAGGAACCGCTAAGAAGGGTCCTAATGCAGTGGTTTCTCTCCTTATGGATTACATAACTAAACATGTGGCCTCTAGTGTGAAAACGTTGTATGCAATTTGAGATGCCTGTACAGGAAAGAATAGGAATCGCACAATGGTTCAATTTTGGTACACTAGTTCATAGTGGTAGATTTTCCAACGTTATCCACTTTTTCCCAACCCGTGGGCATTTCTACAATGCCTGTGATAGGGACTTTGCAAGTCTGGAATTACGGAAAAGGAAACAGGACACAGTGTATACTCCTCACCAATGGTTCACAGTACTACAGAAAGCAAGGAAACGCATGCATATTGAACTATGCACACAAGACGCTTTTCTTGACTATCAGAAACATCTAGATTAAATTTTTAAGAGAAAAATGGGCTGTTACACGTTACAAACTATTTGAGTACACTGACCAGTCAAAATGTGTCTCTGTTTCACCCCGTAGCTGTGGAATGGTGAAATATGATTTTCGTCCGGTTAAGGCTGGGACAGTCCCTAATTTCCATAATGTGCCGAGAGCATACATGGACGTCATTACACTGAAACCTTAGAAACCGAAGGATATTGCACGCATGATTGACGTTATCCCTTTTCAGTTTCGTGAGTATTTTGATAGTCTTCCAAAGCAATGCGATATTAATGAACTGACTGGTGGTGAGGACGCCAATGAATCTGGAAGTAAAGTCTGGGACATTGATAAAGAGTAACAAATTTATGAACATATAACTGTGTCCACATAAAAAGTTTAATAAGTAAAAAACGTGGAATTGACTCCCCTTGTTACATGTGTATGACCATGTTGAAATGATTAAAAATAATATTTTTCTTGTTGTTGTTGTGGTCTTCAGTCCTGAGACTGGTTTGATGCAGCTCTCCATGCCAATCTATCCTGTGCAAGTTCCTTCATCTCCCAGTACCTACCCACTGCAACCTACATCCTTCTGAATCTGCTTAGTGTATTCATCTCTTGGTCTCCCTCTACGATTTTTACCCTCCACGCTGCCCTCCAATGCTAAATTTGTGATCCCTTGACGCCTCAGGACATGTCCTACCAACCGATCCCTTCTTCTAGTCAAGTTGGGCCACAAACTTCTCTTCTCCCCAATTCTATTCAATACCTCCTCATTAGTCATGTGATCTACCTACCTAATCTTCAACATTCTTCTGTAGCACCACATTTCGAAAGCTTCTATTCTCTTCTTGTCCAAATTATTTATCGTCCATGTTTCACTTCCATACATGGCTACACTCCATACAAATACTTTCAGAAACGACTTCCTGACACTTAAATCTATACTCGACGTTAACTAATTTCTCTTCTTCAGAAACGCTTTCCTTCCCATTGCCTGTCTACATTTTATATCCTCTCTACTTCGACCATCATCAGTTATTTTGCTCCCCAAATAGCAAAACTCCTTTACTACTTTAAGTGTCTCATTTCCTAATCTAATTCCCTCAGCATTACCCGACTTAATTCAACTACATTCCATTATCCTCGTTTTACTTTTGTTGATGTTCATCTTATATTCTCCTTTCAAGACACTCTCCATTCCGTTCAACTGCTCTTCCAAGTCTTTTGCTGTCTCTGACAGAATTACAATGTCATCGACGAATCTAAATTTTTTATTTCTTCTCCATAAATTTTAATACCTTCTTCAAATTTTTCTTTTGTTTCCTTTACTGCTTGCTCAATATACAGATTGAATAACATCGGGGAGAGGCTACAACCGTGTCTCACTCCCTTCCCAACCACTGCTTCCCTTTCATGCCTCTCGACCATCTGCTTTCTGTACAAATTGTAAATAGCCTTTCGCTCTCTGTATTTTACCCCTGCCACCTTTAGTATTTGAAAGAGAGTACTCCAGTCAACATTGTCAAAAGCTTTCTCTAAGTCTACAAATGCTAGAAACGTAGGTTTGCCATTCCTTAATCTTTCTTCTAAGATAAGTCGTAAGGTCAGTATTGCCTCACGTGTTCCAACACTTCTACGGAATCCAAACTGATCTTCCCCGAGGTCGGCTTCTACCAGTTTTTCCATTCGTCTGTAAATAATTCGCGTTAGTATTTTGCAGCTGTGACTTATTAAACTGATAGTTCGGTAATTTTCACATCTGTCGACACCTGCTTTCTTTGGGATTGGAATTATTATATTCTTCTTGAAGTCTGAGGGTATTTCGCCTGTCTCGTACATCTTGCTCACCAGATGGTAGAGTTTTGTCATGACTGGCTCTCCCAAGGCCGTCAGTAGTTCTAATGGAATGTTGTCTACTCCCGGGGCCTTGTTTCGACCCAGGTCTTTCAGTGCTCTGTCAAACCCTTCACACAGTATCGTATCTCCCATTACATCTTCATCTACATCCTCTTCCATTTCCATAATATTGTCCTCAAGTACATCGCCCTTGTATAGACCCTCTATGTACTCCTTCCACCTTTCTGCTTTCCCCTCTTTGCTTAGAACTGGGTTTCTATCTGAGCTCTTGATATTCATACAAGTGGCTCTCTTTTCTCCAAAGGTCTCTTTAATTTTCCTGTAGGCAGTATCTATCTTACCCCTAGTGAGATAAGCCTCTACATCCTTACATTTGTCCTCTAGCCATCCCTGCTTAGCCATTTTGCACTTCCTGTCGATCTCATTTTTGAGACGTTTGTATTCCTTTTTGCCTGCTTCATTTACTGCATTTTTATATTTTCTTCTTTCATCAATTAAATTCCATATTTCTTCTGTTACCCAAGGATTTCTACTAGCCCTCGTCTTTTTACCTACTTGATCGTCTGCTGCCTTCACTACTTCATCCCTCAGAGCTACCCATTCTTCTTCTACTATATTTCTTTCCCCCATTCCTGTCAATTGTTGCCTTATGCTGTCCCTGAAACTCTGTACAACCTCTGGTTTAGTCAGTTTATCCAGGTCCCATCTCCATAAATTCCCACCTTTTTGCAATTTCTTCAGTTTTAATCTACAGTTCATAACCAATAGATTGTGGTCAGAGGCCACATCTGCCACTGGAAATTTCCTACAATTTAAAACCTGGTTCCTAAATCTCCGTCTTACCATTATATAATCTATCTGATACCTTTTAGTATCTCCAGGATTCTTCCATGTATACAACCTTCTTTTATGATTCTTGAACCAAGTGTTAGCTATGATTAAGTTATGCTCTGTGCAAAATTCTACCAGACGGCTTCCTCTTTCATTTCTTAGCCCCAATCCATATTCACCTACTATGTTTCCTTCTCTCCCTTTTCCTACTGTCGAATTCCAGTCACCCATGACAATTAAATTTTCGCCACCCTTCACTACCTGAATAATTTCTTTTCTCTCATCATACATTTCTTCAATTTCTTCGTCATCTGCAGAGCTAGTTGGCGTATAAACTTGTACTACTGTAGTAGGCATGGGCTTCGTGTCTATCTTGGCCACTATAATACGTTCACTATGCTGTTTGTAGTAGCTTACCCGCACTCCTATTTTTTATTCATTATTAATCCTACTCCTGCATTACCCCTATTTGATTTTGTATTTATAACGCTGTATTCACCTGACCAGAAGTCTTGTTCCTCCTGCCAACGAACTTCACTAATTCCCACTGTATCTAACTTTAACCTATCCATTTCCCTTTTTAAATTTTCTAACCTACCTGCCCGATTAAGGGATCTGACATTCCACACTCCGATCCGTAGAATCCCAGTTTTCTTTCTCCTGATAACGACGTCCTCCTGAGTAGTCCCCGCCAGGAGATCCGAATGGGGGACTGTTTTACCTCCAGAATATTTTACCCAAGAAGACTCCATCATCATTTAACCATACAGTAAAGCTGCATGCCCTCGAGAAAAATTACGGCTGTAGTTTACCCTTGCTTTCAGCCGTTCGCAGTACCACAACAGCAAGGCCGTTTTGGTTAGTGTTACAAGGCCAGATCAGTCAATCATCCGGACTGTTGCCCCTGCAACTACTGAAAAGGCTGCTGCCCCTCTTCAGGAACCACACGTTTGTCTGGCCTCTCAACAGATACCCCTCCGTTGTGGTTGCACCTACGGTACAGCTATGTGTATCGTTGAGGCACGCAAGCCTCCCCACCAACGGCAAGGTCCATGGTTCATGGGGGGAGGATATTTTGCTTGTAGATGTGGTATTTTGTTTCATTACACAATATTTCAGTACAATGACGTGTTTAACTCAAAAAGGGGATATGTCAGTCATTTTCTATTACCATTTCCTATTAGTTGCCTTCATCCTGTAATTACAGATTGCTGGTATAACACTGCATTCTTCCTCATGAGTCTGTAGGACTAACTATAAGGTTTAGGAATAACACAATTCAGAATTATACAGTTTTTTCAATAGATCTCAGAACATCAATTGAGTAACATATCCCCTTTTTGATCTCAAAATCTCAGTTGTGTAGGACCCTGAATCTAAATCTTGTCAATGGCCCTCTGTACGGTAGCACGACTCGTTCTAGTCGTGTTGTCTCGTCCTCTTCACTGTGATGGGCATTGAAGGTAGCTCCTCCCCCCAATGCTTAGCGATCGTCTAGTAGATCTTCAGCTCCCCTGAACGAGAAGCTCTTATTGTTAGTAGGGCTTCATAGAGAGGACATGGACGAAGTCTCTACGCTTTTGTCTTCTTGATAAAGGGTCATAATCCTCGATGTCGTAAATGACGTCCGACAAGTGTAGAAGGGTACGATGTGGGCCACAGATGTAAAAAGTCTGTACCAAGTCCTGTGGGCCATATTCTCCGGCCGGTGCTTTGCGCTGTGGTATTTTGGTGGGCGTTTGTTCGAATGTACGACCGACCATCCAGATTAAGATCAATTCAAGGTTCCAGGTTCTCGATCTTTCTCCTGGGTGTCCAAGGTCCATATGCAAGCCAGCTGTCTTGCTTCGTCGATCCTGGTGATGAGGTGTTTCATGTAGTCATCCTAAGTACATTCCAGCTGAAATGGAAACAGTGCATCCATTGCCGTTTTGGCTTCGCGACAGTGAGGCAGAAATAATGGTGTCAAGCCTATTGTATTATACTTTGCTGTGCTGTAAGCATTTGTCACGGTGGACAGTATTGTATCCCAGTCACTCTGTATGGCATCAACATACATCGAGAACATATTAGCCAACATCTTGTCAAAGCATTCAATGAGACCATTCGTTGGTTGTTGGTAGGCAGCTGTTATCCTATAGGTGATTTCACGACGTGAAATTACCTCTGACACTAACTCGATTGGAAAACTTCTTCCGGAACAGATATAATCACGCTGGATTCCTCGCACTTCGAAATGATGTCTTCTACAATGAACCTTACTACTTCCGATGCTTCACTAGTCGGCACAGCTTTAGTGACAGTTCAGCAGGTGCGATATGCCGTGCAGACTATAACCCATCGATTCCCATTTGTTAGATTCGGGAACCTCTCAAAGAGATCAGCTCCAATTCAGTGGAATAGGGCTGCTGCAGGCGGGATTGGTACCAGACACCACAGAGGTAACTGCGGCACCAGCCTCCATCGTTGGGATTCATTATAGCGGCTGACACAGTGCCTAATGGATCGGTAGAGACCTGTCCAGAGATACCTGAGTCCGATTCTGGCCCAGGTTACCAGACGTTGGAAAGAAGTGGAAAAACTTCAGGATATTTGGCTGTAGGTGATCTGGGATGACGAGCAACCATATCCACCCCCATCAGATCATAGTTCCTCTTTTTCAACGTTATTGGAATTCTCCTTTAGTCGTTTCCTCATTCATTAAGGCTCCTTTGGTTTTCAACCATACTAGATCCTCTCTCTGTTCAGCAGCAATGTCATTTAATGCAGCGATGACTGGCATTTTATCCATGGTGTTGTGTTCCACCAGACAATTCACAGAAAAGGAATCAGCGTCCTTGTGTTTGCGTCCATTTTTGCACGACTGTGACATAGTATTCCTGAAGCCTCAATGCCAACCACGCCAGCTGACTCAACTGATGCTTCACACTAGTCAGGCTAGCTAGCATAGAGAATGGTGGCCCGTCACATTGGTGAATGGTTTGCCAAATAAATATGGCCGGAAGCTGTTGGTGGCTCAAACAACTGCAATGCAGTCTTTGTCAATTATAGAGTGGTTCCTCTTGAAGTTGCATAGTATTATGGAAGCACAAGCTATCATCGTCTCAGCACCTATCCCATAACCGCTAGTGCTGGTGTGAACTTCTGTTTCGACATTCTTGTCATACAACAATAGCAATGGAGAAGATATTAGTGCTTCCTTAAGGACAAGGAAAGATATTTCTTGCACCTTGATCCAGGATAATTTTACGACACTGTGCAATATTTCTTACGAGGGATATGCGTTGGTACAGAAGTTCTTTATGAAGCGCTGGTAGTACCAGTACATTCTGAGAAAACATGTCACATCACGAATATGCTAATTAGTAGGAAAATCACTGACTGCTCTAATTTCCTCTGGATTGGAACAGACTCCATCGGCATTCACTAGCTGTCCTAAGGCTTTTATTTCTTGGACGAGGAAGCGCAACTTTTCGGATTCAGGCAGAGATAGTCAGGGGGCATAGATGTTGTTCAAATGTTTTCGAAAAAGCTTTCCAGGTGCGAGGAGTAATGCGCACTGAGGGTTTCGTGCACACTAAATTATGTACACAGACAGTTCATCCGTTCCGGGAATTGAGGATATAGACGATTTTTGCCTGTTGTAGATACTGATAATGGCAAGATGTCGGTCCCACAGATTCCAAAACTTTTGAGAATGTTTTAATTTCAAGTTTGAAGTCGGCTAAAAAATGACAAAAAAAATATTCTGAAATTTTCCGATTTATTTCCTTTGCGTGTAACGTGAAACCATTCTTCTAGCGAAATTTCATGATTCGTCAATGGGAATTACCCTATAGGTTTTAATGATTGAGTTTGTGAGTATCACAATCTGTGACATACATCACTATCTTTTGATTGCATTCAGTTAGAAGTTCAACATTTTTACACAACTAAAAGATTATAGATCTCAGTATGTGACATTCTGCACTTCGAAGTAGTTTAAGTTTGTGGACGACATGCTCATTGCTGCGACCACATGGAAGGAACACGTCGATTTAATGAGGAGAGTGTTGCAATGTTTCAAGGAAGCAGGCATAGCCGCAAATCTGCAGAAGTCCCATTTTGCTCTGGATAAAATTAAATTTCTTAGTCTTATAAATGAAATAAATGAAAAAGGAATATTACTGGACTCCAAGAAATTAAAGGCAATCAAAAACTTTGCAGTTCCAACAACTAAAACGCAATTAAAGGGATTCCTCCGAGTTGCTTCTTTTTTTCAGGCGCTTCATTTATGACCACTATTAATGTGAACCGTTGTACAGCTTGTTGCGAAAAAATACTCCGTGGGTGTGGACGAAACAATGCCAGCATGTATTTGAAGCAATAAAACATGCCTTAGTTAATTCACAAATATTATATCATCAAGATATGAGCCAAGAATTTGGTTTAATGGCGGATGTTTCGGAAATTGGAATTGGTTCCTGCCTCTTCCAAGTAAAAATAACAGACGGAAAAACAACTTTCTGTCCCATAGCTTTCGCTAGCGACTCTTAACTGCTTGTGAACGAGCGTATACAAGTACCGAAAAGGAAGCATTGCTAGTCTGGTCATTGAAACAATTTCGCCATTACTTATACAGAGCAAAGACAACAGTATACTGTGACGTTTGTTGCAAACGTGTAAGTTGTTACATCCAAGATTAGCAAGATATTCTCTCACTCCAAGAGTTTCAATTTAAAATAAAATACATAAGCGGACAGGATAATTTCATCGCCGATGTACTGTCAAGAATGCCAGATGATGATGTGTCAACAATTAACATCATGGACAATCTGTCCGAGTTCAAAATTCTGTTAATAACTCACAAAAAATATAGAAAACATTTTCTATGAATGTGTAAACACATGTTGAAACTACAGAATGAAGATCCTCGTTGGCTTTCAATAAAAGAAGGTTTAGGAAAACCTGGAAACGAAGATCTGAAGCGACTGTACAAAGCTGAGGACAACGTCTTATTTTTCAGGGGGCACATTGACTCAGATAATTGGAGGGTGTGTATTCCCGAGAAGAATGAGAATAACTTAATTTTTGCACATCACTTGGGGACATTTTTGAGTATTAAAATGTGCTCAAAAGATTCAAGCATATTGCTACTTCCCAAATATTCGCAGGAAAGTACACTGACAGTTAAGGAAATGTAAAATTTGTTAGCTAGCCAAACCAAGAAATTTTTGCGTGATGGATTTCCTACATCCTATTATCTCCACTAAACCACTGTTGATCGATTCGGTCGACATCTGTGGTCGTCTACCATCATCAAGAGGAGGATTCAAGTATATTGTGGCTTTTCTCTATCTGTTCACTAAATATGTCAAACTTTATCCGTTAAAATCAGCTACTGGTGAATCCACAGCCAAGAAACTGGTCAAACATTATATAGTCAATGTAGGCAAACAAGAGGCTATTATTTATGACAATTTGTCAACGTTCACTGGATTTCGTTGGAGGCAAACACTAAGCAGGTGTAGTATAAAACAAATTCTAAGATCACTGTACCACCCTTCTGAAAATCCTGTGGATGAATCTTTCGTGAATTAAACCAGTTTATGAGAACATATTGCAAACCAAATGGATCTATTATCTTGACGATTTTCAAGAAATTGTGAACAGCATGACACACAATACGACAAAATGCACTCTGTGCGAACTGATGTTTGGAAAACAGGAGCAGAATGACTGGATTCGATTAATCCCTAAAGTAGCAATTGACAGAATGTCTCTACAAAATAAAGTATACCAAGCTTTACTTAATATAACGAACAAGGCGAAGAGAAGAAAAATCTATTTTGACCATCGATGAGGAAAAATAAAAAAATATAAAGTGAAAGACCAAGTGTAAGTAGGCTGTTTATGTTTTCTCTATGTAAGTAGGCTGTTTATGTTTTCTTATTGGCAACGTTACGTAGCGCTCAATATGAAAATCACTGGCTGTGCTGTGTGCAGTCTGTGGCTAGTTTGCATTGTTGTCTGCCATTGTAGTGTTAGGCAGCTGGATGTGAACAGCGCGTAGCGTTGCGCAGTTGGAGGTGAGCCGCCAGCAGTGGTGGATGTGGAGAGAGAGATGGCGGAGTTTTGAAATTTGTCATGAACTGCTATATTTATACATGATGATATCAAGGTAAATACATTGTTTGTTCTCTATTAATATCTTTCATTTGTTAACTATCCCTATCAGTAGTTAGTGCCTTCCATAGTTTGAATCTTTTATTTAGCTGGCAGTAGTGGCGCTCGCTGTATTGCAGTAGCTTGAGCAGCGAAGATTTTTGTGAGGTAAGTGATTTGTGAAAGGTATAGTTTAATGTTAGTCAGGGCCATTCTTTTGCAGGGAATTTTGAAAGTCAGATTGCGTTGCGCTAACAAAATATTGTGTGTCAGGTTAAGCACAGCCATATATAAATTGTTCAAAGGGGACGTTTCATATGGCGACCCTGCCAGGATTCGAACCTGGAATCTTCTGATCCTTAGTTTAGTATCTGAGCTCAGTAGATTTAAGTTAGCTTAAGAGGGGGTAGACTATATAAGAACCTAACTATGGAGAATAGGGAAAGAATGCTTTGAAAGTTATATGAAACAGATTTGGGCCAAAATGAGTATTGTACACTGAGAAATAATTATATTGAAAGAAATATGAATAGAATACAGAAAGCAGGTATAGATAGGACTTTTTGGGAATAATGTTGAATGAAGGGAGATCTCTAAGAAGTAAAGAAAGTTTTGTTTGCAAAATACTGCAGTACAACAAACCCTGTCCTTTCCTTTTGTATTATCCCACTATATGTTTGTGTACCCTTGTGTATTTGTTTTCTTCCTGTCTCTGTGTAGTTTCATAGAATTTTTTCTTCTTTTAATATTAAGCTACATTCACTATGATGAGGAATACTGTTATCCTCGAATATAATTGGCATTAATAATATGTTATTTACTTTGTAAAGATGTTTAGACATTATTAATTCTGTTCTGTTCAATGCTCATGTGTGAAGTTGATGTTTCAAAAGTTATTGTGATCTTTTATGTATGTACTCATGTCATAATTCCACTGATGTATATGTTAGTTCGATTCTTTTGTAAAGCCTGTTTTTTACAAATGTTATCTGTATTGTTATGTTCTTTAATTATGTATTTTGTACCTTTGTTATTGTATTCTCATGTTATAATATTGTAATTGAGACCACTTCATCAAATTAAGTAACTTGTAAGTTACATTTCACTGCACACGTTTCTGTTGGTCATAGTATATGGACAATATGTGAGAAGTAGGGACTGTTAGTGTTTGCACGTGTGTTAATAATTCAGCAAGGGACTGGATAACAGCATTGCTGGTTCTAAGGACAATTCCAAAAACTTTGTGAGTGCACAAGTGGTGGTTTATGGACTTGCTATATTCTCCGCAAGACTCTTTGATGGTGAATGTGCACCTGCACAGTCACAACAGATGGCTGTTGGTTATCTCTGCAAGGACTACAGTGGGTCTACATCTTTGATGATCCATCAATACCATTATTTCTACAAGGACTGCAGTGGGTCTGCACCTCTGGTGGCCCACCAGTACCGTAATTTCTACCAGGACTACAGTGGGTCTGCTCTGTGATGACCTACCTACCAATATTCTTCCAAACTTCGAATGACTCTGCTGTGGGTTTGCTCTGTTGTGGCCCATTACCTGTATGCATGTCAAGAGTCAGCACTGTCTTTCCGTTGGAAGGACAACACTACTTCTTCAAGACTGCATGGAAATCCACTACTTCTGTGTGCAATTTCTTTTACTAATGAGACTTTGTGAAAAAAAACCTGTAATTACTGTTATGATGAATGATCAGGACTATCTTTATGGACTGTGAGATAATTTTAGCTTTTGACCAACATTGTATCAATAAGTGTGTGCATTTGATTTCTTTGTTATTGTAATTATGAAAAATTTTATCAAATCATAATTGGCCACTGCCCAAAAAAAAATTTGTAAAATTTTTTTGTGGGGAGCATGGGGGCTATGTAAGTAGGCTGTTTATGTTTTCTCTATGTAAGTAGGCTGTTTATGTTTTCTTATTGGCAACGTTACGTAGCGCTCAATATGAAAATCACTGGCTGTGCTGTGTGCAGTCTGTGGCTAGTTTGCATTGTTGTCTGCCATTGTAGTGTTAGGCAGCTGGATGTGAACAGCGCGTAGCGTTGCGCAGTTGGAGGTGAGCCGCCAGCAGTGGTGGATGTGGAGAGAGAGATGGCGGAGTTTTGAAATTTGTCATGAACTGCTATATTTATACATGATGATATCAAGGTAAATACATTGTTTGTTCTTTATTAATATCTTTCATTTGCTAACTATCCCTATCAGTAGTTAGTGCCTTCCATAGTTTGAATCTTTTATTTAGCTGGCAGTAGTGGCGCTCGCTGTATTGCAGTAGCTTGAGCAGCGAAGATTTTTGTGAGGTAAGTGATTTGTGAAAGGTATAGTTTAATGTTAGTCAGGGCCATTCTTTTGCAGGGAATTTTGAAAGTCAGATTGCGTTGCGCTAACAAAATATTGTGTGTCAGGTTAAGCACAGCCATATATAAATTGTTCAAAGGGGACGTTTCACAAGTTTTAGTAAAAACTCATCCTAAGGCTTCACTTATACACAGGAGGAACAAAAAAAGGCAATTACTGTATCAAGGACCATTTGTGATTACAAAAATACCTCACCCAGGGGCTTATATTTTGAAGGGTGTGAAGAATGAAAAGGTGAAAGGAATGTATCCTCATCACTTGTTCAAGGAATTTCACAATGACTGAAAATTCTGAAGACACTATTCATATCAAATAACATTGATTAGACAATTTTACATTGAAACTGTAAACCATACTTAGGATATTTTGCTTGTTTTTGCAATTTAGTAGTTAGTTTTTCTTTTCAGGCATAATGTTCGAGTTGTATGCAGACATTATGTATTTGTTTTTCAATGTAGATATAATTTTTCTTTCCAGAAAGCAAAGAATTATCTATAGTATGACTGATTTCTTTAATTTTTAATTACCTAATTAATAACAACTTCAGTCAGGTCACACAGTGCATAATGACCATGGGTTAGTGATTCAAATGAATCTGGTCTATGGCATGATATTTTTTGCTTATGTAAAATTTGACAATGAAAGCGTATGTGTGTGTGTCTTTTTTTTAACTCGCTGAGCTGAAGTCATGCTGTTTGGAAGGGGTAACCCATTCTCAGCTAAAAACCCACTTATACTTTGTTTCAATCTTTTGTAATGGACATATTCTTTGTAATTGTATTACTGTTGTAACATACGTGTGCATGTAAATTTTGTCATGTAAATTGTTACTCGCTAAATTACCAACCAAGCTAATGCAGAGCAGTTACAAGCACATCAACAAGTGTTAAGGTGCATCTGAAAGATGACGAGCATAAGTTGGGACGGCACCACCTGTTGGTTTCGTGTATAGTGCATCATATGGCTATTGATAAGAATCAAGAACATCTTACAACTTCCGAATATTTAGAACTCAGGACAGAGAATTAGAAAGGACTTTAGATTAGATTCTCTTTCATCTCAGCACAGATCAAATACCTTTTTCACGGAACTTACACTGACTCTTATTTTCATACTGAAAAAATAATACCCACGAGGATACGATGAAATGGGAATAGAATTCAAATCAGTTACCTGGAGATGACAAATAGAAGGGAATCGTGGATGGACGTAACCCAATGCGTCGACTATTCACCTCAAGACACAGAAGATTAACAGTGTTGTGTTTAATTGATTTATTGATCCATCTTTATCAATTTTTCATGAAATTGATGTCATCATTTTACATACATTACATAATTACAAAATAAGTCATACATTTTTACATTCTGAATGAGTAAATATGTTTTATACTGCACATGTTTAGTAGTCATTAAGCATAAATGTGTCTTGCAGAATGACAAAAGGAGATACTGTATTTGTAACACAATACACATGCTAAGAAAAACATTTTAACAAATATAAATGAGACAGGCTTAATACATGTTAACCATGCATTATGTAAATAAAGCACAACAGCATGGTACAATAACATTTTCAGAAGAACTTATGTAATAGGGTGGTCACGTCATACACCAGTTAACTATTGAGTAAAAATACATTATGTAAATAAAGCACAACCACATGATACAATAACATTATCAGAAGTGCTCATGTAATATGGTGGTCATGTCATACAGCAGTTTTAATAGATTAGATCATTTTTATGACATACTTTAAATTCTTCTATTGTGTAGAATGATTTTTGTCCAAGCCACCTTTTTGTAATATTTTTGAAGACATTCAGTGATACACTGTGTGCTGTAGGTGGTAGCATGTTAAATAATTGTATCCCTGTGTATGTGTAACTGTTTTGGGTTTTTTGAAGTCTAGTAACTGGGATGTCCATCATCTGCCGTTGGTGTGTGTCATGGCTATGTACAGACTCGCGCAGTTTGTAGCTTTCTTGGGTTTCCTTCATGTGCACTAAATAACTGAGAATAAACAGTTATGTAAGTGTCAGTAATTTTAACTCTTTGAAATAGTCTCTACATGATACATGGTTTCTCACTCCAGCAATACACCTAATGGCCTTTTTCTGCCAAAGAAAAGTTCTTTTTGCCCCAGAGGCGTTGCCCATAACAGCACTGCATACGTGAGGTGGCTATGAAAAACGGCATAATAGGCATTTAGCAGTAGCTCGTCCGTCACACAAGTCCTGAGCTTAGTTAGCAGATAGGTGACTAGGGATAACTTTTTGCATACATAATTGGTGTGAGTTTCCCAGGTTAATTTTGGGTCCAGATGAACCCCAAGAAGATTAACTGAGGAACTACAGTTATTGTTACGTAGGCTGAATAGAATGTTTACAGTTTTAGAGTGTTAATTTGTAATTCATTTGCTCTGAACCATACACTGGATATTCTGAGTTATTCTGCACTTTTGTGCTTGAGTATGTCCAAGGCCCTATCTACTGTAAGAAAGGTGGTGTCATCTGCATATAGTATGGACTTACAAGGCATCATATTGGACAAATCATTTACATAAATTATGAAAAGCAAGGGTCCAAGCAGAGACCCTTGTGGCACACCTAGTGTTACACCTCCTGTTACACCCTGTGTGTTTGATTTGTTTCTGTTAAAATGTAGTATTTGTTTTCTCTCACTCAGATAAGAACATAATCAGAGATAGTACTTTGCCTTCAAAACCATATCAGCAGAGCTTATTTAATAGAATTCTATGGTTGACAGAATCGAAAGCTTTACTTAGATCTAAAAGTGAGGCATTTACAGAAGGTTTGGATTCGAATGCAGACATAGTGAAAGAAATAATATTTTCCTATGCCTTCACAGTTGATAACATAGGTCTGAATCCATATTGAGAACCACTATGGAGGTTATTGCAGATAGATGCTTATGGATTTGGAGTTGCATGCATTGCTCTATTACTTTCGATAGAATGGGTAAAAGAGAAATTGGTCGATAATTACTTGGACATGGCTTGTCTCCTTTTTTGTATAGTGGTGTGACCACTGTCATTTTTAAACATGTTGGGAAACAAGCACTAGTAAACATCCAATTTACAAGTACACAGAGTGGAAATGCTATAATATCTCCTATTTTTTAATTACAAAATTAGAAAGACCATAAATGTCTTCTGCTCTTGAACTTCTTAATTTTGCAGTTCATTTCATGATATCACTTAACTGGACCTCTTTTCATTCACATGTAGGAGAAATGTGTTCCAAATGTTGTAGGAAAGATACAGCTTGTTTTAGGTCCTGTTGACGTTTATTATTTGACTCAGCTGCAGCAGAGGAACTTACGTCACAAGCATTAACGAAATAGGCATTGACTTCATCTGGTGTGATATTCATATTACAGTCATCACTTTTACAGTTCGTACTTCTCACCAGTTCAGTCTTTACAACATTCCATGCAGCTTTACATTTGTTGTCAGAATTATTAATGTAATTGTCATTTGCCTCACACTTTGCTAACCTGATTTCTGATCTGTATTTACTCTTTAACTTAATATAACTAGCTCTGTCTGCATCATGATTTTTATATTTATCATAATAAATCATAACCAATGAGCTAAGCTTCTTGGTGTAGTCATGTTTTCTGGTTGTTGCCGTATTTCTTTTCAGGACTTTTGGACAACAGGTCTTAATAATGTCTGCGAGTATATTGATAAAAACTGTAAATGCATCCTCGACACTTTCACTCTCAAGTAGGATGTCATTCCATCTAACCATCTGCAACTGTGTCCTGTAGTTGTCAATATTTTGATCATACAGTAGCCTGATATGCGTTGCTTTGGGGCAGTTAGATATAGGTTTATTGATTTTTAATTTTAACCATATCCCCTCATGGTCTGAAAGAAAATAAGTACTGAACAACCCTAGCTCATACACATTTTTTTCAACATTGGTGATAACATTATCAAGACAGGATAACTGCCTTGTTGGATTGTTATTAATGCAATATAGATCATGTGATCTTAACATATTCTGTAGATAAAGCTGCTTTGATGTCTGTAGCCTTATATCAATGTTTATATCTCCAAGTATTAATATTCTATATTTGCTTAAATTTTCATAGTCTAAGATCATTTTTTCTAAGACCTGTGTAAATAATTCACTGTCACTATCTGGAGTATGGTATACTGTCACTATTATGAATTTCAGTGTTGGAAGTAGCATTGCAGCAGCTTCAAGCACATTCTCTATACAGTATTCAGCAATGTTAAAGACACTATATTGCAAATCTAGATCACTACTAATATAAATTGAAAGTCCACCACGCTGTTGTGTTTTTTTTACAGAATCCTGTAACTAAATCAAAGCCCGGTGGTATATATATAAATCCAACTGACCTTCACTTAGCCAATGTTCATTTTCACATAGTATGGTGATTTTGTTCTTTCCTAAGAGAATAATCAAATCAACAATTTTATTTCTTAAAGACATGATATTTATATGCATGAATAAAAGGGATTTATCGTTACATAATGGTAGGTCTAAATTGTTCTGCAATTGTACATCAGTTTGTGAACTTGCCTTGTGAAGACTTCTGTTACTTGGAATTGGCTTACTCACACATGCTACTAACTCCTTGTTGGTGCTGGATCCAGGCGCTGGTGATGCAGATTCCCTGGAGCTAAACATAAAAAATCGTTGCTTCTCTTTGGTAGCTTTCTTGCCCTAGAGGACACCCACACTGCAGTTTATTTCATGCTACACATGGTCTGGCTGCTTGCTTTTTGCACCACCTCAGCAGAGAATAAAGATGTATCACAATTAACATTTGCAGGTTGTGTGTTGGCTTTTGAAGAGATCCTCCTGTGTTGGGAGTTCTGTAATGAACCAGGGGGCTGGGTAGTAGTCCTACTGCATTCCATCAACTGAGTACTTCGCCTCAGATCCAATTTAAACCCATTTTCTGAACTGGGAACTATTTTCATTACCTCTGTTCTATTCCATGTGCATTTAACTGAAACAGGAAGGCTTCTGCACAAATTAAGTTTTTTTGTGAAAAGTGTTTAAATTCATTTCAAAAAAAATTTCATGTTGTAAATACTCTATTATCCATTGGTATTCAATTAATTTTTTTGCAAATGAGAAATACGACGATGCTGAACCTACAACGAGGTTTTCCTTCGTTTCCCTTTGTGGGGCTTGGCTGAATGGCTATATTGCAAGTTTGAGACATCCAAAGGCGCGTGACAGCATCTTCGAGTAACGATGAAAAAAGATTCTGATCACATCTCATGCCATCCTCGACAAACGAATTACAGCAAGCTAAATGAGCTATGCATGTAAGTTGCATTTCAATACTTTTCAAGCAGCACAGATTTGTTAGCACGGTATTATGCTTCATTATAGTATATGCACCCCAATGTAAATTTAGGTTCAATTTTCAATTGATGATACATGGATTAATAACAAAATGATATTTCTATCGTTAATAGTATACAGCGTCATGAACAATCATCAACATAGTGTTGTGTGAACGCTCGTGTTTGTTTTTGCCCAAAAACGTTCGTCCATAAGAGGGGCATATATGATGTATCATGCAATACGAGAGAAAGCAGCGTGACTTGACGTTTCGGTGCTAGAGAGAGAGAGAGAGAGAGAGAGAGAGAGAGAGAGAGAGACGAAGATATTCTTTATTACTCTGTGGTGGTTAGCTCTCAGATAATTATTCTTAGTGTAGGAAGTCTTTGTTCTTGTTAAGGAGTAATTCATTAGGAGTTTTCATTCTTGTGAAGTAGAAATCGACGCCACTGCGAGATTTTGAAGGAAATTGTATTATATATCTGCATATAAGCCAGTGAACAGATAATGCATGTTACGAGAAGAACTTCATTGACACAAAAGTCAATAAAAGATTGTTCATTTCAAGAAGGTACGTGTTTGTTCCACAACTGACGTATACTTCAATTATGATCTGTTAATGAATACCGGCTCGAGAACATTTCCGACGGGAGCGTTCAGTTATAATTCAATAGTTTGATGCTTTCTTCGGAAAAGCAGTAATTTCACGGATCATTTAAATCCATCAATGTTGGACATGTCTAAGAATTGAAAGCAAATCTATTGCTATGCAACAGAGCCCAGACGAACATTTCTCCGCAACTTTGATTAACACTTTCAGCTTCAAAATGGTTCAAATGGCTCTGAGCACTATGGGACTTAACATCTGAGGTCATCAGTCCTCTAGAACTTAGAACTATTTAAACCTAACTAACCAAAGGACATCACATACATTCGTGCCCGAGGCAGGATTCGAACCTGCGACCGTAGCGGTCGTGCGGTTCCAGACTGAAGCGCCTAGAACCGCTCGGCCACAGCGGCCGGCCTTTCAGCTTCAATAGAGCGTCTGCAGCAGCTGGAGCAGATCGCTACAACAACGGAAGCGTGTAGTGTGAAAGCAGTTTCACACGTCGCCCTGTATCAAACCAACGGTGTGGGTATTCAACGCAACAGAGCACACACAGTCACCCATACATACAAAGACAAATTGGTGTGGGAAACATATAGAGAGAGACACTCACTCAGTATAAGTACTCATCAGAGAGATTTTATAAGGACAAATACCAGCTTGAAAAATTAAAAGTTTTGTTCTCAAGTGGAGCAATCAGTACATTATATTCCAGTGTCAGGTGTAGGAATGTAATGGAAGTAAATCACAAGTAGAATTATATTCACACTTATTATCTCTTTTGAGCCATGACAGTAGTAGCCTTTACAAAATTAATTAATATCTTATTATGAATTTTTAATCAAAACAAATAACAATTTCTCAATTCCAGGCTGAGATCTAAGGTGTTACTTATTATTGTCTTTGAGGCGGATGGGATATTGGAAGACGTACGTTCATGGGGGTGCTTTATTTATATTTACTGAGAAAGCAAAAAACATATACATAGCAACTGTGACAACTAAAGTATTTAGGATCACACTCGGCAATGTAGTGTCAGAATAGGATAAATCTGTCAGAACAGGTTAAATCTACAGTTTTGTAGAATCACACAGACAATCATTTCTACTAATTTATGAGAATTATAAAGGGGACGATGTCATGTCTTGCGCTCTCTCTCTCCCTCCAATCCACGCCTCCACTCTCGATGTCATAGTGGCATTTGTTTGTACATGTAATATCTTCATTAACGCAGCCACATAAAAGTTTTTCATTATTACTTGGTTCAATATTTTTGCCTAGGGCGAATCCTGATGCTGCTTCAATTGTTCTGACGACGGTCAATGGTGGACAATACCAGCTAACAGTGTAAAACTTTTATGGAATTGTGTCAATGAAAATACTAAATGTACCAACAGGAGGGACAGTTGCTGTCTCCGGAAACACTGTTATTTTTTCCAAATAGTAGTATTTGTTTTTTTATTCGTCCGAAGTGCATGTACAGTGAGTATCAAGCTATACGAAGCTATAAGGACCTATTCTTTAGAGAAAAGAAACTTTACTTGGCATCTGTCTAAAATACGTTGTTCTGTTAATCTCCACTTACCCTGGAAAGCAACAGTCAGGATGATTTCACGCAGCCGCATTCACGTCGGCAGGTCGTAGCTTCAGGTGTCTTTTCTAGCAGTGCTCTGGTAGAGTAAGATCTGTTGTGTGGCTATATCGAAGTTAATATTATACACAGATTGATTTTCTTCCTGGGGATTTCTGTGACAAGCCAGAGGAGGCTACTGCTGCAGGCCATCAACCTCAGTGCAAGCGTGATATCGGCGAACTAGATTCTGACGCACCCTGACAAACTTGTACGCGAGTTAGTTGTAAATAAGTTGGAAAACATTAATGATAGGCAAAGCTGTAGACAACTTTACTTCCATATTTCCTTAAGCTGGCTTCTCCGACCCCCCCGGTTCCCTAACTCAAATTGTTTAGTGAAGCATTCTCTACGCCCTGTTACATTTTTTGCACGCTCTTACGGAAACACCCTGTATGTGCAAACGATAGCCTATACGTGCTAACAAAAAAAAAAATCGTGTAATATTTCAGGACACCCACTGAAGATGCATCGTAACTAAGGAGAAAAGCGTCTGGTCGCACAAGACAAATAAAAAATTTAATGTGCAGCATGCAAAAGGAATTTTTCTTTTGAACAATTGCAATTTATATCCACCTGCTGTGAAAAAGGCTAACACAAGAAACTGGTTAAATATGTATTCGATTATAACAAATTTGTCTTCTTCAGAAATGCTTTTCCTGCCATTGCCAGTCTACATTTTATGTCCTCTCTACTTCGGCATTCATCAGTTAATGCTGCTCAGATAACAAAACCCATCCACTAATTTAAGAGTTTCGTTTCCTACTCTAATTCCGTAAACATCAACTAATTTAAGTCGATTACATTCCATTACTGTTGTTTTGCTTTTGTTTACATTCATCTTATCTCCTCCTTTTAAGACACTGTTCATTCTGTTCAACTGCTCTTCCAAGTCCTTTGCTGTCAACGTCGTCAGCAGACCTCAAGGTTTTTATTTCTTCTCTCTGAATTTTAATTCCTACTCCGAATATTCCATTGATTTCCTTTACTGCTTGCTCAGTATACAGACTGAACAACAAAGAGGACAGGTTACAACTCTGGTTGCAAATAGTCTTTCACTGCTTGCATTTTGCTACTCCTACCTTCAGAATTTAAAGGAGAGTATTCCAGCCAACATTCTCAAAAGCTTTCTCTAAGTCTAGAAATGCAGTAAACGTAGATATGCCTTTCCTTAACGTATCTCCTAAGAAAAATCGTAGGGTCAATATTGCCTCACGTGTTCCTACATTTCTCTAAATCCAAACTGATCGTCCCTGAGATCGGCTTTTACCAGTTTTTGCATTCTTCTATAAGGAATTTTTGTTAGTATTTTGCAACAATGACTTACTAAACTGATATTCGGGTAATACGCAAACCTGTCAGTACCTGCTTCTTTGAAATTGGAAGCGTTACAGTTGTAAGATGTGTATATTTCTATTGTCTATTGTCAAACCACAATTTATGAAAGATGTTTATATTTTATTAATAGGATTAAGTAAGAATAATTAATATTTGTCATATTGGAAATAATTGTGGTAGCAGGGAATGTCTGCACCAAAGTATTGTTGGCAAGAGAAATCGCACATTGGTATAATTTTAAAAAGGGCGGTAGAGACCGCGTATGGATACATTTTAAGAAAAGAGAGGGAAAGACCGCGCATTGATACAGTTTGTAATGGTAGCAGGGATTGTCTGCACCAGAAAGCATTGTTGGCAGGAGAGACCGCACTTTAGCGTTCGTAGGAAGTCAGTAGTAAGCGAGAAGTGAAGCGAGTCGGTAGCAGGTCTGAAGCGAGAGGTTGAGAGGAGCGGTGTGCCTGCCAGCCACCAGCTATGATTTACAAGAGATTGTAAACGGATGTACTGAGACATCAGCTAACTATTATCATAAGAGGAACTAATATTATTGAATTGTTTTTTTGAGACACTCAAGACTACTGAAGATATGTTTGCGCAATGCTAGTTGTAAGATTATTGTAAAAAATAAGTCCCACTTGAACGTTTGTAAAATAATTTCATTCAGAATATAATTAATTTTTGCCAGCAATATTGCATTACTGATTATAATCCATCACAAAAACCATAAACGTAAAACCTTGCAAAATTTTATTGTTGTCAAGAAAAAGTTTAACTATGAATTACGTAACTTCAGTCAAATTAATTAAAGAATAGCGTCAGCTTTGCTATTAAAGAGTAACGTCAGCTTTGCTATTAAAGAATAACGTTAGCTTTGGTAATAAATACAGCCACTTATGACAGCCCACCTGTTTCGACTAAAATATCTCACTTGCTTCAAACATATTTTTAAAAAAAACATCAAAATTGAGATAAAGCTTGGTGAATCAGTTCACTGAAGTTGCCCACAAAAAATGTTATGTCACTGCGCATAAGATGTTCATCTGACTTAGAAAACATGTTAGCAACAGTGGGTATAGTTTCAAAATCAGAAACCAAACACGAAAAACTGAAGCACATTAAGAAAAGTAAGTAAGTAAAATTAATGATAAAGTAAATACTGGGTGATCATAAAGTCTGTCTGCATTTCTAACCAATAATAGATCAATTTACATAATACGCATGTATGTTTTTCGGAAATCTATGTATACATTTTCAACGCACTTTCACATAGCCACCGTCCATTTCGAAATATTGTTTCCGCCGTTGAAGAGCAGACCTGGATAACCTTCAGAAGCATATCTTGTGAAATAGCCGTCGCTGCACCTCAGATTCGATCTCATAGATCACGGAGATCCATTACCTTTATTTTGTACGCCCTTGACTTTATGTACTCCCAAGTGAAGAAATCCAAAGCACTTTGAATCAGAAGAACGAGACGGCCACAGTCTTGCTGAAGCTGTACCAATCCATCTGTTGTCAAATCTTCGATTTAGGTGCCAGTACTCCATATCTATGAGAGCAAAATGTGAAGGTGCTCCGCCCTGTTGGAAAACAACAGTGACAGCAGTGGCTTCTTCCTGCAGTGTGATCCCAGGAATTGCTATGGCGTATCAAGGTAAATGTTCACTGTAATTGTCTGTTCTGCAAAAATGAAGGGTACATAAACTATAATCTTGGTAAACCTAAGGCACACAATAACTTTTGGTGTGTCTTTGTCCGTGGTAGCGATAGGTCTCTCGCTACCCCGTATACGACTGTTCCGTTTGTTAACTTTCCCACAGATATGTGTGTGCGTGTGTGAGATGTGCGCTTGTGTGCACTGCTACGATAAACTATTGGCCAAGAAGCAGTAGGAAGCGTAGTCTGTGTTCACACAATGAACACTACCAAGTGAAAGTGACACGCCCTTAGCTGTAACTAAGTAGAGGGTCCCACGCGGAAAAGTGTGCAAGACGAAAAAACAATACAGCTCGAGGGTATAGCACTTCGTATAAGCGCAGAGCACGCATTAAAGAAATTATGAGACTGAATATGATGGCTGTAGAAAGTAGATCATGGTTGTTAAGGTTTTGTTGCGGCCAGTCGCTCGGTGTGCCCGCGGCGGCTGTGAAGAAAACAGGTCCAGGCAATCAGTTCGATAACGTGCTACAGAACTCTCTTCAAAATTCAAATTGTTCAAATGTGTGTGAAATCTTATGGGACTTAGCTGCTAAGGTCATCAGTCCCTAAGCTTACACACTACTTAACCTAAATTATCCTAAGGACAAACACACACACCCATGCCCGAGGGAGGACTCGAACCTCCGCCGAGTCAGCCGCACAGTCCATTACTGCAGCGCCCTAGACCGCTCGGCTAACCCCGCGCGGCAACTCTCTTCCAAAGACCAATTATTTGCTTCTCTCCTTTGAGCGTTAAATGCTTGATTTTGTTGAGATCAGTCGATTTTAGTTTATATGGCTACCTACAATAAACAGTTCACTACCGTGTCCATTATGCAGGTAAATGAACTCATCAGTAATGCTGAACAATCTACATCAAAACGCAAATTTGTGTGATATTGTGGGCGAATAGATAGTTGAATGAAATCAGACACTAAGTAAAAACTTCAGTCATAATTAAACTGAAAACTGCAATCAAGAAATGACACGTTTCGTCCTACTAAATGTTTTTATGGAAGCAGTATAAGATTTAACTACAAAAGAGCTACAACGCCTGACTAAGAAAGTGAAGCACTCAGAAGTGAAGAAGAAAACGAAATGAAACTTCACAGGTTGAGAGGGTATATGGTGTTATTTCATTGATTAAAAAAATCTAATCAAATTTACAAAGAACTTGGCAGTATGAGACAAATTATCAGTTTGACTTTGCACCCCCTCTGGCCTAGATGGGTGCACTGATTCATTTTGGAAGGGTGTCATAAATACGTTGAATCTTATCATCAGGCATGCTGGTCCACAATTACTTTAACTCGTCCTTGCATCCCCGATACCCCTACAAGATGATGAAACTTTAACTCGTCTTTGCATCCCTGATACCCCTACAAAATGATGAAAGGAAAAATGTTTATCGCTTAGTACTTTCCCACTGTTCATGCAGTGCCGATGGGCACGTCCCCATTTCAGTCGCAGTTGCCGGTGTCGTGGTGCTAAGATTGGCACATGCTTGGGTCGTCGGTTGCGGAGGCCTTTCGTTAGGAGTGTTCGTTGCACTGTATGTTCAGACGCACCTGTATCCTATCCACGATTAAAGTCTGATGTTAGTTCAGCCACAGTTCGTCGCCTGTCCTGTTTTACTAGTCTGCCCAGCCTACAACATCCGACATCTGTAATGAGGGGTGGCCGATCTACTGCACGATGTCTCGACGTGCTTACACCTAGGTTTCGCCACGAGTTGAAGACAGTCATCACAGCAATCCTCGAACACCTGACAAATCGTGCAGTTTCCAAAATGATCGTGCCGAGTCTCCAGGCTATCATAATCCGAGCCGGCCGCAGTGGCCGAGCGGTTCTAGGCGCTTCAGTCTGGAACCGCGTGACCGCTACGGTCGCAGGTTCGAATCCTGCCTCTGGCATGGATGTGTGTGATGTCCTTAGGTTAGTTAGGTTTAAGTAGTTCTAAGGTCTAGGGGACTGATGACCTCAGATGTTAAGTCCCACAGTGCTCAGAGCCATTTGAACCATTTTCTTTTATGGTGTAAACTAGCGGAGTAACCCGGCGGTGCCCTGGTATTTATTTACAGCCTCGTGCCACGCAACGTCTGGCCTTGTGAGCAATATTTATGACGTCATATCTTCCGAACTGTGTGTCGTACAATGATATAATTTTATAGGTACACTCAGCATCTTATGCGCATACTGTCTGCAAAATGTGTTGCGAATGGAGTTCTACATCTACATCTACATCTACATCTACATTTATACTCCGCAAGCCACCCAACGGTGTGTGGCGGAGGGCACTTTACGTGCCACTGTCATTACCTCCCTTTTCTGTTCCAGTCGCGTATGGTTCGCGGGAAGCACGACTGTCTGAAAGCTCGAATCTCTCTAATTTTACATTCGTGATCTCCTCGGGAGGTATAAGTAGGGGGAAGCAATATATTTGATACCTCATCCAGAAACGCACCCTCTCGAAACCTGGCGAGCAAGCTACACCGCGATGCAGAGTGCTTCTCTTGCAGAGTCTGCCGCTTGAGTTTGCTAAACATCTCCGTAACGCTATCACGGTTACCAAATAACCCTGTGACGAAACGCGCCGCTCTTCTTTGGATCTTCTCTGTCTCTTCCGTCAACCCGATCTGGCACGGATCCCACACTGATGAGCAATACTCAAGTATACGTCGAACGAGTGTTTTATAAGCCACCTCCTTTGTTGATGGACTACATTTTCTAAGGACTTTCCCAATGAATCTCAACCTGGTACCCGTCTCACCAACAATTAATTTTATATGATCATTCCACTTCAAATCGTTCCGCACGCATACTCCCAGATATTTTACAGAAGTAACTGCTACCAGTGTTTGTTCCGCTATCATGTAATCATACAATAAAGGATCCTTCTTTCTATGTATTCGCAATACATTACATTTGTCTATGTTAAGGGTCAGTTGCCACTCCCTGCACCAAGTGCCTATCCGCTGCAGATCTTCCTGCATTTCGCTGCAATTTTCTTATGCTGCAACTTCTCTGTATACTACAGCATCATCCGCGAAAAGCCGCATAGAACTTCTGACACTATCTACTAGGTCATTTATATATATTGTGAAAAGTAATCGTCCCATAACACTCCCCTGTGGCACGCCAGAGGTTACTTTAACGTCTGTAGACGTCTCTCCATTGATAACAACATGTTGTGTTCTGTTTGCTAAAAATTCTTCAATCCAGCCACACTTTGTTTATCAGGCGACAGTGCGGAACTGTATCGAACGCCTTCCGGAAGTCAAGGAAAATAGCATCTACCTGGGAGCCTGTATCTAATATTTTCTGGGTCTCATGAACAAATAAAGCGAGTTGGATCTCACACGATGGCTGTTTCCGGAATCCATGTTGATTTCTACAGAGTAGTTTCTGGGTTTCCAAAAACGACATGATTCTCGAGTAAAAAACATGTTCTAAAATTCTACAACAGATCGATGTCAGAGATATAGGTCTATAGTTTTGCGTATCTGCTCGACGACCCTTCTTGAAGACTGGGACTACCTGTGCTCTTTTCCAGTAGTAGTAACGAAGTAATTAATTTAAACGTTATGCTCGATGAGGCAGTTTTTCACGTATGTCAGTTTTTATGACATCATATATCCTGAACTACGTGTCGTTCAATGATATAAAATCGTAAGTACCTGTATCATACAAGAATCCACATCTCCTTATTAGCAGTGGTAACTGAAGATTAGGACTAGAAATTTGTAGAACTAAAAATGCAGGACTAGAAATTTGTACAGCCCTTCTGTACCGCCTATGCACTTCCTCTATAGCTGTTTTTAATAATGCTAGTAAATAACTAAATATTTTACTTCAGCGCTGATTTCTAAGAATTTCCATTGCGAAATTTCCTCATTTAGGAAACGCCAATAAAGGTCTCTCCCTACCACAGGACACACTGAAACTTCAACTTTCAGCATTAACCTCACCAAGATAGATGTTGACCCCTTGCAACCGCCCAGGCAAGGATTTGATTTTGGTGGTCAGTAGGCTAATGGAAATTTTCGTTTTCTCACGAAAATCCTGCGCTTATCGGACTTCATGATGGTAGTTCAGCTCAAGTGAACGATTCTGTAGATTAGCAACCACTACCTATCTTGCGTCATAAGTGTGGACGTGTCGGCGGCAAAGTAACACGTTTCCTGTCCACACTACTATGAGTGTGTGTACAGCTATGTTTAATTAATTCGATAAAAATGATAATAGTAATAACTATAATAATTATTGTAATTACAATCTCATCAAATGCTGGCCACATGAGGTTAAGTATTCTCCAATCTAAGCCAAAATTTCAGCACCACAAACTAATCAGTACACCACGAAAGTATTCTCATAAATTACTCGTGGTGGTTGAGTGTGGTAGAAGAGGCAAATCGCCACACATCAACATATTGTGATAATTGTACATTTTTTGTAGGCACACCTAAAACTTGGTCTAGATACACCAACAGATAATACAATGGCAGTCTTCGCTATACCTGGTCTAAAGACACTTCTACAATCCGACCAAACTTTGTTGTCGATGCACCTATTGCATGAATACACACTTTACGAGATATTCTGCTTTAGTGAGCTGATACCATATAGTATTACTTTATTTAGCAGTATTCGTAGACAGGAATATACATCAAAAGTCATGAATCCAACAGTAAACGTTTTACGTAATTCTGCTTGTTTTCGTTTTTCGTTTGAACATTATAAGGTAGAGTGCAGTGACCTCTCTGCGGTGTGACCTTTGGGAACTTCCAGGCAGAAATTACGCACCATTAAGTAAGTCCGCACAGCCTTACATTATGTAATATAACACTGTCATCGGCTAGGCAGTCTGGTCAACTACACAGCTGTCCAGCCGGTTTTGATACTGAATACGCACGAATCAACTGGTTTGCGATGCTAAACAGGAATGTAACCCAGGCCGTTGCGTCATTCAGTGGAGCGTAAGGTGCCTTACTCCCTGGCACCGACGCAAACGTCCTCATGTCCAGACGTCTGCCAACAAAGGATAGAGCAGCATAAAAAGCTTGTTACACCGTCTTATTTGTATCATTGTTGCGGTTTCCCCTTCTCTTATACTCGCGTATGGAGCAAAGGTGCGATTCGTGTTGTCCACTTCTCAACGCTGTGATTCGATCACTTATTGCCCAAAATTCAGAAACCCTACTGACAGTATGGCCTATATCGTGCCTTCCATGCATGCTCATTTGAACACCGCATGATACGTAAGACCAAATAAGGCAGACGGGCTAGATAACATTCTATCAGAATTTCTAAAAGGGAAAGGCAACAAAGCGACTATTCACAGTGGTGTGTAGAATGTACGAGTCTGCCGACGTACCATCTGACTTTCGGAAAAATATCATCCACACAATTCCGAAGACTTCAGGAGCTGACAAGTGCGCTGATTATCGCACAAGCAGAATAACAGCTCATGCATCCAAGTTGCTGACAAGAATAATATACAGAAAGTGGAAAAGGAAATAAGATTTAATGACCAAGAACGAAGTGCTCGGATTAAAAAGGGTGTTAGACAGGGATGTAGCCTTTTTTTTCGCCCCTACCGATATTGTTCAATCTGTGCACTGAAGAAGCAATGATGGAAATAAAAGAAAGGCTCAGGAGTGGGATTAAAATTCAAGGTGAAGGACATCAATGTTACGATTCGCTAATGACCTTGCTATCCTGAGCGAAAGTGCAGTAAAATTATATGATCTGCTGAATGTAATGAACAGTCTAATGAGTACAGAATACGGGCTGAGAGTAAATCGACGAAAGATGAAAATATGAGAAGTAGCAGAAATGACAACAGCGAGAAACTTAATATCAGGACTGATGGTCACGAAGTAGATGAAGTTAGGCAATCCTGCTACCTAGGCAGCAAAATAACCAAAGGCGGACGGAGCAAGGAGGCGTCAAAAGCAGAATAGCACTGGCAAAGAGGGCATTCCTGGACAAGAGAAGTCTACTAGTATCAAATATCGGCCTTAAATTGGGGAAGAAATTTCCTAGAATGTACGTTCGGAGCACAGCACTGTATGGTAGTGCAACATGAACTGTGGGAATACCGGAACAGAAGAGAATCGAAGCATTTGAGACGCGGTGCTACAGACCAATGTTGAAAATTAGGTGGGCTGATAAGATAAGGAATGACGAGGTTCTGCGCAGAATCGGAGAGGAAAGGAATACGTGGAAAACACTGATAAGGAGAAGGGACAGGATGATAGGACATCTGTTAAGTCATCAAGGAATGATTTCCTTGGTACTAGAGAGAGCTGTAGAGGACAAAAACTGTAGAGGAAGTCAGAGATTGGAATACACCCAGCAAATAATAGAGGATGTAGGTTGCAAGTTGTACACTGAGATGAAGAGGTTGGCATAGAAGAGGAATTCGTGTCGGGCCGCATCAAACCAGTCAGAACGCCGATGAAAAAAAAAATATATATATTTCTTAGCAGCTGACCTAATAGTACCCTCCAGAATAAAGTACAATTATTACATCGAAATAAATTATTAGACCTATAGGAATCCTTGGGCACATTTTAGAACCCAAGTGTATTTAGTATAACAGAAACCATCCCTTAAGTCACTCACCAGCAGCCGGCCGAGACACAAGCAGCCACAGGGAAAGAACCGATTTTGCGACATTTCACGAGTTTCTAACCAGGAGCGAATTGTATAGTTTCATTTGTGTGCTTTGGTAGTTTAGTTTCTTGAGTTTCTGCGTGGTAATTTAATATATCACAGACACAGTTCTTGCGTATTCGTTTGCGTCGGAAAGTAAACCGATTTTGTGACGTATTAAAAGTTCCTCATCAGGAGCGAATTATTTAGTCTCATCTGAGTGCTTTGGTAGTTCAGTTTTGGATCACTGCATATTAATCTAATTTACTGCACACAATTCTTGCATTTTCCTTCGAGTCTACAACAGAGTTCTGTAGAGCGCGTCGATTGTCCTTGTTTGTCTGTGTAGTACAGTTTTTCACGGTCTTTAGTATGGATAGGAACTGCGTTTGCTGTGTGCGGATGCGAGCCGAGTTGGTGATACTTCGCTCTTACGTCCTGGCTGTGATGTCTTCGGTTACACAGCTTGCAGCTGCAGCAGACGGGCATCAGTGTTGTAGGCCGGCCGTGCGGATCCAACGGACGTCCAACTCTTCTGAGTCTGCCTACCCGTCTGCACTGGTGACCAGCCCAGTTACTGCTCGCTCTGAGGTTGACCAGGTGGTCGAATGGTGGTTCGGCTCGGGGCGTGGCAGGCGGAGAAAGAACGTAAGGCCTCTCCAGTTAGTCTATCAGGTTGCAGGTGCTTTCTGTGGCTGATACTGTCTCTCAGCCAGATGGAGTCACTTCTTCTATTTCAGAGGGAACCTCTCGGCCTGCAAGATCTGGGCAGTCACAGAGGGTGGGATTACTGTTAGTTGGGAGCTCCAATGTTAGGCATATTATGGGGCCCCTTAGGTACATGGCTGCCAAGGAGGGGAAGGAAGCCAAGGTGCACTCCGTGTCCAAACCGGTTGGAGTCATACCAGAAGTGGAACAGGTCCCTCCAGATGCCATGAAGGGTACAGACTGCAGCCAACTGCAGGTGGTAGCTCATGTCCGTACCAATTATGTTTGTCACTTTGGATTGGAAGAGATTCTGGTTTCGGGTGACTATTAGAAGTGGTAAAAGCTGCTAGTCTTCATTGCCTGAGATGAGATGAAAGCAGAGCTCACCATTTGCAGCAAAGTCGACAGGAGTGATTTCGGACCTCTGGTGGAGGGTGCAAGACGTATGCTTTGCCGGCGATGGGCGAGGCATGACAGAATCTCTGACCAGAGAGTAGTTTATCGTTAGTTGTTGCTTGTCGCTAGTCTGTGCTTGACTGCGCGAGTCGACAGTAGTAGTCGGTCGGCTGTAGTAGCGAGTAGTCTGGTAGTAGTCTGCGGGAGTCGGCATGCGTCGGCTGTGCGCTCTGCTCGCGACTCTGGTCAGGACTCTGGAGGATGAGTATTGTTGTAGAAGGTAAAGAAGCAGCCTTGCGCATATTCAATAATGTATGTTAATTGTAATTTAATTTGTTCAAAAATATGCACCAATAATAATTTTTATAATATAAAGCAACTCTTTTAAAGAAAAGCATTCATTTCAATTTAAAGAATTTTTCCAATGCATTATCATTGCTTCCAAGAATCAAAAAAAAAAAAAAATATATACGCCAGCATTGCACGAAGCTGTGTCGAAAAATGACTAATTAGGAGCAGATATAATTGCAGTTTTATTGAGGTAAGAATTTTTGCTTTTTTTTATTCAGAATACAGGGCCGAAGGTCAGCGCTACTGACCTTATAAATTTATCAGGTTACTAAACTTTTTTATTATTTTTGGTGTTTAGGAATTTTTCTGTTTCGAACTTGACATTAAATGAGAAAAGAATTTTGTGGTAACATTAAATGTGAATGCATTTCTGCACACAGACAATAAATCGGAGCCAATTTTGTTCAGAGGTCAAAATATTAGAAAAATTCATTATTATTATTATTTTGTGGGCACGCTACGCTTGGCTCACATTTTTCAATTATTATATTTTGTAGGGAGGTTACACTTGGCTCCATTTTCATTTTTCATTTAACAATTTTTCGTGTGGGGAGGTTACAAGGGTTGAGTCGCAGACGTTTCAGCGACGATGCAGACTGCAGATTTCTCGACTTGCGCCATAGGATGGTGGGGTTTCGGGTTCTGCTAAATAGGTCAGGAGACCATTGCACGCAGGAGCGTGCGGGCAGCGGGGGCTGTGTGGCGTGGGCTGGGCCGTTTCTTGAGGTTAGAGGGCCTCGGGGAAACACAGAACGCGCTTCAGTCTCATAGGGTGCAGGCAGAACAAAGAAAGAACGTAGGGCTAGGAACCATAGGTATAAAATTTGTAAGCTGTCGTAGCTGTGGTGGAAAACTACCTGAGTTACAAGGGCTAATACAACACACTGATGCTGAAATCGCTATAGGCAATGAAAGCTGGCTATGTTCAGAAAGGATACGCTAAATACAGTTGGCGGTGGCGTGTTGGGTACTGTTAGGAGTAGTTTATGTTATAGCGCACTGAAGTAGATTGTTCCTGTGAGTTAGTATGTGCAGAGGTCATTCTTGGAAAAAGGAGTAAAATAATAATTGGAATCTTTTAGCGCCCTCCCAATTCACATGTTACGATTGCTGAACAGTTCAAAGATAACTTGAGTTTAATATCAAACACATAACCGACTCAGAACAATTATAGTTGGTGGTGACTTTAATTTATCCTCGACATATGGCGAAACTACATGTTTAAATCCGGAGGTACGCATACAACATCATCCGAAATTATGCTAAACGCTTCTCTGAAAATTATTCCGAACAGTTAGGTCATGAGCCCACGCGAATATTAAACATTTGTGAAAACACACTTGTACTCTTAGCAACAAATAATCTTGAGCTTATAACGGGCATCAAAGTGGACAAAGGGATTAGTGAACACAAGGTTGTCGAAGCGAAATTGAATATTGTCACACCCCAAACCCTCCAAAAAATAAACGAAAAATATATGTATTCAAAAAAGCAGACAAAAATTCACTTGACGCCTTCCTGAGAGACAATCACCGCTCTTTCCAAACTAATAATGTAAGTGCACAGCAGATGTGGCTTGATTCAGAGAAATAATATCGACAGCAATTGTGAGATTTATACCAAATAAATTAACAAATGACGGAGCTGATCACCTTGGTACTCAAAACGGGTCAGAACACTTTTGCAGCAACAACGAAAACAGCATGCCAAATTTAAACGAACGCAAAATCTCCAAGAATGGCGATCTTTTACAGATGCTCGAAATTTGGCACGGACATCAATGCGAGACGCTTATAATAGTTTCCACAACGAGACGTTGTCTCGAAACCTGTCAGAAAATCCAAAGAGATTCTGGTCGTACGTGAAGTAAGCCAACGGCAAGACATAATGACTTCTCTGTGAGATAACACAATAGCTCCATCCATAAAAATGATATACAATCCCTCGCTCGACGAAAGATCCATACCCAAAGACTGGAAAGTTGCACAGGTCACAGCAATATTCAAGAAAGGTAGTAGAGGTAATCCACTTAATTACAGGCACATATCAATAATGTCGATATGCAGCAGGATTCTGGAACATATATTGTGTTCGAACATTATGAATTACCTCGAAGGAAACGGTCTATTGACACACAGTCAATATGGGTTAGTAACTGACAGAAGTTCGTCGAGTAAAACTGAAGTGATTTCAGGCATTCCCCAAAGTAGTTTTATAGGTCCTCTGCTGTTCCTTATCTATATAAACGATTTAGGAGACAATCTGGGCAACCTTCTTAGGTTGTTTGCAGATGATACTGTCGCTTTTGTCTAGTAAACTCATCGGAAGACCAAGACAAACTGCAAAATGATTTAGAAAAGATATCTGAATAGTGCGTAAGTTGGAAATTGGCCCTAAATAATGAAAAGTGTGAGGTCATCCACATGGGTGCTAAAAGGAATCCGTTAACTCCACACGATAAATCAGACAAATCTGAAGGCCGTAAATTGGAATAAAATACCTAAGAATTACAATTACGAACAACTTAAATTGGAGAGAACACAACTTTGTGGGGAAGGCAAATCAAGGCTGCGTTTTATTGGGAGAACACTTAGAAAATGTAACAGATCTACTAAAGAGACTGCCTGCACTACGCTAGTTCGTTCTCTTCTGGATAGGATTAACGGAGAAAGTTCAAAGAAGAGCAGCACGTTTTGTATTATCGCGAAATAGGGGAGAGAGTGTCACTGACATGATACAGGATTTGGGGCGGACATCATTTAAAAAAAGACTTTCTTTGTTGCGTCGGAATCTTCTCACGAAATTCCAATCATCAACTTTCTCCTCCGAATGCGAAAATATTTTGTTGGCGCCGACCTATATAGTGAGAAACGATCATCATAATAAAATAAGGGAAACCAGAGCTCTCACGGAAAGAAATAGGTGTTCGTCTTTTCCGCGTGATATTCGAGATCGGAATAATAGAGAATTATTGTGAAGGTGGTTCCATGAACCCTCTGGCAGGCACTCAAGTGTGATTTGCAGAGTATCCATGTTGATGTAGATGAAATCTGAGGCGGTGCAATTTCTCCGCCAGCCTTTGAAAGGATCTAAGGAACGTTCCTCACCTCTGTTTTGGTAATCCTATTTGGGGAGTGCTTCTGACATCGACTACACAATTATCTTGCAAGGACCAACGCACACTGCTCTTTTTGCCTGATACATGTAGTTAATCTATCAGAAGCCACAAACTCTACACCATCCGCAGTAAGATAACTCCGCTATAGGTTCTCTGGACGACTTTCGGTCGCACCATTGAGTTAGTCAGTAGTTCCATAGATCAAATTCACGATAAAATTTGATAGTAAACGTATCAATAGAACATACGTACGTAGATGTATATGTTGCTGTTGACTTCTGTCTGAAGGTGGTTCGATGCACTGTGCGTTCGTCCTTGCATAATTGTGCAGTCGATGTCAGAAACACTCCGCAAAAAGGATTACCAAAACAGAGGTGAGGAACGTTCCCTAGATCCTTTCAAAGGCTGGCGAAGAAATTGCACCACCTCAGATTTCATCTACATCTACGTGGATGCTCTGCAAATCACACTTGAGTGCCTGGGAGAGGGTTCATCGAGCAACCAATGTTCGTGCTACTCTATCCTGCGCAAACCACTTCAGTATCTGCATTCTTTTGAATTGGGTTTACCACATTTTTCTTGAAGTGTGAGGGCGTTTTCCCTATCTCATACATCTTGCACACTAGAGTATATAGTTTTGTCATTATTGGCTCTGCCAAGAATATCAACAGTTCTGAGGGATTGTCCCCTAATCTAGCGGCCTTATTTCGGTTTAAGTCAGTCAGTGCTCTATCAAATTATTCTCGAAATATCGTATCCCCCATCTCATCTACATGTACTCCCCCTTCCCTTTCTGTTATATTACCTCCAAGTTCGTTCTTCTTGTAGAGCCACTTTACACATTTTTTCTACCTTTCAGGCTTCTATTCTTTGCTAGTACTGGTTTTTCATCTAAGTCCTTGATAGTCATGCAGCTGCTTCTCTTTACTCCAATGGCCTGTTTAATTTTCCTGTAGACGGTATCTATCTTTCCCCTACTTATACACGCATCTATACGCTTACATTTATCCTATAGCCATTCCTTCTTAATCATTTTGCACTTCCTGCCAATTTCATTTTTTAGATGTTTGTATTCCTTTTCGCCTGTTTCATTTGATACATTTTTATCTTTTCCCTTCATCAGTTAAGGTCAATACATTCTGTGATATCCAAGGATTTGTCCTATGCCTTGTAATTTTACTTGTTTCATCTCTGCTGCCTTCACTATTTCATCTCTCAAAGCCGACCATTCGTCTTCTATTGTATTTCTTTCCCTGTTTCACTCAACCGTTACTCTCTTTGAAACTCTCAACAGCCTCTGGTTCTTTCAATTTATCCAGGGCCTATCTCCTTAATTTCCTATCTTTTTGGAAATTCTTCAGTTTTAATCTTCAGTTCATAACTAAAAAATTATGGTCAGAGTCCACATATGCTTGTGGAAATGTCTTCCAGTTTCAAAATTTGGTTCTGAAATCACTGTCTTACCATTATAAAATCAATCTTAAACTTTCCAGTGTCTTTGGGTCTCTTTCAAGGACACAAACTTCTTTCATAATTCTTAAACGATGTGTCAGCGATGATTAAATTATGCTCTCTGTAAAACACTACCAGGTGACATCCTCTTTCATTCCGCTGCCCTGGTCCATATTCCCTTCTATTTTTACATGTCTCCCTCTTCTTACTCTCGAATTCCAGTCACCCATAACAACTAAATTTTCCTCTTTCTTGTTGTTGTTGTTGTGGTCTTCAGTCCAGAGACTGGTTTGATGCAGCTCTCCATGCGACTCTATCCTGTGCAAGCTTCTTCATCTCCCAGTACCTACTGCAACCTACATCCTTCTGAATCTGCTTAGCTTATTCATCTCTTGGTCTCCCTGGTTGAGTGGTAGAATATTGGGCCATGATTTTATCAACACATTTAATAAGAAGTAAGCGACTTTATTGTCACATCAAAAAGACCCAAAAAGTCTCAGGAACTATCAACAGCATTTAATTTACTAGCGACTTTTTCATTTGGAAGCAAGACAACTAGTCGCAGAACTTGCAAAATTTCTAAAATAACATTTAAGTAAGAAATTTAACAAAATAATCGATTTTTTTAAATCTTTACAATAAATCCAAGCCTTAATACAGCTGTTTAATAAGACCAACAATGTGGCGTTTAACAACACATTCCACATTTGTGCTTTAGAAATTTACAAAAACGATTAACAGGCAATTAACATTCCACATGACCTGCCAAGCAAAGCAGATCACATGTAACAGGAAAAACAAACAGTCCAAGTGAACAGGCTGATGACAAATTTAAGTAAAATACAGTCAGTTGGTGATGCAGACAATGTGCCCATGTAGGGCCAAAACAACACTCAACTTGGGTTAGCAGCTGAATTTTTAGGCTCTCGCTTTAATATAGTTAAAAGAGAGACCAAGCACTTTAAGATCCGCCATTTCTTTTACTCAAGACCCTTTTAGCGGAATTCAAAATGTAAACCACATGTGTCATGTGAGCGCTGAAATCACATTACCAAGATTAATTTGTATAACGCTAGTTAGCGCTGCTACACCAGGTAAGCTTCGACACCGCCAATTTAATAGTCAGAAATACAAAGATCATTTCAAAAGTTCACAAAATCTGCTTTACAGATGACGATGGATAACCAGGATGGCAAGCAAGAGAAATAGCCTTTTCACACACCAACTATAACGATTAGAACTGCAATTGAATGCTTACCATAATTCCCAGGAAGTAATAATATAAGTCAACGACCACCCAATTAACAGCTGCATCGGTTGAGCGTATCCACCAGACGCCCTCGTGTTCAGTCCTTTGGAAATGGCTGACAGAATACCAACCTGGCACCACAGTGTACACAGGATTCTTCGGAATAATACAAATCCAAGTAGGTGCCCAAAGAAAACACCGAAATAGCTTCTGCATCGGGAAACCTCCACTGATTCGGCCACCACAGGACATCACGTAGCATGCTCTGACTAGCATTTCAAATGCAGCAGCGAGCAAAGGATCGTATCGTCCACGACGTCACAGTGCTTACTGCCCGCAGTCGCCACGCAAACTGCTAGACACCCGATTACTCAGAGAGAACAGCCGTCCCTGCAGTTGCACTTAAACCGACCTCGTCGTCACAGAGCTTCCATCTAGCGGCGGAAAATCGCTGTGACTCCACGATCGTTAGTGATGATGCCAAACAGAGGGCTCTATCGATAATGAATCGCACCACGATGTATCCGTTCGCCACAAATATCTCTGTTAGTCCCAATCACAAATGAAATGTTGGTGCCGGCCGATGTGGCCAAGCGGTTCTAGGCGCTTCAGTCTGGAACCGCGCGACCGCTACGGTCGCAGGTTCGAATCCTTCCTCGGGCATGGATGTGTGTGATGTCCTTAGGTTAGTTAGGTTTAGGTAGTTCTAAGTTCTACAGGACTGATGACACCAGAAGTTAAGTCCCATAGTGCTCAGAGCCATTTGAACCGTTTTTTGAAATGTTGGTAACAAATTTCATAAGTGAATAAATTTACTGTGAGGCTGTGGTTAATATTCCCAGCTGCTCAAAGAGATGCCTGCAAGAAGTACCTCAAACGTAATTCTAATTACTTTCTTGTGTGCAATGAATATTTCTTTTCCTAGTGAGAACTTACCCCAAAATACTATACCATAAGTGACTGAAAATACGCAGTAGATGTTGACTTACTGATTTCTACATCCCCAAAGTTGGAAACTATTCTTATGAAAAAAAATATGAATCTAAACGTATTAGAGTATCTTCTACATGGCTTCTCTTCTGAACTATTACACTGGTGCATAAGTTGCTAGCGTTTTCCATAATTCAATGAAATAAAAAGAAAACTATTTATTTATTTATTTATTATGTAAAAATGAGAATGAATGAAAATGGGGAAGAAATGTTGCTTTAAATATTTTTTGTTATTTGCTCTTTCAGTACGAACTTTGTTGTAGAACCCCTTATTTACGTGTGGTAATAAAAATTCATTTAGACAGAATTAAGCACATATAAAATTACGTGAACCTTAGCAACCCTCTCATGCTGATAAATTCATATTAAATGATTAAGAACATTTTGTTGAAAATTGTATAAATTAAATTTTTTTACGTATTTCGGCCTTGGCACACATTTTCTAAATGCAGTGGTTTTTTAAATATTTACTGAATTCTTTCCCGGCGTTAGCTATGGAACACAAGACTGTCTCTGTTAGCATAAAATGGTTAAATATTGCCAAGCCGACCTGAACGTTTAATTATCATTGACAAAACACACTCCACTATAAGTTTAAGTTATTTGCTTTAGAAATTGAAAGAACCAACAGATTAACAACTTCAACGTTAATTATCCGCCTATGAATGCACAAATGTAAAACCAGTAATAAATTCCGTCAGCCTCAGGATCGCTGTAAAAGAAAAATATTTCGTAATTCACTGCTAATTTTATCTGCTCCCGATTTACGGGATTGGTTAATTTTTTTAGCGGAACAATTTTTTAAATGTGCCGCCGCTGCAAATCGTTCGGTCGCGGCACAGCCCAGCAACACCAACGATAATCGCTAAAAATGCTGAAAATTCTTTAAAGAATTATTATAGATGACATGGGCAAGCTAATTTACATTAGTAATACACAATTTTGATAAATTATAATGTATTTAGATCACAACAATAATTAAACTTACATTACTTTGTAATTTCTCCTCTAATGGCGGCTAAAGACAGATACAGACAAAGGAAGTCTACTCATTCATAAAATGCTACGTCACAGGTTCCTCTCTCTCTCAGCTCTCGAGGAAGACGACAAAGAATGCACATTATGTATTCCTATTTATACTATGGCTGATTGTTAATGTCTCTTTGTAATCTTACAACATTATTTTCCTCTGTGGCTGTATTTTACATTTTTTTTAATCGCAGATATTAACATATTTCGTAATTACATCATGAGTATAGAAATATTACAATCATAAATACATCGAGAATATTATTACAGAAAATATTACAATAATAACGAATGTCCTTTATACAAAATTAAATAATATTTTTTTGTTAAACAATTACAGTACATACGAATTGCTTCATAGTGGCGTACATATTACAATTAAATGTCATTTCATTTTATTAATAGTGTGTGTGCTGCCAGGGAACGTTACAATAAGTTCAATAAATACAATAGATAGACATAACAGAGACTTTTGTCATCATTAATACATCCTCCTTCACTATTTATAACAGTCTGTCAATGCTGGGATAACTTTTCGATTCCGCGAGTGTAGAAATCAGATAGTTTTGAGGCGTAGAATTCGTTGAGCCATGTTCGGAGGGTATTTTCATCCGGAAAGGAAGTTCCTTGAAGATTGTTCGATAGCGAGCGTAAAAGATGAAAATCTAAGGGCGCAAGATGAGGTGAGTAAGCTGGACGCGGTATGACTTTAGCAGAATGTGGGCAAGCGTTATCGTGCGCAGTCTTCCTGCCCAGTTCTTGGACTGCGTCTGTAAGACGTCTCAGTTGTTGACAATAAGTGCCAGGTGTGATGGTTACACCTCGGGGAAGCGATTTGCAGTATGCTACACTGTCGCTGTTCAACCAGATGCTTAATATTATCTTTTGTGGATGCGCACAAGTCTTTGTACGGGGTTTGCTGGTTTGTTTCGGCCCAACCATTCCTTTATTTTTCTTATGGTAACATCATGACGCCATTTCTCGTCACCAGTAACGATACAAGTTAGGAATGGTCAGTGTTGTTCGCGAGCCGTTTGACAACGAGCAAGCAGAGATGCACATAAGGCTGCTTCAGAACATGTGGTACACATAAGCCCGATTTTTGACCTTTCCTCACTGCACGCAAATGTCGCACGATTCACAGTTCATTACATTCTCCAGTTATCGAATATAATAATTATCAAACCCCATAGGTCTTCCTTAACGTATCGAGTCACTATTGTCAAAACTACCTTCCTTAAAACGAGAAATCAATTTTATTACCGTGCTCTGTCCAATGGCATTATCCCCATACGCAGCGCAAATGATTCTGGCTGCCTCTGCTGCTGTAACCCCTCCATTGGCATAAAACAGAAAAATACGTCGGAAAAGTTACGATTTATCCACTTGCCACTACATTTCTAACGTCCACAGCTCCACTCACTGTCTCCAAATGACAAAATCACAACATGTACACTCAAATAGCAACAGAGAACTGCAAATAAAAAATGACAGTCGATAAATAAACCCATAGCACCCGGAATGCCAACATGCAAAAGCCAAAACGCTACGAACTTAAGCACCAACCTAATATTTGATCAATTTTCTCATTTGTTTTTAAAACGTAATTATTAAAACTATCTGCTATGCATGAACTATCTTTTATAATGCTTCCAATCTCTTTAACACTAATAACGTCATTTTATACGGCTTCTATCACCGTCTTTCTCTTAACAATATTTCATATTGATTTCATTTTAATGTCTGATCGGTCAATATCAGTAAAGGTGAGCGTTCTATAGGACTTTTTTACAACTTTGCTTAATGTGTTACAGTTCTGTTTATAATACGAAAGCATTTCTGGACCATTACTTGTTCTCACTATTTTGCTCAAGTCCTTCCTTCATTTCGAAGAGACTTTGATGCTTTTAGTGATCCAAGGTTTCTGTTACGGCTTCCCATTAATATATTTAATTAATTTTTTTGCAAAACTACTTCAAAAATGCATACTAGCCCATTAAGATCTTTTTTACCTGTACACACAGCAAAGTTACGAAATGGGGCTAACTGCGGTTTTTGATTCAATAATTCGTTTACCACAGTATAGGCATATGGCTTTCCAACTTCCTCTTGTTGTATGAATACATTCTCTATAAGCGTGCTACTGTCTTGTGCAGCTTGGACAGGGAAATTGTGACAGACAGATGTGTCTAACAGCAATTCATTTCTGTAAACACCGTGTGAATTGTGGTGCCGCCGGCCGATGTGTCCGAGTGGTTCTAACCGCTTCAGTCTGGAACCGCGCGACCGCTACGGCCGCAGGTTCGAATCCTGCCTCGGGCATGGATGTGTGTGATGTCCTTAGGTTAGTTAGGTTTAAGTAGTTCTAAGTTCTAGATGACTGATGACTTCAGATGTTAAGTCCCATAGTGCTCAGAGCCATTTGAACCATTTGAAGTTGTGGTACCGAGAAGAGAACTACGCGAGAATGACAATACAATAATCACAATGATGAAAAGGATACTTGCTACTCAGCATATAGCGGAGATGCCGAGGCCACACACAGCCTTAGCCTGCGGTCATGTTGAGTTTGTGTGAGTATGTTTGTGTGTGTTCTATCTCAGACGAAAGCCTTGTTGGTCGAAAGCTCTTTTTCTGACAGTCATTTTGTTGTGCCTATCTTCAACGCAGCATCTCCGCTATATTGTGAGTAGCAACCATCCTTTTCATAAAATTGTTACATTCCATCCTGAATTTTGCAGTGTTGAACACAATAATCAGATTGATTAGTGTTCTCAGTAGGCTACTTAATTTATTCCTAGGGATTGGGGTTGGCAAGGAAGAGTGGTGAGGATGAATGTGTTGTTTAATGACGTTTTAAGATGCTGTGAATGCTTTCTTAGGCAACAGCATTTTTTTGCCCATCAACCGAAAAGTTAAAATTTAATTAATGACTAGCACTTGACTTCATGTTTAATTACTGCACTAGTCGGTGTTAATATCCTCCATGAGATTTCGCTATAGACGTAAAACAATATAAAGGAGCAAAAGAAGGAGTTACTGTGATAGTATAGATTCAGAGAAAGCGTCAGATGATTTTGGAATTTGTCGCGGAATCTTTCTAATACCTTAAGGAAAAGCTTTTCAGTACAGCTAGTAGTGAAGTTTCCACGACCTAGTCCAGATTTCTCTTACTTGTTTTAGCACAGTCGTGACAATCATTCCAATAAAGCTTAAGTAGTAGCGGAATCTTCCTATGATACTGGCTCTATGCTAGGGGCACTCGGCCGTGAAATGACTTCCTGCCGCGAGATTTCTCTCCTGTAAAACGGAAATTAATGCTTTCCTCTTCCCTCGGGAGTCAGAGCTTCAGCAGTCCTGCCTTTTTGGACTGCTAGTAGTGTGACGTTATTTTTACATAAAGTCTCGATTTGTTGCCTACTAGTGAAGCACATTGCTGTATCGGCACTTCTAGATCGGACAATAACATTTACCAAGAAATACAATTTACCATGGAAAAAAAAATGGTCAGTGTCTTTGATCACCCATTGCAATAACTTCCCGAGGCACCAGAAATGTGATGATGATAAACGTAACCAGCACCATGTCTCCTTTCAGTGGTGGTACTACAGTATTTACCTATAGTAGCCGTACTTTCTGATGTGCTGAAAGCGGGTATTGTTTCCAGTCAATATGATAAATTTGGCTTCCGCCACTTGTGTAGTTGGGCCGAAGTTTAACATTTCACTAACTTCATAACAACCACGAACTCCACGAAAAATTTAAACTTTAGCTTTTATAGAGTCGGACATTTTTGTCATTAAGTAAGTTTTCAAAGGTTTTATTTGGAGCATCTACATCCCTTTCCAAGCTAAATTCGATTTCAGGTAAGAGTGATGGAGATGATTTTTCTTCAAATATTGTAAGGATGGTCATTGAGAACTATCTACCTCATAACAGGAATAATCGCAATGGCGAACGAATGGCGGCAATTCGTTAGATCTTTGATCTGGCAATGAAAAAAAAAAACAAAAACAAACGAGAGCTTTTAATCATTTTACAATAAAACAGAAAACGTGGATATCTCAAAAATCTATGCTAGGAGAGTTCCAGACTGAATATGTAGCTATTTCGAGACACGCGGAAAAGGAAATTCAGAATGTCATTCACGGGTGGAAACTAAGATTCAGATCATTTTCTTTCCAAAATAATGGTCACAGTTGTACAAAGAGCCCAACATACTAAAAACACTACCCGAATCTTGAGGTCTGATATAGGGAAACTTATAACTAAACAAATTTTAAGATGAGCTTGAATCAGAACAACTATCAAGAATCGAAACAGTTAATGATCCACTAATTGACATTGCGTAGAGGACAGTTACCCTGGAGAAAAAGAGGAGACATACACGTTGGCCTGCAGTAGGAGATGCAATCGAAGAGCGTTGGAAAGCGTAGGTTGACTGGTGTTCTCAGAAAAATACAAAGAACTTTCAAGAAGTACGGTAAAATATTCCCAAACGATTAGAAATCTCAGGAGGAAATAAGGAAAGGAACGCTTAACTCAAATAGAGGAGGAATTCCGAAAGAACATTACGTGAAACTTTTATACAACGTTGAAGCCTAGAGTGAAGTACAATGAAAACTTTCTTCTGGAAACATCCCCCAGGCTGTGGCTGAACCATGTCTCCGCAGTATCCTTTCTTCCGGAAGTGCTAGTCCCTCAAGTTACGCAGGAGAAACTCTCTGGAAAGAAGAAGATGAGGTATTGACGGAAATATAGCTGGGAGACTCCGCTACAGTCACAAATTCATTCTGGATACAACTCCCAGGTTGTGGCTGAGCCATGTATCCGCAATATTCTTTCTTCCAATAATGCTAGTCCTGAAAGCTTCGCAGGAGAACTTCTGTGAAGTTTGGAAGGTAGAAGATGAGGTACTGGTGAAAGTAAAACTGTGAGAAGGGGTCGTGAGTCGTGCGTACGAAGCTCAGTAAGTAGAGCACTCGCCCACGGAAGGCAAAGGTGACAGGTTCGAGTTCCGGTCCAGGAAAACAGTAAGTTTCCTTCAGGCCTAACTTAAGTAGATACGATCCACCAATCTCAGTTTTAACAACAAAATAGGAAAGGTAGTGTATGGCGTTGGAAAACAGTCAGGTATTGGCCAAGTTCTTTGAACAGTTTCTAAACTGTGAAGTGCCATCTGAGACGTTCAGCTGTAACCTGGAAGAGTCAAATCTCAAGTGAGAATCGCCGACCGTAGAACTTTTATGTGAGCCAATGAATAACACCGTCAGCTGTGTGTCTGTATTTATTGTTTATTTAATAGAAACCGGTTTCGGTGGTTCAGTCCACCGTCATCGGGCCCTTAGAGCGAACGTTTCATTAAGATCAGTTATCCAAAAAATGAACGTCATAATGTCAATGGTGACAATTATGAAGCATACGTATGTTAACTAATGTTACGTATACTGAACGTAATGAAATAATATCTGCCGGTGTTATCAGCAAAATTCTAAACTCATAAAAGAACCATAATTACAAATGCTGTTTCATTGTTAAGAGTAATATTTACCGTTGAAAACCAAACGACTAAAACAATAGGGGACTTTCTCGGTAAGAGCAGCCTATTATACATACTGGGAACGATATTAAAGTACAATAAGATCTCAAGGTAGAAACATCCAAATAAGGTAGAAGTAATATCTTAATGAAACGTTACAACTTATTGTGTACGACCTCCTACTCAGTTCGTCCATTATAGGAAAAAGCGTGAAATGGATAAAGAGTCCTATCTGCACAATAAAATGTAAAACTATGATCCCAAAAATAACAAGGTACCGCAAAATATCTCAAATCAAAGCATTCTGCTCATGATGAAAACACAATCTAAGAGCGTACTATGGTCATATATTCGTATAAAGACTAAATAATAGCAACAAATAATGCACCATGTGAGGTAGTGAAAAATATATAATGAAAAAAACATACATTTGTCTGTCGCAATTACTTTGCCTTATATCGAGCGTTTACAATTAAAATACAGCTATTTGCGGAGGACCCGTGTGTGCTGTAATTATAGTATGGCAGAAAAACTAGGTACATATGCTAATGCGTTAATACGAAACCGATTTACGCAGAAAACAAGTTACTTGCAATTGCAGCCACCAAGGAAAATCTGACGCTGTACGCTGTTTGTGTGACAGTATGACATCCACGCTGTCGTTTGGCAAGCCACAGCGTGAATGAACAGTATGGCTCTAGAGAAAAGAGACAGTGTGCTTTTAGTAAAACTGTTTTATGTGAACGGCAGCAATTATAGTGCTGCATTGAGAGACTATCGACAACTGCGAGGTCTGTGGAGAGGCCCGATGTATTAAATGGTATAAAGAAGATGATAATTGAATTCGAAGACTCGGGTGTGGTTGGTGTGGCACCTGGAAGAGAAGGGTGTCCTATCACGATGGAAGTTATTGGCAATGTTGTTGTTGCTGTAAATGACCATGCAGCACGTGCCCCAGGTAGTGCTAGGGTTCGTGCAGTGTTTAGAGATTGTCCATCTCACGGTCAACATTACGTAAAGTTTTGCTGTTTATTTCACACTGGTAACCGTACAAAATCCAGACGGTGCAGCAATTGGAACCTCATGATTTGCAGAAATGATGTGAATTTGCTCGTCGGTTTCTGGCACGGGTCGAAGTCGATGACGTGTGGCCGGGCAATATTCTGCAGAGTGACGAGATACTTTTTACACTACAGGTTGCAGTGGATACACATATTTCGCGAATTTCGGATACAGTTAAGCTGCGTGTTGTGCACGGGAAGCCGTTGCACTCGCCGCATGTGACTGCGTGGTGTAGATGATTCACAAGCACCTTTATTCTCGGTCCGTATTTCTTTGAAGAGAATAATCCAGAGAACCTGCCAGGGACTCTGTGACGTCTGCACGTTATCGAGAACTACTGGCACTGCATGTGATTGCTGCTTTGGAAGAGAGCAATTGTTTGGAGATCACTGTTTTCATGCAAGATGGGCCAACCGCACATATCGCTCTCCCAACGAAAGATCTGCTTAATGCAGCCTCCCATGGACGAGTTATCTGCAGGGATTTCTGCAGATGCAGGTCCTGCAACATCACATGATCTGAATCCATGTGACTTTTGGCTCTGGGGATACCTAAAAGAACCTGTCTACCATAAACACGGCCGGTCTCTCCCTGGTTTGTAGGTAATTATACAGGAACACGTTGCTCAGATTTCATCGGAACTACTGCGAGCAACTGTGGATCAAGTCGTTTTACAGGTGCAGCATCTCGATAACATCTTCAGTGCTCATACCGAACAAAATGTGGCAGGTATCCCACCGCTGTCCGAGGCGTCTCCAGACACGCCTTCGGCCTGGAATCCCATTGACTGGAGCAGAATTGTCTTCTTATGGCCAGACAACCAGGAGTGCTATGTTTTTTATAGCAGGATTCCTCTGGTTGTCATCCGCGGCTCCATCACAGCATAGCGGTACGTCGACGATATTCTACGGTCTGTTTAGTTGTCCTTCATGGCAAGCCATCCTACGCTTAGCTTACATTTCAGCAAGATAATGCCCGCCTGTATACGGCGAAAGTTTCTACCGCTTGTCTTCGTGCTTGCCAAACCATGCCTAGGCAGTAACGCGGGCGGTCTTCTCCTCAATTGAGAACGTTCGTAGCATTGTGAGCAGAGCCTTCCAACCAGATCAGGATTTTGATGATCTGACGCGTTAATTGGACAGAATTTGGCGCAAATAGCCCTCTGAGGGACATCCAACAACTCTGTCAATAAATGTCAAGCCGAATAACTGTTTACATACGGGCCAGAGGTGAACCAACGCATTATTGACTTGTTCAATTAGTGAAGCCCTTTCTCTTGAATAAATCATATATTTTCTGAAATTGCAGTATTTTGTTTTTCTGCAGATGTAAATCACCTCTACCGATTTCTATTGCATCTGGATGGTTCCTTCGTGGTGCGTCGTTTTTTTTTTCTTTTTGCCTAAGAGTGTATTTCTTATTCTCATTCATATTCTCCAGAAAGCCTATGATTCAGTAGGAAGACGAATGCTGTCCCAAATTTTGGAAGAGATCAGCTTGGATAGAAAATCCAGTGATTCAAACAGACCTTAAGTAACACAGCATAATGACCACGTTCAAAGGAAAGCTTTCAGAGACCTTCAAGATCAAAACCGGAGTCATATAGGGAGGCGGACTCTCCCATTTGCTCCATAACTCGGTACTTGATAAGGTGAGCTGGGAATCGCGGCAAGAAACGAATGGGTAGAATACGACTGGGGTTTAAGGAAGAAGGGCTGCATGTAGATTGTCTGGAATTCACAAAAGATAGTGTGATATTGTCGCAATCATTAGAAGAGGCGGTGAATCAAACCAAGGAAGCACAGAGACAAGCGGATAAAGCAGTCATACCGACCTCAATCGAGAATACACAGTAAATGACAAACGTCAACTGCTAGATGGTTGACAATAGACGAAGGGAAAATTCAGAAGGTGGAGAGATTTAAATACTTAGGAGAATCGATAGAAACTGGTCTCAGAGAGAAAACAGTAATGGAAGCACGAATAAACAAAATGATTTTAACATCCAAATTAATTATGACTGTCTACAATAAGAAGAAAATTTAGATCAGTGCAAAACTGAGACATTATCGGTCACTGATCCCCCCTGAAGCCTTATACGCAGCAGAACGTCTGAACCTAGTAACAACAGGAGCACTTAGAATGCTACAACTTACGGAACGAAGAATTCTCAGGCAGATATTGGGACCTTAGAGAACAGCACACCATCATTACAGAAGACAAACGAACCAAGAACTGTTTACTATGATAGTGAGGATCTCAGACACCATCAGGAAAATAAGGACTACAATCTTGAAATATGTCCTGAGAATGTAGCAGGGGAGGTTGATGCATCGTAGAACACAGTTTCTTGTGAACAAGAGAACCAAAGCACGCTGGATGCAAGAGGTACACACGGATCTGGTAGAAAAGGGAATAGAGGAACCAGTGATTTGGAATACCGTGCTTTTCAAATAAAAAATTCAGACTTTCACAGGCTTCCAGGGCAGAATCAGATGCAGGGCAAAATCATCACGGGTGGAAGAGAGAAGAAGATTGAAAATTATGAGAACGAAAGAATATTGGACAGGGATAAAGACCAGAAAATCGAAGTTGACCCGCAATGGCATGATCCTCAGGTTGCAAAAACGAAAATAAGAATAAATAAGGATAATTAAAGACTATCAGGTTTTATCATATCGTGGGCAACGATGTCATTATAGGCTGACTACAGGCTGCGGTTGAGGAACTGCAGACAGTGAAATCAGATACTCGTTCGGGAGATCCGAACCGCCGACCTCCTGTAAGCGAGACGAGTGTGTTAACCGGTTCTAAAATTTTGATTATATGCATAATCACTTCTGTGCGATGTAACGGGTTACTATCAAGAAATTTCATGGAAGAATATATAATGTGTTAATAACGCGTCTCATATTCTGAGATGAGACAGTTCTGGTGAAAACTAGGACAAAAATCTTATAAATAGGCTTACCATACGTCCATTATTAGCCCGAATAGCTCTGGTTTTATTGTGTTGTTCGGTGTTGAAAAAATGTCAGGGATTTGAGAATTTTATGAATGGCGAGGATCTCTTTTTTAAAGTTTAGACCAGTATGTTCGACATCGCATTTTTAAACATTCTCTTACGGCCATGTCTCTCTCAGCCGACCTTGGAGCAAGCGATGACGTCGATCTGGAGGCATAGTTACTAGTTCCGCTACAACGTTTCCCTTACTGTTGATCATTTGGCAACACAACAGGGACAATGTGTCTACGTTCTCTGCGTGCGTGATGCATCTCGCCTACAGGTTTTTGATTGTTTTATCTCCATTAATTTTTTGCCTTATCGTGTAGCAATGGGCAAAAGAAGGCGTGTGTTTAATGTTAACGTGCAACACGAACACCAATTTTCGAAATTGTGTAACGAAAGAATGGACGCGCTTATTGCAAACTGTGTAACTGAGTCTTTCGCGGGCAAGTGCTCTAACAACTGAGCTACCGAAGCACGACTCACGTCCGGTACTCACAGCTTTACTACTGCCAGTACCTCGTCTCCTACCTTCCAAACTTTACAGAAGCTCTCCTGCGAAACTTGCAGAACTAGCACTCCTGAAAGAAAGGATATCCTTTCTTTCAGGAGTGCTAGTTCTGCAAGTTTCGCAGGAGAGCTTCTGTAAAGTTTGGAAGGTAGGAGACGAGGTACTGGCAGTAGTAAAGCTGTGAGTACCGGACGTGAGTTGTGTAACTGAGTGACATTAAGGCCATGTGAAAACGCGAGACAAAGCAGTGCTATTATTGCTATTGCTTCACCAGATATAAGAGATTTTTTTGAAAACCGAGGATGGGAATAACAGTGTCTGGAGTGTGCAGCTAAAGAGGCTACATTTCCAAACACACTGCTAGACACGAACTGCTTCAGGGCATCAGACTCCAGATTCAAACTCATTAAAAAGTTTAATGACCCAAAATTTTCATCTGTTAGACTCAAAACGGGGGCAATTATTCTTATGTCTAGTGAAAAATACAACTGAATAAATAAAGTTTAATGTTTTAGTAAACTGTGAAGCCTTTTAAGTACTTTCGAAAATATGTCCTGGTCTGGACCCGAGAAAATAGTAATATTCCCTGAGTTGTACCCAAAAATATGTGGTATGCCTGCTTATAAATGAATGTTCCAATTCAAATTAATATGGTCCATTCTGAACCATTGAAACGTCCCCTTAGAAAAATTATTGAATTACTGTGCTGATAAATCTCTTACATTATTTGAACGTACTCAGACATTTCGCTCTTTACGTATTCTGATCAACACTAAACTGACACACAATATTTTTTGCGCAACGCAATCTTTCAATAATCCCTACAAAAGAATGGCTCTGACTAACATTAACCTATACCTTTCACAAATCACTTACCTCACAAAAATTCTCGTTACGCGAACTACTGCAATACAGCGAACGTCACTACTGCCAGCTACATAAAAGATTCAAACTACTGAAGGCACTAACTACTGATAGGCATAGTTAGCAAATGAAAGATTTTGATAGAGAACAATGTATTTACCACAATAGTGTTCAAAAGTCATTATATATATATATATATGTATATATATATATATATATAGTTCATGACATCCATTCTTACAAATGTACTGTTTCTGATGGACACACGCCCAGATCATCCGCTCTCAAAAATCCGCCATCTCACTTCCCCACATCCACCACTGCTGGCGGCTCACCTCCAACTGAGCAACGCTACGCGCTGTTAACAGCAAACTGCCCAACACTACAATAGTCAACAACAATGCAAACCAGCCACAGACTGCACACAGCACAGCCAGTGGTTTTCATACAGAGCGCTACGTGGCGTTACCAATATAAAAACCTAAACAGCCTACTTACACCATGACAGTCGTCTGTTGACACTACGTGAGGTTCTCAGTGTGCTTCTCATCCATTCTTACGCAAGCTTCAGCCCTCCACAAAGAACCTCGAAGACGTGCAAACACGCCTGGCTCTCCTCAGATTTAGAGGCATGCATGGGACACACACTGCTGCAAGATGTGCACATTGGCGATGTTTACGAAATACATGAGTATCTCCGGATGTTGTCAAAGCTAGATACGTAAGAGATTAAGGGGAGGTGACAGGATCGCTATGCTACTGAACCTCCTCGAGCATTCTATACCTCATTAAAGATTTGTGTTAGGTGCTGACGTAAGAAGTGTGGGAAATGAGATGGTGCACCGTCGTGTACACACCAAATCCGTTGGTTTTCTTCTGTGGTAACGTTCTGCAATACCGCGAATAATTTGTTGCGTAGAAACTGGTGTTAAAAAGCACCAGCCGGCCGCAGTGGCCGAGCGGTTCTAGGCGCTTCAGCCTTGAACCGCGCGACCGCTACGGTACAGGTTCGAATCCTGCCTCGAGCATGGATGTGTGTGATGTCTTTAGGTTAGTTAGGTTTAAGTAGTTCTAAGTTCTAGGGGACTGATGACCTCAGATGCTAAGTCCCATAGCGCTCAGAGCCATTTGAACTATTTGAAAAAGCACAGCTAAAGTATACGGTGAAGTGCGAACCTACCACCTACAATTCCTGTCCACATATCGACGTTAAAGTTAACCTGATACCTTGCTTCTTACCGGATTCTGCTGTGATGCTTCATACAGAAAATAAAGTGCAGGCTCAGAATGATAAATCTTCAGTGCTACGTCTAAGAATCCGTCGGCAGAAGGCGTAATTTAGCATGGGGATCTTGTGGCATGCTTAATTATCATGGATAAAGTATCTGTTTGTGCAGGATTAACAACGCAAGAGCGCTGTTTATGGCTTCAACAGCCCAAACACTTCGTACACTTTCTTCTAGCGTTTTCTACTCGTGAAAGGATTACTGCTGCACATTCAGCGTGCGAACTATGAGGGGCCTACCGTCATCTCTTGTCCTAGTTGCGAATGATCATCTGTCTGCAAGTCGTTGCAATAACCTGCCGAAAATTTTTTCCATTTGGAATGCTGAATTGAGGAAGTTGGTCGGCGTACGCTACACAAAGCAGTGCATTAAAGCCGATGGCTTTACCATAGCAGAATGTTTCTGCTGTTTGTAAGGTTTCTAGCTTACGTTTCCTAGTCAATGAAAGTTATGTGAGCTCTCATTTTATTCGATGTGTCGTACTTCATATCTGTGCACTGGATATTTTTCAAACGGAAGTCATCAGTAGTCGGTATGTTATGCCACAGAAGTTCCGAGTGCAAGCAATATGATCTTTGTTAGTAGTATTGTCGTTGCCACTATAGCAGTGAGAAGTGCGTGAGAAAGTCGGGTGTTCGTCATGCTGCTTGATCGGTCTGGAAGTAACACGCAGAAATCAGAGATACAAAGGCAGATGATGTTGCTTTTTGGAAATACGATTTTGCAAACACTGATTTGAGAAATCTGAAGATATGCCAGTACCGTTTTCGCTGCATCGCTTCCTCGTGCGAAAGTTTGAGAAAGGCAAATTATTAGCATGATTTTATCGTTATTGGTTCGGTTCAGTTAGTTTGATTGTCGAGATGTGTTTCAACAAAGTTACTTGCTCACGTAGTTTGACTCTGAGCCATAGATTCACCACTTCTTCACCAATTCATTAACTAAGTCAATGACAAGAGTCATTCTGTTTATAAGAAGTGATTTTTGTAAACAAGGTTGTAAATGTAAAGGAAAGGTGTTCATAATACAGATTTGAATGTTAGTCTCTTTTCAGTCATTTAGTAAGTCGACTTTGTTCCACCGTCTCCTCATGAAAGTACAGTTTGGTGCGTCGCCATAATTGTTCAAATCATAAAGCATGAATAAAGAAAAACCTTGCCAAGTGCATTGCAAAGAAAAGCAACTGCACAGCACAGGTTTTTCTTTAACTGGTTTGCTGCGGCGCTGTACTTTAACATCCCTCACTTTCGAGCAGTACCTAGTTTCAGTTACCACACGGTAAGTCATAAAAAATTGATAATGCCAGTTTAATATCAGTAAGGCCACAGTAAAATCGTTGACAGTCAAACTTTTCATTTCGTAATTATTATCGGGTTCAGTTCAGTAAAGGTTAGTTCAGATCTCATTTACCTTCTCAGACAATCTTATTCTAGAAGTGCAGTGTTGCATGTGCGTGCGTGTGTGTGTGTGTGTGTGATTTAGTTTTCGGGGTTTTACATAGTTTGAGTACGTAAAATTGCAGGACGCTTTAATAAATTTTGAAGATTTATACTTTCAAAATTCGATTTTAACTTTATGTAGGATTTCTACTCTGTTAGTTTCGTGTGTTGAAACTGTCAGTCACATACTATGACGTCATAAATTGCAACACTGTTCGCTGCTCTGCACGATACAGAATTTCAGATAACAGCTTCTTAAGTATAAATGTTTACGTTTTTTAATTATTTTAGTAAAACTTAATTGCAATAGAACTACACAGTTTCAGTTGAATTTGGCGACTCATTTCATTACATTGCGTTAAAGTAAGCAAACAACTTACGTTGTTCACATTCTCACTACAACATGGATATATACGAACGTTTAAGAATAGCAAACCAGTTTACAAACACAACAACAAACTCAATTAAATTAAATAAAAATAGTTACACATTTCCTGCGTGGAGTAATAGGACTGCAGTGAGAGTTGAGCCACTGTTACGTTGTTCTCACTCCAATGAAAAGTTAACGTTGTTCTAATGGCAGCACAACCTCAAAACGATATATAATGGCAGACAACAGCACCACAGCTAGACGCGTGAAACACAACTAATAAAAAATGAGCAGTCAACATTAACAGGAGGACAGCCAGCACCACGGAATACTGACCGTTATCGACCAAATTAAAGTGACCCATATCTCAATATGTATTTGTTTCCGGACATATCTTTACACTGAAGAAGCACAGAATTTACTAGAGAAGAAGAAACGGAAGCCAAGGAAACAATGGATGATACGGAAAATATTAGATCTCATAAAAGAACGAAACAGAATCAGAAAAACTGATTTTGACCGATACAGAAAAAAAAAAACAAATAACAAAAATAAATGGATAACACAAATAAGATAGAGGAAAACATAGCAAAAGCATAAACAGACAAGTTATACTCAAAAATTTGGTCACTACAGTTTAAATTTGGGACTCTTAGCGACACTGTTAAAGACTCTTAAAACACAGCAGATAGAAATAAATAATCCACTGAAGAACTAGAGACTGGGGAAGCTGTCGCACATGATTGAGATTAGATACACTCAATGGAGAAAGTGAAAAATGAATTCATTGGATGACCAATTGCCAATTCGGAATTCAACAATACATTACGCAACTTGAACAACAGCAAAGTAAATGAAACAGATAAAATCCCTTCTGAGTTATTAAATAACTCTGGTGATAAAGCGAAGTACAAATGTACGAATTTATGTGTATCTGATGTGAGGATGGAACGCTAGCAGAGGAATTAATAAAAATTAAAACTGTTATGGTAGATAAGAAACAAAATAACAATGATTGTTCCGATTATAGAACTTTGTCATTACTAGGACATTCTTCAAAAATTCTGCTGAATGTTCTTTCTGCATTCTGATTTTTGTTTAGATTTTGTATAGATTTTATCTCTCCAGTCTATTCCAATTTTATTCAGTTTTTCAAACAGTATCTTCCAGGTCACTCTATCAAAAACCCTATCTAGGTCAATGAATGCGGTATACCTGTTACTGTCACTCAATTCTTCTTTCTCGGACCATTCATACTGACATTATAGCTTCCCTGATCCCTTTTCCTTTTCTAAATTTTAAATGGTTTTCTCTCAATTGTTGATTAATGTTAGCTCAGAAAGAGACTAGGATAATAAAAGGCGTTCACTAAAGCTGTCCTCTCTCTCCATATTTAATTAACATGTTCATAAAAGCGGAATAGAAACAAGGAAAAGCAGGTCCACTGGATCTAAATTAATAGCAAACAAATACAGTGTATTCCGCTTGCTGATTATACAACAGTCTCGCCAGATTCTGAAAAGGACATTTACTGTGTGCTAAAAATGTCGTATAATGGCTTGGCCGACCACAAACTGAAAATAAACACAAACAAGACTAGAATAGCGGTAGTAGATAAATCGGACAGACTAGTAAGGACAAACATTAACATAAGAAATAAGGTACAATTGCCAATAAATGACTATTGCTACCTGGGAAGCATAATTACTCATGATAACAGGAGTATAATGGGTTTTAAAAGAAGAACTGCTGTGATTAAACAAGTTAGGGGATAACAGTAATTTATTAACAAACAAGCCGGCCGAAGTGGCCGTGAGGTTAAAGGCGCTGCAGTCTGGAACCGCAAGACCGCTACGGTCGCAGGTTCGAATCCTGCCTCGGGCATGGATGTTTGTGATGTCCTTAGGTTAGTTAGGTTTAACTAGTTCTAAGTTCTAGGGGACTAATGACCTCAGCAGTTGAGTCCCATAGTGCTCAGAGCCATTTGAACCATTAACAGACAACCGTTGTAATGCAGAAACAAGAAATAAGTTCATCAACACTTTTATTTGGAGCATTTTTAAGCTATGGTTGTGAAGGGGGACTCTCAGGAAACAAGCAAAAAAATTTTCCAGCTGCAAGTAGAACTCGCGTTCTGAGGGTTCCGTGCAAACTTAATTATGTATATGAACGGTTCATTCGCTCCGGAAATCGAGAATCTTGACTGTTTTTGCCTGTTATCCACATTGATCCTGGCGAGATATCAGTCCTGGGAATTCCAAGACTTCTGAGAATATTTGAATTTTAAGAAAGAAGAAATGTTTCGTGTGATACAATTGCAAATTAACAATTTTCTGATTTTTCCTTTATCCATAGTGTGAAAACTTGCTTCTTGACAAATTTCACCATTCTATATCAACGGGAAGTACTCTAAAGATTTTCATGAGTGTGTTTGTGACTACCAAATTTTGTGAGCTGGCCGTTGATTGCATTGACTTAGAAGCTAAATTTTTTTGCATCACGAAGGGCCCGTAGACCTTAGTTCTCGAATGTGACATAAATTTCAACTCGATACGTGTACCAGTTCCTGAGAAAAACGCGTCTTTACAGATGGACAGATACACAGTCGGCTAAAAAATGATAATTTTTTTCTTGCGAGATAATTAGAAATTAACAATTTTCGATTTTTCTCCCTTTACTTGTATTGTGAAACCTTGCTTCTTGCCAAATTTCATGAGTATAATTCAATGGGAAGTACCTTATTAGTGTTTGATCAGTGAAATTGCGAGTATCAAAATGGGTGACATAAACAGCCGTATCTTTCGTTTACACTGACTTAGAAGATTCAACTTTTTACACCGCCAAGGAATCGTAGATCTTAGTACTCGTATGTGGCATAAATTTCAACTTCATTTGTCTATCCGTTCCTGATAAAAAAAGGGGTCTTGAAAGACGGACAGACAGACAGACAGACAGGGCAAAACACATGCCAAAAATTTTTTTTCGTGTGATGTAAATCTAAATATTGTTACTTTGTAGTTATATCAAAATTTAGCAGTTTCCGGATTTTTTCCTTTACTTTTATGGTGAAAGCGTGCTGCTTACAAAACTTCATGATTGTAGGCCAAATGCAAATACCCACCAGTTTTGACGAGTGGGTACGTCAGTATCCAAATGTGCGACATAAATAGTCATATCTCTTGACTGCATTGACTTAGAACCTACTACACCCCTCCAAGGGCCAATGGACTTGAGTATGTGACACAAATTTCAACTTGATATGTCGATGGTCTCGTCTTTATCGATGAGTTATGGAAGTCTAAAAATTATAAACAATAGAGATATGGATATGACGAAGAAATAAAATTTAATGAATAAATTCTATAAAAAATGAAAGAAAAAATATTAGAAGGAAAAATCATAGGAAAAAGTCAAGAGTTAGAGCTGGAGTGAACAGCAGCAACTACATCCAAATGTAAATACAGCGAGGGACAGAGAAGAACGCCTACATGAACTAGGTGTTATACCGTATGTGGTGTGCGCTTATGACATGTTCACAAGATCCTGTTTCTAGTTTTGGCACTAATGGCACCTGTAATAATTCTGAATACTTTTTTAAACACCTTAAAACGTTCTTTGCTGCATGGCTTCAGTTGCACAGCTGCAGTCTACAATGTGAGTAAATAGCAGATATCAGCAGTAGGACTGTGTGGGTGCATTGTACATTGCCACTTGTCCTAGCCTCGTTATGTAAACAAACTGCTCACCTAGACTCTGTTATGTTATCCAAGCGTAATTTATGCTCCTAATGTAAAGAAACTGCTCAGTTGTACTCTTAAGTTACGTTTATGCAAATCTAATTTACGAACAGATGCTTTTAGCCTTATCTTAATGGCCACCGCCTCCCCTCCTACACAGATCTAGGGCGATTGGGTGTTTGTGGAAGGCTGAGTTACTATAATTTATGATGTCATTGCCATCTGCCATTGCCTGCTGTCTCTGTCCCTCAGACGTGAATCGGCAGTAGCATTGACTGGGCGCACCTGTGAGTCTGTCTCCAATGCGACAGTAACTAGCCACTGGCTGTGGCAGCGGCGGGTTGGGGTACTCAAGGCATGAGTGGTAGTGGGCAACAGGAGACGCCTTCGCCGTACTTTGTTTGTAATAAAGACGTCGTTATTGTTCCTGTCCTCTCCCAGTTTTGTAGGCAACAACCCAAGTGTGGGAAACCGTTTAAAGGTGAGATATTAATGCCATTTAGCGATGTCTTGCGTGTGACCTGAAGTGTTAATACATACAAATCTGTAGACACAGTCCTAGTTAGATTTTTAAAAATATTCTGCCGTTACTTATAAGCTCACTATAATATTATAGTGTCAGACTTATCTAAGGTAGCCTGATAGTGAAGTCACAGTGCGTAGGGCAGTTTTTGAGTCATAAGTTACAGCAAGTGTAGTTCAAAGTATTTCAACACATTGATAATGCAAAAACAAGTTCATTATATTTTTTAAATGTTATAATTGTACGTTATGTTTGGGCTGGTGTGCTTTCTGGTAGATGCATGCTAGTGATTAAGATGATTTAGCCAACATGATATCACACCTTTAATTTTGCACATCTGCTGTAATATCAATGAGCCTGGGCAGCCATAACGTCGTCTCTGGGTCACAAATTGTAGTAATGTGCTCTGTCTTGCAGCGCGTTACACTTTTCTTGGTTATTCAATATTTTTGGCATGGTGATCATCTCCTTTGTAGAACCCTCCCGGAGATCTTAATTGGGGAAAAAATTAGTAATCTTTTACTGAAGGTGAGCTCACTCATCATGACACACACAAACACACACACACACACACACACACACACACACATACACAGAGACAGCGATATATATGCTGGGTGATTCACGAAGATATGCAAATATTTTAATATGTTTAATATGTACAGGTAAAACTAGAGGCAAAAGTTCACATAAACATTGGTCCACAAATGTTTAGTTATAGAGTTATGGCTAATAAAAGATTTTGTCTGAAATTTAGCAACTTCGCTAATATGAAGCCACTGCAAAACTGTACGAGATTAAATTAAAGCACAATTTCCATTCATTGTGTTGTTTTTGGTCCGGTGAATCCAATAAAACATGTCTCAGACGTGTATTTGCAGTAGTTTTCCAGAGCATCCAGTGAAACAACGATTATTCAAAAATGGTTCAAATGGCTCTGAGCACTATGGGACTTAACTTCTGTGGTCATCAGTCCACTAGAACTTAGAACTACTTAAACCTAACTAACCTAAGGACATCACACACATCCATGCCCGAGGCAAGATTCGAACCTGCGACCGTAGCAGTCCCGCGGTTCCGGAATGCGCGCCTAGCAACGATTATTACACAAGTAAATTTGTTTATTTTCCATTAAGAATGTAGATCTAAAGGAGCAAAGATTATTATACAAGTAAATTTTCTTATTTTCCATTAAGAATGTAGAACGTTTATGTCTTGTCGGCAACCGTTAGTGAATTGTTTCAGTCGTTTCCTAACCTTGAATCGAGTTTGTTTTCTGTATTATTCAGTGAAAGAGCATAATGACAACAATGTATTTAAGTGAAACCACATAGTAACTGTTGTAGTTATTAGATTATTTATGAAATAGGGATGCCTTTCAGATTCACGACAGAGGAATATGCCAATATGGCGTTTATTTATGGCAAATGTGATGCTAATGCTAAGGCTGCAGTTAACGAATATCGCGCACGTTATCCAACTCGGAGGATTCCGAATGCACGAACCATTAGTGGAGTATTTAGTATCTTACTGGAGACAGCTTCTCTTCCTAGCGTTTATAATCATTACGATCGCTCCATACCTGAAGACGATGATAAGGACATTATGGGTGCTGTTCAATGTAACCCAGGTACCAGTACAAGTCGTAGCTCTCAACGATTAGACAATTCGTAGTGTAAGGTATGGCTTACACTGAAGTACTGTAATATTTATCCTTACCAGAAACAATAAGTGCATCATTTACATCCGGGAGATCCTGCCCTTCGCTTGGAGTTGTGCAACTGGTTAAATACTAATTGGCAGTTACACAAATACATTTTATTTACTGATGAGGCACAGTTTACTCGAGATTGTATAAACAATTTACATAAAGAGCACGTATGGTCTGAAGCAAACCCACGTTCAACAGTGCAACGCAATTTCCAGCAGCGATTTAGCATAAATGTTTGGTGTGTTACAATCAACACACACTTTATTGGACCATTCATTTTCCCAGGACGTCTAACTGGCGAGACTTACTTACAATCCCTTGAAGAAGAAATGCTCCGCTTGCTCGAAGCGATTGCAAATGTATTTTCAACATGATGGCGCGCCTCTACATTTCACCAACGCCGTTACTACACATTTAATTAAACATTTTCCCCAGAAATGAATTGGTCGCGGTGCTACACGTCTGTGGCCACCCAGATCGCTCGATTTACCACCAATAGATTTCTGTGTACGGATATGGATGAAAGACTTAGTTTACGAGGACAAAGTCAATACACTTGAGGCATTACTTGTTCGCATTATGAATGCAATAGACGAAATTAAGAATAACTCTGTGAAACTGAAACGAGCAACAAATTCAGTTCATACACGTGCAGCTAAACGCATTGAACTCGGTGGAGATATTTTTGAACATTTATTGTGATGTTTTGTGAAATGGTATGTGCGCTATACAACTTCCATAACACTGAGCTTTCTTTTTTCCGGTTTAACATGAATTAACGTGTGCTATGGTATTAATAAAAGCAGATTATCTGACACATTCATACAGTTTCAATCAACGTTATTACCATCAGTTTTTAAAAATTAAATTGTCTAAAACTTATGTTGAAAACTTTGTGCAATTGTCTGGAATTTAAAAAACAAATTGGCCAAATAGTTAATAAATTAAAAATTTTACGAAATTACTTCTTTGCTTCTCTGGATATTCTGGAAAACTACTGCAGATCCACATATGGGACATGTTTTATTAGATTCACCAGATCAATAGTAATAAAATAAATGGAAATCGTGCTTTACTTTAACCTCATACAGTTTTGCGATGGCTTCATATTAGCGAAGTTGCTAAATTTCAGGCAAAATCTTTTATTACCCGTAACTAAACATTGTGGATCTATGTTTATATGAACTTTTTTCTTTAGTTCTACTTGTAGAATAACGTATTAAAATATTTGCATATCTTCATTAATCACCTGGTATATATACAACCACCAAAAAATTACAAATTTCACTATTATTATTTAATACATGCATATTACATACATTAAAAATATATAGCATATGTTCATCTGAATGTTCATTACCGTTTATGGTATATATATTTATTTACATATTATATACATAAAATAGGTCTATAAAACCCACATATATTCAAATGCAACATTGTCATAATTTCGGAGCAATCGGTGAAGGACTTTCAGAAATGAATGATTCTGTGTATACGAACATACAGGTGAATCACCTAAAAATTGCACCGCAAATATTGCGGAAATGGAAAGTGCTATTGATGTGCGGTTTTCACAGAATAGATTTGTAGTCCGGGGGTCATATTGTTAGCCAGTAAACACATCGGAATAATACTTATAATGTGTACTTTTTGTGCAAACATACATTTCTTAAATGGAACAATCCCTATTGACTTAAACAAACTAAAAGTAATATAAATTAAAATGTCACTGGTATTTATTGTAGGAGTCTACAGCGAGTCGTTTTTGAGATATAGTACTGTTGGAAAGTATCCATAACGACGCTTATTTGTGCCATTCAAGGTGCATAGTTGCTTGATATGTTGTTGTTATGTTTGCTTAAAGTGTACTTCTGTTTTCCTTGAATGCTTTGCAACTTGCTAGTCAGTTACTGCGTGGCAGTCCAAGCATAGGTAGTGAGTGGACGGTGGGATTTAACAATGCAGAAAAATCTGGCATGCTCATGGTGTATGGAGAGTGTAGGAAGAATGCATTTTGTTCCCAACAAACAATTATTTATCAGTCTCGTCAAACAATTACGTGAGAGTGGTAGTGTAACACCTAGACAACGTAACAGAAGGAAACAAGTGACGACAGAAGAAGAACGAAAGTAATGTCCTTGCTGCTGTTGCAGTTGATCCGCACATTAGCTCCTTCACAATTGCACGAGGAACTAGCATGAGTCAGGCAAGAGTCCTATGCATTCTCCATCGACATAGGTTACATCCCAGTCACTTCTCTCTCCGTCAAGAGGTTCAAGGAAACGATTATGAGAATTGTGTTAATTGTTACATGGGCATTAAAACAAGACAGCCCAAATATATTACTATCTTGTGTGAAGATGAAACCAAATTTATCAATCATGACCAGGTAAACTGCCAAAACATGCACTATTGGTCTGTTGACGATCCCTACTGACTTCTTTAGGTGGAACGTCAGCATCTATGGAGTGTAAATGTGTGGTGTTGGATAGTGAACTATCAGCTCATAGGCCTGTTTTTCATAGAATGGCTCTGAGCACTATGGGACTTAACATCTGAGGTCATCAGTCCCCTAGAACTCAGAACTAATTAAACCTAACTAACCTAAAGACATCACACACATCCATGCCCGAGGCAGGATTCGAACCTGCGACCGTAGCAATCGCGCGGTTCCGGACTGAGCGCCTAGAACCGCTCGGCCACCGCGGCCGGCGTTTTTCATAGAAAGAACACTAAAGGCACACAAGTATCACAACCTCCTAACAGACGATCCTCCACAGATACGAGAAGACGTTCGTCTGCAGGCTAGGGGGAACCTGTGGTACCAACATGATGGCTGTCTAGCCCATAGTGCACGAAGTATTACAGCATATCTTCACAAATCGTTTCCAAATCGGTGGATTGGATGCAGATGACCTGTACCTTGGCTGGCTCGTTCCCCAGATTTGACGCATGCACACTTCTTTCGATGGAGAAAGTTGAAAGACGCTATCTACAAGGACATACCAACTACAACCGACGATATGCTATGATTTATTACTGCAGTCTGCTCGGTCATCTCCTCTTAAATAGTAGCATGTGTGGAGTTGTCATTCCATACTGGAAGCGTGTATTGCTGCTGCTCGTAGTCACTTTGAACACAACCTGTGATGGCCAGTTATATCGTTACTGGCCAGAATTCACATAACTAAGCATGCACTTGTGTTTTTATTCATTGTGTACTACTAGAAGTATTGTACAAGTGTCAGTGTGTGAACTCTTCAAACTACAATAACTTGTAAATGACACGCACAAGATTCTTGCAACAAACACCACTTAGATTCTAATTTATCCTACTTTTCGTTTGTTAATTTCAATAGACACTGTCCATTTAAAAACGTACGTTTGCAAGAAAAATAAAATTTCTATGTATTATTACAATCTGCTGATTGGCTATCAATACGAGGCCCTGACTACCAATCCATCCTCTGAAAATGGCACATCAATAGCAATTTCTATTTCGGCAATATCTATAGCGCAAGTTTTGCGTTATATGTATATACATACATACATACATACACACACACACACACACACACACACACACACACACACACACACACACACACACACACACACATATATATATATATATATGTATATATATATATATATGATGTAATGATTGTAAGTCATAAATAAATACTGTATAATAGTATAAGTGACAGATTTGCTAACATTTGGGCCATTATTTGGGTCATAAATTATAGTAATTAAAATAAGACTAAATACACAGGATGTTGCGACAGTGGGTCACCGGAACCAAGTGAACATTCCATCGTTATTCTTAACAACACAGGCACTGATGTATCGTACTTATCTGCCGATACCAGGCAGCGACTATCACTTAAAATGTCCACCCCTGTACGAGAATTACGTAATGTGCATACTGTTCATATTCGCAACTGCGAATACATTTCTTGTATTTCATAATGGCTGTAGTCACTGCAATGCCTGTACCTTCAAACAGGCATGCATGGACGAAGGAACATTTCATCGTTATTCTTAACAACACACGCACTGCAATATGGTATTTACAAATTTACCTCAGATGATGTATCTTAATCTTATAGAGAAACAATGTGAATTCCTCAAATAAGTACAAGTCAATAGGAAAATTTCGTCAAGACCTATTTATCCTATGTGATTGTACATTGGTAGGAGCAGAGTGGTCACATAGTCCTTCTCGAATACTAAGTATCCCTGAGGGTTCTCAAGAAGAACGTTGCCTTGCTTCCGGAAATTCCCATCTGCATTTCCTGAGCATCTCTGCTACGCTTTCATTGAGCTATACCGACGCAAGACACAAAGGAATTAAAGACATTAGCTGCCAGTGGCCATTGATTTAAATCGATGAGGAAAGTTGAAAATTTGTTCAGGATCGGGATTCGAACCGGGCTCTCCTGCTTATCGACAGATGCGCTGACCACTATGCCATCCTCACGCAGTTTTCATCCCACCTGCATGGACTACCCTAGCAAGCCTCCCATCAGACCAAAATTCTCAACTTATCCACACACTATTTATATAATGCCCTTTGCCAATTATCCTCACTACTCACTACATCTCGATGATTCCCACAAGAGTTCTAGCTTGGTGTGTCCGCACTGAAGAGATCGTTTGCTGCCCTCACCTGAAATACCGTACATATATGTGGTGTCTATTCTTTCGGACGTGCTAATGTATATAATTCCTTTGTTTCTTGATTCATAGCGGCTGCAGGATAAAAATGACGTCTGTTGTTTTGGACATGTCCGAAAGAACGCACACCACATAAATACAATTCAGGCAAGGATGACTAATGATCCATTCAGTGCAGATGCGCACCTAGCTCGAAGTCCTCCAGGAATCAGAGAGATGCAAAGAGGAATGAGGATAATGGGCAAGTTGAGAATTTGGTTCTGACGGGAGGCGTGCTAAGGGAGTCTGTGCAGGAGCGATAATCATTCTGTATGGATGGTGTAATGCTAAGCGCATCTGCCTACTAAGCAGGAGACCCAAGTTCACATCCCAGACACACAAAAATTTTCGATTTCTCCCATTGAATTAAATCAGTGCCCTTTGACAGCTAATGTCTCCTTTGTGTCTTGATTCACAGTGGCTGCAGGATAAAAATTCACACTGATCTGCTAACCTGCATTCGTTCGATGGCTGCTGCCATGCCTGCTTGGTAACGACAACAAACGCTGCGGCAGTACTCCAGAATCGTTCGCACTAACAAATCGGGTGCGATTTCCTTTACACATGCTGTGTCCTTTCCAAAAATTCTCCAGCAGACTTGTCTTCCATTCGCTCTTCCTAACACTGATTTTATGTGTTCGTCCCTTTTCATGTCAATTCTTTTTCATTCCGTCCGTAAACAGCTGAAAAATTAGTTTTCACGTTCTCTTCTGCTCAGCATTCAATAAACGTTGCATCCAGTTTGCATGTTGGTTTACCGTGGTTAATTTTTCAAGCAACTTATATCATACTACTTTATACATGCCGAATGCGGCAGCAATTTAATATATTTTTGATATCCGGTATCGAATACCGCACTGTATACTGCTCAAAGTCTTCATCTGTGGTTGCAGATCTGGATCGCATCTCACGTGGAGCATAGAGATGTGTGGCTACTTCATGATTTAAACTGACCCTTTCTCAATTGTTGAACATGAAGAAGAAGGATCCTTATAACTGTGGCTAGTTTCTTTTTATTAAGGTAAATTGAAGCTTTTCGGAAAAATACTACAATGCGAAATTTTGCTTCTAGTTGCGAAAAAGATTCGTTTTTTATGTCACTTTTCCTCTTTTCTGGGCCCGTTGTCCCTTTTTTCTCCAACCATGTCTATAATTCCCTTCTTTCCTTTTTTCTTTTTTGTAGCTTTTCAGTAATCTTCTTGAGAGCGTTTTATTATTTATAACAGAAATGACTTGAGTTTAATTCCATTTGTATATGGTTTCGAATCAGCAAAAGATATTTCGCTTTCAACTAAATTTTCCTCAGCTTGCAGTGAACGTGCAAATAGTGAGCTTACGTTTTTAAGTAAACGCGGGCCTGAAAGCATACACGCGACAATGGAAGTTAATTGTGCGTACGACAAATCCTCTTTCTCTCAATTTTCCCTTATAAATAGCCTGCAGTACCCTGTGAACGTCGTTTTCTTCTAAACGAGTGTAGTACTAGATTTTACCATGTCGAGAGTGTCCAGCTCCCAATATTTTGTCTTGGCTCAGGAGTTCAAACAAGATTCAATAGAAACTGATAGAATTGTTATGCGATCTACTATTTGCGATACCGGAAAATTGTTAAATGAAAAGCACCAGCGAGATCGCATCAAATGATTCATATGCAACTTTAAGCATCAAAAGAACAGGACTATTCAACCAAACAAATCACGGCAAAGTCTGTTAAAAATGCATTTACATAGAGTTCTTCAAAAAGCCAAGTTTGTAGGAATTTAACAATGATTTGTATGCAGACCTTACAAAAGTAGGAATTCCACTCCATAAGATGAATTACTCAGTCTTCAAGGGGTTTCTTCAAAAATTCACAAGGATGTCAATGACCGATGGGAGGACTTTAAGAAAAAACTACATGGAGCCTGTTTACCAAGAAATCATACATGTAATCAAGGAGAAAGTAGCTGACTGAGATGTGGGAATCATCCTGGATGAAATCGTAGACTCAGAGGAGCGCGATGTTTTCACCGTTTTAGTTTTTTACTTAGCAGGAGAGGAAGTGAAGCCCATGTTGTTAAAAATGTATGAGCTGCCACAACAGTACTGCAGTAATGATGGACTGGTGTCAAAAACTGTGGCCTCGTGGTATCGAGTTTGAAACAGTTCTACTGGTGGTTATGGCCCAAGCTCAATACATAGTTACAGTTGTTAACCAATTGAAACCTTCGTTCCTTAAGGTGAAGCATGTGACATGCTTGGTCATTGCCCTTCACACGGTTTGTGAATCCATAAGCATCTAATACGACATCGCAAATCAATTCATCTCTGCCCTGAGGAAGAGTCTACTGAAAATTCTGAGTCATGTTGTTATCTATGGAGAAATCACTAGCCTGCCTCTTCCAGATTTCCTGGTCATTGGCCACTGAACATCATGAATAGAGTGTACTGCTACGTTGTGTAAGAATTTTAACAAGAGTAAAGAGTTTCTGCTAGCTTTGGATCCAGTCGACATAGATGCAGTTTATAAGTCACAGTAACTTCTGCTACTGGAGAAAATACATAATTTGCAGAAAGAACTATTTTGTGGCCATAGTTTCGAGGTAGGCTGATAAGTAATGCTCACATGCTTGTAGAAAGCGACGTAAGTGACCTTGAGAAAAGCGCCAGGTGGAATGTGGAATGTAACTTCCCTCTCTGTACGCATGCGCAGTGTAAATGTGTTGCGTTCATCCAGTGTATTTTGAGTAGCGGAAATACGGAGACGTGTTCAGTACTATGTGATCGTGAGTTAAAAAATGTACTGTTACAGAATTTTTAACTGCTGAAAAAGTAACTCCTAGTGAGATTCATCGTCGTTTAAAGGCTGTTTACGGTGGCGATGCTGCTGATACGTCTACTGTAAATCGATGGGTACTAAAATTTCGTGGTTGCAAGCCTAGAAACGCCATAATTGCTGTTGAAACACGCAGCGGACATTCGATCACTGCCACAGACGTTAAACGTCGCAAACTCGTCGGCGATTTGATCAAAAATGATCGGCGAATCACCCAAATGCGTATCGCAAACTATATTGGAAAAATCTAAGGAACGTGTCGGCTTCATTTATGATCCATTAAGATACATAAAATCTGAGCGCATCGACTGGAACTCTGCGAGCAACTTTTGCAGCGCTACCAAGACTAAGGAGATTTTGCAGCGCTACCGTTACGAAGGAGACGACTTGCTTTTCAACAATGTAACGAGGGACGATTCATGGGTCCCGAAGAGACAGAGCGCTAAATATCGACTTACGTCAGACCGCTAAATATCGACTTACGTCTCCTCCTCAGGCGAAAAAGTTCAAAACACAACCATCCGTAAAAAAAATTTTAAAAAATTTACTGTATTTTGGGATACTCACCGAGTTTTTGTGACCGATTATCTAGTACAAGGGGCAACGCTAAATTCATCTCAGTGCATAGAGCGTCTAATCCACGTTCGACGTTGAGTTCGTCGTGTCAGAGGCAGCCCGCAGCCAATAATCTTGCAACATGACAACGCTCTTCCACACACCTCACGCGCAACCAGAGAGGCTCTGGAAAACCAGAATTTTGAACTGGTTTCATACCCTCCTTACTCCCACGACCTTGCGCCTTGTGTTTTTTATTTTATTTTCTCTCTCTCTCTCTCTACTCAAGAGACCTCAAGAGAAATCATTACACCTCAGACGATGAGGTGAGGGCAAGTGTCAAGTCCTGGATTCGAAAAAAGTCTGTAGGATTTTTCAGTGACTGAATGAAAAAACTTGTTACATGTTAGGAGAAATTTACTAGTCTTAATGATAACTATGTTGAAAAATAAATTTATGATTTTGAAGGCTAAGAATATTATTTTTCATGGTGAACAAGTCCGCTCCAGTTGTATTTCGCAAATTCTTTATTTGGATGAAATCGTACACACGACTAGGGTTTCAGGATGTAAATCCCATCTTGAGCCGCTACAAAAAAACAAGGAAAAATAAAGAAAGATTTTTCATAAGATTAATTAACGTTAAAGGGGCCCATACAAATGCGAATATCGGGTCATACCTTGATTGCGTACGAGAAAATCGTACCAGTCACGTAAAAAGACCGTTAAATTTATCAGGCAGCGTATGAGATCCCGTGCGGGTGAGGTATGAAACGGTTCTCTGAGTCAACTAGGATCACACCGGATAAACGGGACCTAACCGAAAAAACATGAATGCAACAGCAAATAAGCACACACCGCCAGCCTAATGTAACCTATGGAAATGGAAATGAGCGTTTCGCGTCATTGGCCGGGAGGCCCCCTACCGGGCAGGTCCGGCCGCCTTGGTGCAGGTCTTATTACATTAGACGGCACATTGGGCAACCTGCGCGCTGGATGGGGATGAAATGATGATGAAGACAACACAACAGCTAGTCCCTGAGCGGAGAGAATCCCCGACGCAGCCGGGAATCGAACCCGGGCCCGTAGGACGGCATTCCGTCACGCTGACCACTTTTTTTTTCTTTCTTTTTCATTTTGTTCCTTGTTGATCGTTGTGTTTGGCCGTTGCGGACGTTACGTGACATCCGTTCAAGTTCGTTTGTTGATCCTTCCAAAGTTTCTTTATTACAGAGGGCAACCAGCTCTCTGACCGAACACGCTGAGCTACCGTGCCGGCACCACTCAGCTATCGGGGCGGACAAGTAGCCTATGAACCAACTGTGGACGACTCCATAAGTTACTTAAGAAATTACAATGAGGCATAAAAGCTGTAGAATGCCAATCGGTGTACCTCGAAAGTACTTACCATGTAAGTGCCCAGCCCACCGCGTATCGTGGAAGCCCAGCAAGAGGGAACTAATAACGAGGCCAGGAGGGATCACCGAAGAAATAATAGCTAACAACACGGCTGCATCCACACGTTTCGTCTCAAATGCTACCCGCAACTAATGGCGCTAAACCACCCTCTTCATGCAGGACATTACATAAGATAGGTCTAATACAGAGCAAACAATAAAAGCTATACGTGCAATGTACAACACGATTGTCAAGAAATAAAATAATAAAAGGTATAATGAAATTGTCAAGAAACAAAATTAATAAAACCATACTACAAAATATAGAACAAAATATACAAAGGGCCAAACCTACATACCACAAATTAATCTTTATAGTGGAAGATATGCCAGTACACAGAGTATGTCATATTAAGAATGCAAGAGTATATTAAGAATATTACTTTACTGTGCTTCTTGCCCGATCTTCCGAACTGTTTTTGCCCGTGTGGTGCAAGCACGTATGCATTACTTATAAGCCTACCCCCATACAAATTCCTTACTGCAGCTTTAAACGATTAGAACAAGGTCTTGAAAAGGAAAAATAGTTGAATATTTTTACTTCCGTGAGGAAGCACATAGGTAGCTTTGAGTCTAATCTTCGGAAGAATCCGGATGTCGAGGGATTTGCCACAGTGGCACGTAAAGTGCCCTCCGCCACACACCGTTGGGTGGCTTGCGGAGTATAAATGTAGATGTAGATGTAGAATTGTAGAACTCTAATTTCGAAAGAATGCAATGTTTGATCCACTGGTTTCTGCGGAAACAGACGTTTTTAAAAACAGAGATGCGTAATGTCTTGAACTACAACAGCTTCATGGTGTTTGCTTCTACTGATGAGTGAGGATTTGATGCACTTGCTTGTTACTCAATAAATCAGAATAGGAGAAAAAGAATTTGTTAAATTAGGGGAGTTAATCCAACCTTTTTGTCCCTTTTTACCTTATTTTAGCAGCTTTTCCCTTCCTTTTTTCATCTCAGATTTGCACCTAAAATTCCTAACACTGCTTATAACCCTTTCTTAACTTATAATGAATTATCTTTCGTGATAAACGGCCAAAGACAAACAACTGATGACGACATCACAGTACTTTCGTTAAATCCGTTTGAACGTAAAACACACAATAAAAGTATTCTGTAAATCAAGTTGAAAACTGATTTACTTTGTTGCGCAATATGTATCAACACAACAAAAATAAAATTTCATTGACATTATAGCCATTTGTTTGCCGGGCTGAGAAAATTTCTCCTTGCCTTAATTCTCGTGTTTGCAGCTGCCAGCGCCGATAATACACTGAGCATAGCCTGGAGGCAGAAAGCTGTGCAGAGGCAGCCACTACACCACGACACCAGTCCAGGAAAGGGAAAGGCGTGTTTGCCGAGCAGCCAGCGGCTGTGTTTCATCTGGTGGCCTTGCGCAAGGTTGCCGCGAAAATAAATTAATTGTCGAGGCAGTGAAAGTAGTTCGCAACTACCGCATTCTTCTCGTCTGCAGCAGGTGTAATTAAATTGAACAAACTCTGTACCGATAATGGGTTGTTTCTTGGCCCAGAAAATTTTGATTCATCCCACGTGAAAGTGATTAATGGTCGCAAAGCTTAAAGCGGCTTGTTGGAGCAGCTTCAGGCGAAAGACTAGGACAGCGCAGCAGGCACTTATTTCTCTTGCTACTTGTCGCCTCTGTGATGCCCTTCACCACTCTTGTTAGTATTCTGCTTCCATTAAAACAACAGCTGGTACTTGGCGATAGCGAGCATTTTACTTTTGAATCTTTCTCACCCATACATTCGAGAATGACACCCTGACATGGCGCGTCAGGCATTATTTCTCAACATAGTCATCCGGCATTTCACTTAGGAGTATTCCCCTATCCTGCACGAAAACATCTGCCCAATATGTCTGTGGACATCCACCTCCCCTTCCGTATTCCAGTCAACAAGGTTTTAGAAAAGGAAGATTACTGGCGCTGCTTTTGTGGATCTGTCTGACGCTTGTCATCTCTATATACACACATTATAAAAAGTTTTGCATCGTCTCGGTTGAAAATTGGAATAGAGATCAACATAAACATCATTTCCACCCTTTTGATTGCTCATGAATACCACACATTGCATATTGTACCATCATACAGCGAGACCTTCGGAGTTGGTGGTCCAGATTCCTTTACACGCCAGTACCTCTAATACCCAGGAGCACGTCCTCTTGCATTGATGCATGCCTGTATTCGTCGTGGCATACTCTCCACAAGTTCATCAAGGCACTGTTGGTCCACATTGTCCCACTCCTCAGAGGGGTTGGTGGGTCACCTCGTCCATAAACAGCACTTTTCAATCTATCCCAGGCATTTTCGATAGGGTTCATGTCTGGAGAATATGCTGGCCACTCTTGTCGAGTGATGCCGTTATCCTGATGGAAGTCATTCACGAGATTGCACAATGGGGGCGCGAATTGCCGTCCATAAAGACGAATGCCTCGCCAGTATGCTGCCGATATGGTTATGGTTGCACTATCGGTCGGAGGATGGCATTCACGTAACGTTACGGCGCCTTCCATGACCACCAGCGGCGTACGTCGGCCCCACATAATGCCACCCCAAAACAGCAGGGAACCTCCACCTTGCTGCACTCGCTGGATATTGTGTCTAAGGCGTTCAGCCTGACCGGGTTGCCTTCAAATACGTCTCCGACGATCGCCTGGTTGAAGGCATATGCGACACTCGTCGGTGAAGAGAATCTGATGCCATTCCTGAGCGGTCCATTCGGCATGTTGTTGGGCTCATTTGTACCGCGCTGCACGGTGTCGTGGTTGCAAAGATTGACCTCGCCATGGACATCGCGAGTGAAGTTGCGCATCTTGCAGCGTTTTGCTCGCAGCTTGAGTCGTAACACGACGTCCTTAATAGCTGCACGAATAGCATTACTCAACATGGTGGCGTTGCTGTCAGGGTTCCTCCGAACCATAATCCGTAGGTAGCGGTCATCCACTGCAGTAGTAACCCTGAGCGAGGCATGTCATCGACAGTTCCTGTCTCTCTGTATCTCCTCCATATCAGAACAACATTGCTTTGGTTCACTCCGAGACGCCTGGACACTTCCATTGTTGATAGCCCTTCCTGGCACAAAGTAACAATGCGGAAACGATCGAACAGCGGTATTGACCTTCTAGGCATGGTTGAACTACAGACAACACGAGCCATGTACCTCGTTCCTGGTGGAATGACTGGAACTGATCAGCTGTCGGACCGCTCCGTCTAACAGGCGCTGCTCATGCATGGTTGTTTACATCTTTGGGCGAATTTATTGACATCTCTGAACAGTCAATGGGGCTGTGCCTGTGATACAATATCCGCAATCAACGTCTATCTTCAGGAGTTCTGGGAACTGGGGTGATGCCTCTAAAATTTATTCTATTCTCAACATCGGTTGAGTTATTACATGTCACGTACATATACTCCATCGACCTTCCCACTTCGCTGACGCGAGTTGGCACCCTCTGCCGCTAGAGGGCACCGAATTGTAGAGTATGTTATGGCGCTGTGTAAAGTAAGAAATAACCTACTGTAATCGAGTCTCTAATCGCATAGTACGTACTTCCAGTTGAAATCCACAGAAGAATGAAATCTGTGTACGGTGATTATTGTACCGACATCAGTAAGGCGCGGCGTTGGGTTCTTTATGATCGTAATGAAGGAAACGGTGGTGCTATCCTCAATGTGCGAGACAGAACTCGGAGTGGACGACTCATCGGAATCGTGTTGATGAACTCACAAGAGAAAATCGTCGGATAACATAGGCACAGCACTCAGGTAAGTGTGGCATGTCACGAGGGCGTGTACAGACCGTCATTGAAGAACTGTGGTACAGAAAACTGTGTCTACGGTGGGTGCCTCGAATGCTCACTCGTGACATGAAACAAAGGAGATCGGACATCTGTCAGCAGTTTCTTTTGCGTCTGGCGCGTGAGAGTGATGAGGTTCTTAACAACCATGTGCCACGTAATGAAAGCTAGGTTCACTATCTTGACCCCGAAAACAACGGAGCATCAATGAAGTTCGGCCACAAAGGATCACCGACGCCAAATAAGTTCAATACCATGCCATCAGCAGGCAAAGTCAGGCTCACAGTGTTCTGGGATGTTCAAGGTGTGGCGCGTATGGAATTCATGCCTAAAGGCACCACCATAAACCTGAAAGTACTTCGAGACCCTCAGAAAACTGAAAGCACGAATCCGAAGGGTTCATCCGCACGCGGTGCACCCTTTCCTTCAGCACGACAATGCCAGACCACGCACGAGCGCTGCATCATCTGCAACAATCCGACGCATGGGTTCATTGTCATCGATCTTCTCCATGCAGTTCCAACTTGGCTCCACCCGCGTTTCACCTGTTTCCAAAACTTAAAGAGCACATTCCAAAACATGACTATAGTAGGGAAGATGCGGTAGAAGCAGAGGTGAGGTTGTGGCTCCGTCAACAAACATTGTACACTGACGGTATCAAGAAACTGGCCTCTCGTTGGGATGAATGTGTTCGTCACCAAGGTGAATAAGTTGAGATATAAAAATGTAGGGATGGAGAACAAAGGTATGTAATGTCAATAAAATTTGCTTGACTTAAAAGGTTTTAAGAGCTTTCACATTAAAAATTCAGAGGCATTGCTTTTCAGCGTGCCCTTGTGTGTTCAAAATTACAGGTTTCCCCGAAATTTGGATGTTCTACCTTTGTTTCGTAGAGCTCATAGAAAAATTGCAAAACAGCGATAGCTAGTAAGGTTATTATACAAACAGCTATTATCATTACTTCAGAATGATCCTGTTGAAACTGACGTCTCGCAGATGCGCTGAGCGCGTAAGGTGGGAGGGAGGAGCGCTTGCTATCTGCAGTCACGGCTGCGCGGACCTGCTACACAGAGCGTAACTACGCTATCCGATCAAAAGTATCTGGCCACCCTTAGGTAACGCGAAACTAACCACTAGATATTATGAGGGGTGGACTCGCCGGTATAAAAGAATATACTTATATGGATATGGAGTCTGTTCTTTCGGACATTCTTTCGGACATATCCGAAAGAACAGACACCATATCCATATAAGTACATAGTTCCGGCAATACCGGCCATGACCTTCTTCTTCTGTGCGGATGCACACATATTTCCCGAACTCTTACGGGACTTGGTAAGAATATCTTCCACGAGTAATGAGTGTGTTGAGCTGGGACACTACGAATGTAGTGTGTGGACATACAAGGTGAGAATGTGAGTCTCGCGGGAGACGTGAGCGAGATAGTCCCTGCAGTCGCACTATCCTCTGTGCCCTTGGTGACTCAGATGGATAGAGCGTCTGCCATGTAAGCAGGAGATCCCGGTTTCGAGTCCCGGTCGGGGCACACATTTTCACCTGTCCCCGTTGATATATATATCAACGCCCGTGAGCAGCTGACGGTATTAATATAATTCTAATTTCGGTATAAAAGAAGGTGGAAAGCAGTGGAACCGTGCGACTGCTACGGTTGCAGGTTCGAGTCCTGCCTCGGGCATGGATGTGTGTGATGTCCTTAGGTTAGTTAGGTTTAAGTAGTTCTAAGTTCTAGGGGACTGATGACCACAGCTGTTAAGTCCCATAGTGCTCAGAGCCATTTGGAAAGCAGTATGCTGTCACTGGGGCAGCAGTAACAGCAGAATGGGTCGGTTAGGAGAGCTCAGAGGCTTCGAGCGTTGACTAGCCATTGGATGACATCCGAGCAATAATTCAAGGACGTTTGGAACCTTCTTAAGTCCTCAAGTCGACTATCTGTGATGTATTCATGAAATGGAAACGCAATCTAATAAGCACAGCTAAACGAGGTCCAGGAAGACCTCATGGGCTGGCGGACAGGGACTGCCGAGCACTGGGGAGGGTAGTCGTGAAAAATCGCATGAAATCAGCGAAAGGAGTCAATCGTGAGTTCCAAAGCGTTACTAGCAGTCCAGCTAGCATAACGACTGTGCGTCGGGGCTAAAAAATGGTTCAAATGGCTCTGAGCACTATGAGACTAAACATCTGAGGTCATCAGTCCCCTAGAACTTAGACCTACTTAAACCTAACTAACCTAAGGACATCACACACCCAAGCCCGAGGCAGGATTCGAACCTGCGACCGTAGCAGCAGCGTGGTTCCGGACTGAAGCGCCTAGAACCGCTCGGCCACCGCGGCCGGCCGGGGCTAAAAATAATGGGGTACAATGACATAGCAGCTCCTCATAAGCAACACATTTCTGTACTCACTGTTGAGCGACGTTTTATGTTGTGTAAAGAACGAACACGTTGTACAATAGATGAGTGGAAATGAGTGATTTGGAGTGATGAATCAGGCAACACGCGGTGGAAATCCGTTGGAAGGTCTTTGAGTTTCGCGAATACCTGGAGAATGTGGCCCGCCATCGTGTGTAGTGTCAAAAGTCAAATACAGAGGAGGGAGGCGTTACAATATGGGGGTTTTCGTGTTTAGTTATTGATCCCCTTCTTGCGCTTAAGAAAACACTAAATGTGGAAGGATGTGAACACGTTTTTCAGCATGGTGTACTGCGCACAGCAGACAGCAATTTCCTTGCCAGGGGGCCTGCAGCTTGCCTGAGGTCGAAGTACACGTTTTTTTTAAGTGCACGTTTTTTTGATGGACTATTTATTGACTCACTCATAACACGAATCACCTACAGAAGAATGGAAAAACTCGTAGAAGCCGATCTAGAGGAAGATCAGTATGGATTCCGTACAAATATGGAAACACGCGAGGCATTACTGACCCTACTACTTCTCGTAGAAGATTGATTAAGGGGGAAGGACGTCAAACGGGCCGTCTTGGAGCAGGAGAGACACCACAGCACATTTTAATTTCCACTGTCTATACTTTTACGAATAAATTCATAAAACTTTGTCAGCATGACCAGGAAGGATTCAGGTTTCACAATCATAGCAGTGAAAGTTCAAAAACATTACAAAATAATTTTTTTTTACGTGTGAAAGTTTATCATTTTTTCACTTCTATTGGCTGCATTTGTTGCTATAGGTACATATTTCTTCATAAGTAAGAGAGATTCTTGATGAATTTTGCCCAGCATACAAACCATACTGACAGGTGTATGAAACTCTAGAAATTATTTAATTTATGAAAAAATGAATGTGCTGTTATATTTTAAACTTCATGTTTAGAAAAAACTCAAATTTTATAGTTAATTATCTGAATTTTTATCACAGTTTTTAATAGATTTGGAAAATTCTAGTGTTTCATACACCTGTAAGTATGGTTTGTATTTTGTGCAAAACTCATCGAGGAATCTCCCTTACTTATGAAGAAAAGTGTACCTATAACAACAAATGCAGCCAATGGTAAGTGAAAAAAGGTGAAATACAAATGTAAAAAAATAAATTATTTTCCTATTTTTTTGAACTTCCACCACTATAAGTGTAAATCCTGAATCCTTTCTGGTCATTCTGACAAAGTCTTATAAATTTATTTTTAAAAGTATAGACGGTGGAAATTAAATGCCCTGTGGTGTCTCTCCTGCTCCAAGTCGTCCCGTTTGACGTCCTGCCGTCCGCAGCTCGAGGTCGTGCGGTAGCGTTCTCGCTTCCCACGCCCGGGTTCCCGGGTTCGATTCCCGGCGGGGTCAGGTATTTTCTCTGCCTCGTGATGACTGGGTGTTGTGTGCTGTCCTTAGGTTAGTTAGGTTTAACTAGTTCTAAGTTCTAGGGGACTGATGACCATAGATGTTAAGTCCCATAGTGCTGAGAGCCATTTGAACAATTTTTTTTTTTTTTTTTTTTTTTTTGACGTCCTGCCCCCCTTTAAGGAAAAGTAAACCTACGTTTATAGCATTTGTAGACTTAGAGAAAGCTTTTGAGAATGTTGACTCGAAAACGCTCTTTCAAATTCTGAAGGTCGTAGGGGTAAAATAAAGGGAGCGAAAGGCTATTTCACTGTGCGGCCGGTCCCGGCGGAGGTTCGAGTCCTCCCTCGGGCATGGGTGTGTGTGTTTGTACTTAGGATAATTTAGCTTAAGTAGTGTGTAAGCTTAGGGACTGATGACCTTAGCAGTTAAGTCCCATAAGATTTCACACACATTTGAACATTTTTTGAAAGGCCATTTACAAATTGTACAGAAACCAGAGGGCAATTATAAAAGTCGAGTGGCACGAAAGGGAAGCAGTAGTTGAGAAGGGAGTGGGGTAGGCCTGTAGCCAATCTGTATACTGAGCAAGCAGTAAAGTAAACAAAAGAGAAATTTGGAATGGGAATTATAGTCCAGGGAGAAGAAAAAGACTCACGTTGCAATTTTGGCAGAGACAGCTAAGGTCTTAGAAGAGCAGTTGAACGGAATGGACAATGGCTTGAAAGGAAGGTATAAGGTGAACATCAATAAAAACAAAACGAGGATAGTCGAATTAAATCGCGTGATGCTGAGGGAACTAGGTTAGGAAATGAGTCACTTAAACTAGCAAATGAGTTTTGCTATTTGGGAAGCAAAGTAAAGGATGACGGTCGAAGTAGGAAGCATATAAAATGCAGAGTGGCAATGGCAAGAAATGTGTATCTGAAGAAGGGTAATTTGTTCACGTCGAGTATAGATTTAAGTGTCAGGAAACGCTTTCTGTAAATATTTGTATGGAGTGTAGGCATGTGTGGAAGTGAAACTCGAGCGATAAATACGAGTAGTTTAGACAAGAAGGGAATAGAAGGTTTTGAAAGGTGGGGCTACAGAAGAATACTGAAGGTCATATGGGTAGATCACGTAACTATTTAATGAAGAAGTACTGAATAGAACTGGGGAGAAGAGAAATGTGTGTTACAACTTGACAAAAAGAAGGGATCGGTTGGTTCGTCACATTCTGAGACATCAAGGGATTAGCAATTTAGTACGTAGGGAAGGGGTGGGGTAAAAATCGCAGAGGGAGACCAAGAGATGAATACACTAAGCAGATTCAGAGGGATGTAGACAGTAGTAGTTACTCGGAGATGAAGACGCTTGCACAGGATAGAGTAGCATGGAGAGCTGCATCAAACCAGTCTTCGGACTGAAGACCACAACAACGGTGGTACAAGTTACGCATTGAGCTCGTTTCGGCGTTTTGCCGTTATCAAGTCTACCTGTTACGATGGTATCAAAGGTCTAATAGTGTCCTTACGTCTGTGTTAGTCTGTGTCTATGTATAGCGCCTTATGCTTACGTCATAGCGGGTACGACGTGGTCCATATGACATCTTGGAGGGTACATGTCGGTTGACTTTTTGATGTAACTAAAGTTGCGAAATTCAGTTCTTTTTATTTAACTGATGACCAGTTTCCAGTATCAGAACCCAATCTCAAATCATCCAAATCATATTTTTGTTATGATATGATCGATTTATTTATTTTCGTGAACTTGTATAGTTATCTTTGATGGGTGTTTTTGACACCTTCGGTTCCAGCGATGCTATTCGTTTCCAATTAATTTTCTATTTCGAGGAAAGTCAGTGGTATAGTTTTACTCAGATATTATTTTCGTCGTTTACACGCATGGAGGCAAAAAAAGGAGGTAATTGTCGTTACGTCACAAACTTGAAGCCGACGTCCACCATCTTAAGTAGCCCAAAACATTAGGTTCACAGCATTCATACCACCATGGTTCACCGCTGCGATACTTCCCCGTGACGTCACTCTGACGTTCGCTTGCCCAGTTTCGACCGTGTTGGGCGCTTGATTGTTTGGAGATGTAGTTGTTTCACAAGAATTCCAGCTTGCGTTGTTTATGAGTGTACTAACAGATCCTTTAGCAATTTAAAGTTTAAAGGAATCACATTTCATTCGTAAGTGGAGACGTGCAAGGAATAGTTTCTTTTGTATACATCAATTATGGTTGCACTGTTTGCTTTTATTGTAGTGGTTTTATTTTTACCGTCTGACTGTACATTTGCCTTACTTTATTCAGTGCCCTTTCTTTTTCTTCTTTCCTTTCTTTTCCGTTGCCTTCCAAGTTGCAAACGCTCCAACATCCGAGCCACAATGTGTCAACGATCTCGTCCCCAAACAATACACGACTACGTAACCGCGCTGATTGTTGGTGCAGCATCTCATGCCCTAAATTCCTCTCGTCGACAATTATTCATTATTCACATTTCTTCCCTCTCTGAAAAAATTCTGGCTTGAGCAGTCGGAGACATCGGTGTTGTGTGTGGGAATTTTGTGTGTATGATTATATGGATGTGTGTGTGTGCTTTGCTTTCTTTCTGAAGAAGGCTTTGGCTGAAAACTTATGTGGACACTCTTTTTGTCGTGCCTTCCTGCTGTTGGGCTTGTGAGTAGCAATCTATCCGTTTCACGGTATAATTATTCCCTCATGAAGTTTGTTGTAAATAATCCAATGCAGTTCAACAAGAACTATGATGTACATAATTACAATACGAGAAGAAAAAAATGATATCCGTCACATTGAGGTTACCTGTAGCACAAACAGGGTTTCACAATGCTCCAGACAAATCTTTGGATCACTTACGCATTGATACAAAACGCCTGACAGACAGCAAAACAAAAATTGAAACTAAACTGAAAACGTTTCTCTTTGACACCTCCTCCTGTTCCGCAGAAGATTATCTGTCATTGTATTGTGTAAATGGTGATGGTTATGAATTAGTGACTAACATATGTCTGTATTTAAATAAAAAACGAAGAAACTAATAAATGATGAGTATGGAGGCATATTTACAAAAAAAATTTATGTCAGTATCAAATAACTCGTTCCACATCATTACGATTTATCGTCCAAATGATACATGGAACATGAAGATGACTAAGTAACTAACTAACTGTTGGTGTATCACAAAGCACGGTATAGGCTCATGAACTTTGAAAACCTCAAAATTAAATTTCAAAGCAAAATCAAGCAGATGATCAAAGTAGATGTATATTCCAGTTGTGCTATGTTTGGCTTTTCTTGAGAAACTAACAGAATTACTGGTGAGATATATTCCTGGGAAGAAGTAAACAGGCTACTGTCGGAAAGGTAGGCCTAAATGTTACACATGTTAGGCTATCATTACTAAACATGACACACATACACGTGAAAGCAAAATATCCATTATACTGGGTCTAAGCGTTTGAAACTTTTCCTTTATCACATTTACAGTGTAATATTGCACAATGCTGGAACATATTTGAAAGTTGTATCGTTTTTTTCACCATGTAAATTGCTACTATTGGTTCCACACTGAAGGACACGTCATAAGTAAGATTTCAAAGTGAGAAGGTGTTTAAATTATAGTGAAACTAATGAAATGACAATCTAATAAAACAAAAACTCTATTATGCACGAGGTACACCTTTATACAGTCCTGTTTTGTGACATTTCAATAATCGTTCACTTTGTTGATCAGCACGAGATACGATTGCAAGCATTATATCTTCCCTCAACGTCATAGAGTAAATATCTCTGGAGTGAGCATTGCGTTCTGCGCAAGTTGTCAACATTAAACCAGGATTGTCACGTGTTTTCGGGACTTCGCTGTGCGTGCGTGCTTTCCTCAGAGTATGAAGTTTATAATATCAAGAATTTTTGTTGTGTTTCCACCGTTTGTTGATAGTGTAATAGCAATGGTGAATTACTGTTGTTGCTACGGATGCAAAGAAAAAATGCGAAGGGAGGGATAGTAACTTTTCATGGGTATCATGTTTAAAAATCTCGAGACGCATTATAATTAAGGCTTGACTCTTTAGGCCTATTTTTCTACGATTTTATGACCATATAATAGATACTACGGCTCGTACAAAAGCTTACAAACAATCGCTTCCTCTCGTAAATTTGCTAGTGAAACAGGAAAGGGAATGGTTAGTTGTTTCAGCAAATACTATCCTCCATGCATTTATCAGTGATTTGTCCATTATGTATATAGATTTGAAAGACGGGAGACAGATACATTCAATAGAGTGGGAGTCTGTAATTGTCTTCGTATAATATGTGTGTCCAAACCTTTTGTTTACTATAAAGTTACAGTAGGAGGCCATGTTAAGTGTGTCTAGAAGCGTAAAATATTAGTAAACATGTCCCCAAACTCTTTCATTTGTGTCACTTTCCACTTCCTTTAATGGTCTTATATGGGTTGACTGTTACATGACCAACTGTATTTGCTTTACAGTACAATTATTCTCCGATCACCTTTCTTCCCCGTTCTTACTCAGTCTACTATTTATTTAATAAACTGGGAGCAAGTACGTAAAATGCGTTAAATAAACACTTCAAAGTGTCACCAGTAAGAAAAATTAAGCTTTAGGTCGCAAAAACGAGAAAATAAATACGCAGAAATAGCAGAAAAAAGGACGAATTAGCAGGGATATAATCACTAATGTGAGGCAAATTCGGTATTTTTCGGACACTTGCAAAAGTACTAGCGTACTGTCAAGTCGTTTTGCAAGACTATCACTGCAAAAATGTACGTCAGGCTCTGTAATACTATAAAGTGCCGTATCATACCGAAAACTACCAAAAATCGAGTGCATCTGAACTGTGACACCTATCGCAAAGAAGCAGAATGCAATATCACTTGCCCTTAAAATTTACGTAGCTGGTTTATTCCCGGTATCAAATCGATACTGTTAAAATGTCTGCGCAACATATATAAATAATCCACGACACGTACGAAAAGAATCCGTCTGTTCTAGGGATGTAGTGGCATTCGAAATATACAGGGCGCTATACGGACAAACACACGACGTCCCGAGAACACGTGACCCAGCCGGCAATGTATGTTGACAACACAAAATCTGTTCTGCGCATGTGAATGCTCACTCCAGAGATATTTACACTATGCTCAAAGTACACGTTTATAGGCTAGCAAAGAACACGTAGATAAGTTTTTTTTTGCAAATGTGAACATTAAAAAAGTTGTGCATACAAGTTGAAGGCTGAAAATGTAACGAACAAGAAGCAAAGTACTGGTTTTGTAGTTCCAGCTTCATTTGCTATCGATTCCAGTACAATAAAAGTGGAATTAATTGGATTACGAAAGCATGCTTTTCACGTCATTTTCTTCTGTTCTTGGTGATTCGAAATATCAACAAAAAAAACAGATTACATTAACGAGGCCAAATGTGTCGTATTACTGGAACAAATATGCATTTAACAACAGAAAAACGTTCGAAATTGCATTCGTGACACTGGATTATTAGTGTAAGCACTGTATTTTTTAGTATTTAAAACGTTGTTGCGTGCACACGACGAAAATAATGAACATGAAGCAATCGTAAACAGTAAACAGTAAATTATTTGTGTTCTTTGTGTTGTCAGTAGGGAAGCAGTAACAGCAGAAGTTTCATTGACATTATAAAAGAAAAACTGTAAATTATCGCGATAAACACAAAACAAAAGAACACTTATCATTTACTTAGAAACCACAAAAATACTGTCTCTGAAAAATTAAACGTGATCACTGACTTTCCGCGAAATGGAAATTCCATTGTTAACATAACACCATCGCTGGAGCCGAAGCTGTCAAAAAAGCCGTCAATAATAACTTTACAAGATCACACAAATAAATGAAGTGATCACATCATAACAAAAAGGTGATTTGGATGGCTGTAGAATATGTTCTCATACCCGAAAGCGGTCATCAATTAAATGAAACGAAACGATTTTTGCAACTTCGGCTGTTTTCTGCATCAAGAAGACAACTGACATTTACACTCTAAGATGCCATATGGACCACGTCATATCAAAAAAAAAAAAAAAAAAAAAAAAAATTAACGAGGCCAAATGTGTCGTATTACTGGAACAAATATGCATTTAACAACAGAAAAACGTTCGAAATTGCATTCGTGACACTGGATTATTACTGTAAGCACTGTATTTTTTAGTATTTAAAACGTTGTTGCGTGCACACGACGAAAATAATGAAAAGAGCTATGACGTAATCATAAGGTGCCAAATGTAGCCATAGACTAACATAGACGAAAGGAGCACTGTTTTACCTATTATACCCTCTTCATGGGTAGAGCTACACTTGATAATGGCAAAACGCCGAAAAGAACTCGTCGTGTAACATGTATCACTACAGGGAAGTAAATACTTAGTGCAACAAAAGGCTTGTACTCAAAGTAAATATGACCTGCAAAAGGGGCACTGTTTGGAGATAATGATTATTTGTATACAAGCTGTCATAAAGCAGCATCTGTGGGGCAGTGGTTAGTGGACAATAAAATTCCCGAAATGGACTGGCCTGCCCAGAGTCCGATCTGAATCAATTGGAACATCTTTGAAAAGAATTAGAACGTCGACGTCGCTCCAGACCCCTCGGGTCCAACACGATTATGTTCAGTGGTTACAGCTTCTGAGGAAGAATAGGCTGTCATTTCTCCACAGACATTCAAACACATCACTGAAAGTGCCCCAACCTTGATAAAGGGAAATGGTGGACACACCCCATATTAACCCACAAGCAGCGACATAGTTGCTGATTAAAACAGTAATCCAGGAAGGGTAGAATAAATCTCATTTATTTCCGTCAATGATCACAAAACTTTCAATTCTGAGACTACCGGTTTCGGTCAGCAACGACCATCTTCAGATCTCTTTTACAACGTGTCCTAAAATAATGAAGTCACAGTGGCACCGTCACAAAACACGCGCAATATCAACTTAACATCGTTGCACATATTAAAATTATGGTGTAAAGTAGGCCACAGAGCCAGGAGAGTCACACTGTCAGTAGTCTCTATTAACAGTATGACTCCGGAGGCACTGTGGCCTATTTAAACACCCTACTACATGTTCAAGAAAATAAGAAAGAGTGGGCTCAAATAATGGTACAAAAAGAACCCACAAAACATCACGGAACCGCCTGTGGCCTACACTACACTCTCCTCACACTGCGGGTAAACGCCTCGTTGGCCTTCAGTGCCGTCGACTTCTTGCTTCGTTTGGAAAGAAGTAAAATAATAACGCATCGGGAAGCACGACAAGCGTCCAGTCAATTACTGGCCATTTTCTCTGCCGTTCGGTCCAGTGAAGACGTGCAACTGTGTGGCTGAGATAAATGACCTTTCATGAGCTACCTGACTCCAGATGTTCGTTGACTGTAGTTCGCTTTGCAGTGTTCGTTTCAGAACGAAATTGTTTGAGATCGATCTGTATCCACTGATAACAACAACTCCTGGCGTGATGAAACCGATTGTTATTGACAACGCACGAGACTCATCTCCACTCCCAAATATTTCTACGACCACTGTTCTTCTGCCGTATTATGTGGCTGCGAATTTTCACCTCTCCTTGTAGGCAAGTTGTACAATTCGCACTTAAACACTAACAAACTGGGAAACTTTATTGACAGAGTGGGCAAGGACAAGTCCAAGTTCTACAGCTCATTTTTTCCAGTCAGCCATGTTTCCATTTCAATCCATCTTACTGCACTGCTAACATACAATCGACTGGTGCATACACTCCAGTTTGCCATGACTTACATAGCCTGTGGAGGATCACATGACAGTCTGGTACAATACCTACAGCGCTCCAAAGCTATTATTGTGCTCTTTTCAGTATGTGACTAATATTTTGTCCAGTTAGCTTACAATAATCAGATAAAATAATAAACATATCATTTATAACTAAATGTAAGTTGAAATAACGTATCACTAAATCATAAGAAGCACAATGCAAATCACCATTGCATGTGTGCCAATATAATAAAATTCTACAAGTGGTATCTATTACCGTCTGTGTGTGCTGTGCAGCAAACATTTTGAAACTTACACAAAACTTTATATTCCATTATTTAATAATTAACCAAACAAGAAACGTCTATCCTAAAAATACACATCTGTTAACCACAGTGAAGAAACTGGTACTCGATGAAACAATGTTCACTGATCACTGTTTTTATTGCCAACTGTACTTGATTGTTCCTTGTCGTTAAGAGACTCACGTAACTGCACAGTCACATATGTTCTTTAAGGCCTTATCATACTGGTCTGTATTGCATTCCACTTGCGAGAGAGATGGTTTACTCTTTGGACTGTAGTTGGTTCTTGGAGAACTAAACCTAAAGCTGAGAGGCACCCACGTGCCTTGCTCATACTGTGGCATCAAGCAGTCAGGCCTCCAAGATGAGTGGTCTGCCAAGCGAGTGGATTCATTCTTATTTATCGAGTAACATGAACTCTCGTACTCACAATTAAGTCACTAATCAACCTCCTGTATGAATAATACGCAACGGAAACTCACATCTGACTATCAGTAATTTACAGAACTCTGACTGTTCACTACGCACTGGCAATACCACATTTTCTTTTTTCTTTTTTTTTATTTAACGGCTTTTATCAATACGGGGCCACCGCACTGAATATGAATGGCGCACACATTATAAATTCGGGACATCATGACAACATACAATTCGAATGAAAAGTCCACCAGTCTTTTTCTTTTCACTATCTTATTTATTCTGATAAATTCTATAACCTAAACACACAAATTCTATAACCTACAACAATAACACATGAGAAATTCCGGCCAGTGGGCATGGCTTTACATTGGTGATTCTCTACTTTATGGTCTCGTAATTATTTAATGCTACAGTGCATTTCACACTTCGACTCTCACAATCATCATCACGAAACTTTCCTCCAGACCGAGCGGTACCGAAGGAACAAGCATAACCCACTAATCTTTTGAAACTACCTTCCTACTCTCCCATGCAAACCACACATACCCAAATTACATGACATACACCACACTACAACATGGAATACAATACAATAAATAGTCACAACACTATCACTTTCAGCTTTCCCACTTCAATTAGTATTTATCCCAGTTTCACACGACACTGCCCCACTTTGTAATTCTACTTTCCTACTATGAACTCTGGAGATATATGCACGTCTTCCTGTGCAATGCAAGCCAAGTGGCATTGCTGGATAGACGGCCGACTCACCTTGCTTCTCTCTCAGAGTTTGAATCTAGCGTCACACGGAATCATATCACGCAAAGTAATATTAAGAACATATTCATCACACACGCGAGTCCTCAACTGATACCATGGACAAGTACTTCTCTTTATCCTTTGTCTCATACACAGATTGAGACTCACACAGCACTCACCATGTGGAAGTACTCGTCTCTAATTTCAAGTCCTGCACACGCCATTTCTTAAATATTTCAACTTATGGTACACACGCTATTTCTTAAATATTTCAACTTATTGTACACACGCTAGTAATTCAGCTTAACTTAAGCACACGGAAGTATTTCAACTTATTGCTACACGTGGTTTCATTGTGACCGTTGGTCACTTCCGAAGATTACTACGATCCCATTAATATTACCTGCCTGACATTTAATTCTCCCCACAAAAGTTCCTGAAATATAGAAATTATTATTTCAAACTACTCTTAAATATTCCACATGCATACCATGTCTCCACTCTTTTGTCTTTACGGAGCACACCCAAGACAGGTCTTAACAGCACAAGATCCAGCGGCAGAGTGCTGAAACATGCCCGTTCTTCAGGTCCTCTCGCACCTCTGTCGAAGTGGGGGAAGACCATGCTACCGTATTGATCAGCCACATTTCAGGCGCTCAAAGCTCAGATAAATTTCATCTCTTTGGTCCCACCAAAGGTGGCCAAAGGATCGTCTCAAAGATGATCATATATTCACATTCACTATCTGCAGTTAGCAGACGACCATACATTAATTCATTTCACAGATCTCACCAAACTGGATGTAGGGATTTATTTTGTGGGAGTGCACATGTGATCAATTAAATAAATAAATTGTCATTCTTTCCCACACTGGTATCCGGCTTCGCTGTATTAATTGAAATTGAGTTATTATTAGAAAAAATATGTTGTTCAGACAAGAATAATGAAGTATGTTGTACCTATTTTCAATGTCGGGCAGTACTGTACCATTTCAAAGCAAAACGCATAGTGCACACTGTTACAGTATGCCATCGGGAATAGACATGTATGAGTCTTGAACAGAGTTATAACTCATTGTTGTCCGCCATTAAAGGAAATTTTATTTTACTTTGCTATTGTGAGGAATGTTTTGAAAGTACTGAAGAGAAGAGAGTGTAATTTTCGCCACGGATATAATGTCGTCCATGTTGTTGTTGTGGTCTTCAGTCCAAGGACTGGTTAGATGCAGCTCTCCATGCTACTCTATCCTGTGCAAGCCTCTTCATCTCCGAGTAATTACTGCTACCTACATCTCTCTGAATCTGATTACTGTATTCATCTCCTGTTCTCCCTCTAAGGTTTTTACCCCCCACGCTTCCCTCCAGTACTGAATTGGTGATCCCTTGATGCCTCAGAATGTGTCTGTCAACCGGCCACTTCTTCTAGTCAGCTTGCACCACAAACTTCTCTTTTTCCCAATTCTATTCAGTACCTCCTCATTAGTTACGTGAGCTACCCATCTAATCTTCAGCATTCTTCTGTCACAACACTATTCAAAAGCTTCCATTATCTTCTTGTCTGAACTGTTTATCATCCGTGTTTCAATTCCATACATGGCTACACTCCATACAAATAATTTTAGAAAGGAATTTCTATCACTTAAATATATACTCGATGTTAATAAATTTCTCTTCTTCAGAAATTCTTTTCTTCCCATTGCCAGTCTACATTTTATATCCTCCTTACTTCGACCTTCTTCAGTAATTTTGCTTCCTAAATAGCAAAACTCATCTACTACTTTAAGTATCATATTTTCTAATCTAATTCCCTCAGCATCACCTGGTTTAATTTCACTACATTCCATTGTCCTCGTTTTGCTTTTGTTGATGTTCATTTTATTTCCTACATTCAAAATAATTTCCATTTTGTTCACATCCTTTGCTGTCTCTGACAGAATTACAATTCCATTGGCAAACCCCGAAGTTTTCATTTATTCTGCCTATACTTTAACTCCTACTTCAAATTTTTCTTTTATTTCCTTTAATGCTTGCTCAATATACAGATTGAATAACATTGGGGATAGGTTACAACTCTGTCTCACTCCTTTCTCACCTACTGTTTCCCATTCGTCCCCCTCGACTCTTGTAATACAGTGTTGAAAAGATATTAAAACAAGTTTCATTTTATAAACGGTGCATTTCCAGGAGTGAACATACATGCAAGGCTTCTGTAGGACCTACGGAAATTTGGTTCATGATCGTTGCTGACGAATCTGCAGTCTTACGATATATCGGGAGGTGTTTGTACCGATGACTGAAGTAAACTGCATCGGCCTACGCATCGTCGAACGAAATAATAACTGAATTGCATTGGATCAGTTTCTGAAGCTTCTATACAAAATCCTAAATACTACCTGAAATTTACAGGCGATGGGCGGAGATCTGCAGCTGACCCTACACAACGAGATTGTCAAGCACCATTAATTACCGTCTTACAATTCTCAGCAGGGGCTATTGAATTTTCAACGATATACAGGAGACAGTCCAATCAAGAGCAATCAAGGCAGTGAATGGAATCTGTGTTTCTCTATATAAATAATAACGAACGATTTTGACTCAGTTGAACTTTAATGAGGGCCTTCCGTGTCACGAAATAATTTGTCTTCAAGGAGCATGCTTATTAGTTAACTTTATAACTGCTTATTTCAGCTGATTATTTCCTTCAAGTGTGGGAGTAGTAATGCAAGTAACAACAGTTAATTATTTACCTACTCCCTCAGTCACTTTTGAATTAAAAATTAAGGTAATATTATAATTGCTCCTCCAACGATCGTTATTTCAGAGCACCTTAGCTTTGTAAATAGTAATAAACATCCAATTTTCCTTTTATGTAACTTTATCTTCATCTTTTCCCATCTTTCAACACTCATTATACTATTTTTTATATTTAGTACGAGTGCTGAATTGGGAGGTGTAGAGAGATAGGTGATCATGGGATTGAAAATCATCTAAATTCACTCAGTAGAGGAAAGATCGAGGATGAGATGTAGACATGGGTGCCAGTGAGATTTCCAGCTTGATAGTTGAGTCTCCAGTAACGAAGAAACGATCACACATGAGGTTCTTGGCAACTTGATCCCCAACAGCAGCTTTATCTCGCTCATCACCTACACGGATGTTGCGCGGAAGAACAAAAGCATGTTTCATAAGCGACTGTCGAAGAAGCACGGCGACAACCTCAAACATTATGAGGACATCATTGGATCTGAAGAGTTGGAAGGGGAACTTTACAAATATTGTATTTCTTCTTTGATAAAAATATTACTGACTGTGGAACATATTTGGTCAAGTACACTACAAGTAAGCTTGTAGTATTTGTCACAAGAGGAAACTTTATTGTCAACGGAGAACCGAGTTTACATGAGCAAATTGAGAAAGCAATAGTCTACTGATTACCTCCTTTGGACATGGGACAATACTATAAAACTTTTTGTATGAAAACCGTTTGATTCCAGTTCCCTCAAATTTGTGTCAAACTAAGTATTCCAATTTATATAATCAGTAGAGATGCACAAAGACTGAGAACTATTTTTATCTGTTGATAGTGGCACAACTTCTTTAATTATTTCATCATCAACAAAATCATCGAAATCAATTCCATTTCAAGTATGAGCCCAGTCATTGCCTTCTGATACATCGAGCTCAGCTTGAGTTTCAGCTTTTGTGATGACAGCTTTTCGAAAGCATTTGCTTAATGTGGGGATCCCAAGTAGTCCTTATGTACTGTATTTCCTACAAATGTAAAAATAAATTTAAAACCTACATACACTTATTAACACTGCATTTAATTTAATTTATAGACGCATTCTAATAATTTTAGTGACATTCAGATGGCAATGACAGGGAATACTATACATACATAGTGTAGGTGTAAAGAGTACCCTAACCAACAATGCGATTCTTTGGATTAGCTACAACACGATCAGTTTAGGATCTTCCTTCCCAGTGTCAAGATGTGCTATGACACATTGAACCAGCATCCTCTTGAACTTTGCTTTTGTGTCGGTACTGGAGCCCTAGTCCAGAGGTTGAAGGAGGCTCGTGTAATTTTCTGGAAAAAAACCAGTTCTGTGTTGTTGAACTATAGTGCCCAAGGGTGAACCGAAAAATTGTCCAGAAGTTAAAGTTTTTTTCCTCTTCTCGCGATGCAAGTGGACATTAAGCTCTTCGAAGCGGCTCTTGAAGAGGTTTGCAGCCATCCACTACTTCTTGTTTGACACATAGCTGGTGGCACATTGCTGTGTTGAAACATCGAGGCTTCTTGACTTCCCAGCGATTAGTGGTCGGAATTTATAAGAACTACTTGTGTTTGCAATAAACAGTATCCAGAAGAAGTGAGAAGGTTCACAACGTTCAACCTTTTAACGAATTCTAAAGCCTTTTCTTTCAGTATTATGACTGAAACAGGCGCATTAACAACACGTTGCAGCGTAAACCAAGTTTGCAGTCAATTTTCTAAGTCCATAAACTTTCCGCCTAGAATATGCGTGCAATTCTCACTGCTTGGCCCGGCTTTCGAAGTGCTAGATCAGTGGTCGTAAAATTTCGGCCTTTGGCCTGTATGCGACCCGAATCAAGTGCTCGTGCGGCCTGTGGTTATCAGCCGTATTTTATTGTAATATGAATCTAGCAACTAATAGCAGAATCCAAAAGCGTCAACTAACATCAACAGCTTCCTAAGAGTGTATTTTTATTGCTCAGTAACAAAGAAAAACAATTAAAGTGTAGCTACTCACAGATGCGCAGTGTGTGTTGTAATTATCGTATGGCATCGACACTTGCTAGATATTCTAAGGTATTAATTCTGAATCGTTTTATGCTGGGAAAAAACATAAGTTCCACTTGTGGCCACTAGGTGCAAGGCTGGCGCTGTACAGTGTCTGTACGATAGTAGGACACCCACACTGCCGTTCTGGCAAGCCATAACATGAATGAACAGTATGGCTATCAAGAAGAGAGATTGCGCAATGTTGGTGAAACTGCTTTATGTGTACGGCAGTAATTACACTGTTGGTTGGAGAGAGTAGCGCTCACTAAAAGGTCAGAGCAGTGACCCGATGTCATTAAATGGTCCAAAGAAGATGATAATGTAATTCAAAGGCACGGGTGACCTTGGTATGACACCAGGCAGAAAAAGGCGTCCTATCCCGGTGGAAGTTATTGACGCAATTGTTGTTGCTGTAACTGAACATGCAGCTTGTGCCACGGGTAGTGTTAGTGCTCGTGCAGCTTCACGAGAAGTGTCCATCAAATGGTCAACAGCACGGAAAGTTTTTCGCCCTATTTTACACTGGTAGTAGTACAATATACCGACAGTGCAGCAACAGAAACCTCATGATCTGCAGCCATGTTGTGAATTTCCTCGTTGGTTTCTGGTATGTGATCGAAGTTGATAACCTGTGGCCAGATATCATGTGGCGTGTCCAGGCACATTTTACATCTCAGGATGCAGTGAACACACAGAACTACCGAATTTGGGATATTGTTAAACCGCCAACTGGATTCACAAGCACCTTTATTCTTGGTCCGTTCTCCTTTGAATAGAATACATCCAGAGGGCCTATCAGGTGTACCATGACATTTGCCAGTTATCGAGACGTCTCTGTATAGTATGTGATTCCTATTTTGGAAGAGGGCAACTGTGCAAAAAATAACATTGTTTTCACACAAGATGGGGCAACACTTTATGCCGCTCACGAATGGGCTACAAGATCACCTGCTCTTGATCCATATGACTTTGGCTCTGAGGACATCTAAAAGAACGCATTTACCAGGGACACATTCCGTGTCTACCTGATCTGAAGGCCCGTATACAGGAAGAACTGATCAGATTTCACTGGAACTGCTGCCAACAACTGTTGATAACGTCGTTTTAAGGATGAAGCATCGACGTCTCCAGTGCTCATATTGAACAAACTGTGTAAGTGGAAGTTGCTAATAAAATCAAAATTATGCCTTCCAAACTTGTTTGACATTTCTTCCACATCCCATTTCTATTCCATTAAATAAGGAAACATTTCTATACGCATTCACAGCGCCGTTTTTGTACCTCATGGCAAAATTTGGAACTAATTTTTTTTCAGTGTAAATCGGTTCCTCATTAATGCATTAGAATATCTACCAAGTTTCGCTGTCATACGATAATTACATCCCACACTGGACCTATGTGATAGCTGCACTCTGATTATAGTAATATTTTAAGCTGTGCTTAATTTATGTTGACGTTGGAATTCGACCATGAACAAAGTAAAGTTTGCCTCTTACTCCAGGAACATAGTCGTATGTACTATGTAGAGCGGCCACTGTGAGGTTAATAGAAAGAGGGGGAAATACTTCATTGTTTGTCTTCCAGTGTTGACAACTATTGAGTGTGCGCAACTAGCACCAATCAGGTGCTATGGTATAAATGTCAAATGAAAGCAACTTCGATTCGTGAATGCACATTTTAGTGACGGTAGTAGTATGTAGTACGTAGAAGCTTTCGAAATGTGGTGCTACAGAAGAATGCTGAAGATTAGATGGGTAAATCACATAACTAATGAGGAGGTATTGAATAGAATTGGGGAGAAGAGGCGCTTGTGGCACAACTTGACAAGAAAATGGGACCGGTTGGTAGGACATGTTCTGAGGCATCAAGGGATAACAAATTTAGCATTGGAGGGCAGCATGGAGGGTAAAAATCGTAGAGGGAGACAAAGAGATGAATACACTAAGCAGATTCAGAAGGATGTAGGTTGCAGTAAGTACTGGGACATGAAGAAGCTTGCAAAGGATAGGGTAGCATGAAGAGCTGCATCAAACCAGTCTCAGGACTGAAGACCACAACAACAACAATAGTAAGTGTAAACTGATTCTGGACCAAAGTGTGTTTCAGAGTCAAATTTCAAGTTTGCAATCCAAGAATTCAATTTCTCGTTTCCCCAAATAAAAATATCTGGTTTCCTCACCCCAGAATAAAAAAAATTCATTTTGCTATCTTCAAAAAATAAAAAATCAAATTCTACATAAATTACAATGGAAAAAACTTGATAAGCAAAACTGAGCTGTCAAACCCCATCTCCCTATTTCGAAAAAAACAAATGAAATTTTAACATATTAAAAATTTTGTAAAACTATTATTCTTCGTTCTCTATAAATCAGAGCTACCAAACCCCATTTACCTACCTCGAAAAAACAAATTCAATTTCAACATATTGAAAAATCTTAAAATTGTTAAATTTTGTTCTCTATAAATCAGAGTTGTCAAACCTTATTTGGCTACCTCAAAAAATCAAATTCAAAGTTTTAATTTTTAAAAATTATATAACTACTAAATTTTATTCTCTATGAATTGGCACCAACAAACTCCAGAACTCAAAGACACATTTTAACAGTGAATGTTTAAATGAAAAAATCAAATTTACTCCTCTCTAAATGCAATGGAGAAAATATGGTGGACAAAGCTGAGATGTTTAAAAACGTAGAATTTTTTTGTAAAGGAAAACTTGGTTTATGTTTAAAAGATTTAGAACATTATTATAAAGAAATGGTTACTCAAACATATCTAGAAACGATTTGTGGGAGTTTATTGACTATTATAATGTGAAACAAATGAAGAATGAAATCCGGAAGGAAGAACTAAAATGTAAAACTAAAAAAGAACTTCAATTAATCGCTAAAACAGAAAAATCAAGAATTATTTCAAGCTTAGAAAGCAACATTTGATTGATTCTATTGTGAGTCATGCCGATAGTAAAATCAATGATAATGATAACGATTTGAGTAAAAAAATCTAAAAGAAATTCACCAAATCTGTAAAGCAAAAAAAGGTGTTCTAAATTTAGAGAAGACCAATTAATTGATCTTATCAAAGATGATGAAGTTAAAATTAATAATGATTAGGATTTGAGTAAAAAATCTTTACATGAGGTTCATCATATTTATAAAAAGAAAAGTTTTAAAAATTATTCTAAGTTTAATAAACAACAATTAAATGGTATCATCAATAGAGCTGAGGGTAAAATTATTAATAACAATAATGAGAATTATCTTCAAAAACTTCCAGTACATAAATATCAAGAAAGCAAACAAAAAAATTATCAGAAAAGTTTACCAGGTTTCAATTTTCTATGTGATAATGATTTTTCGAAGCATCCAAGCGAATTTATAGAAAACGCTCAGCTTTCCAGTCAAGAATAACAACTTATGGATTGGGTAATATGAAAGATATTGTTTAGCCACAAGAATTTTTTAATCAAAATAAAGACCTAATAATAACCAAATTAAAGAACATTTTGCGACAAAGAAGAGCAATTAAAATTAATATGAGATTTTATTGTAATTTTAAAAGACAAGAAGAAATCCAAGAATTTAATTTTAAAACATCTAATCAAGAATATTAACAAAATTCAACGAATAAACTAATAACAGAAATGAAAGAAATGTAAAGAAAAAAATCTGGTTGGTCTTTATTTTATACAGACACTTTAAACATTAATAGGTACAACCCAATTTATTGTTCTTCATTTATCGATTTACAAAAAGAAATTAAAGATAAAAAAGCAGTCATTAATGTAAAAAATACAGATTAAAATGCTTTCTTTGTTGAGTAAAATCAGCTTTATATCCAGCAAGTGACCACACAGAACGAGTAAATAATTATAAAAATATTGGATTAGAATTAGATGAAATTTTTGAGAAAGAAAAAAAATATTTTCCAGGTCAATTAACAGATATTCCAAAATTTGAGGAGAAATCAGATATTTCAATCAATGTTTATGCATATGAAAGAAGCGGTAAATAAGAAGAAAATATTGTGTGTCCTCTTTGTCACACACAAAATAAACAAGAAAAACTTGTAAATCGTCTTTTAATGTGAGATGAAAACAATTCAGATTATTGTTGGATTAAAAATCTATCTAGATTATTAAGACCAAAGACAACTTATGATCGACACCAAATTTATCTTTGTGATCGATGTTTAAGATATTTTTATTCACAAGAAAAATTTGAGATTCATGAAATCGATTGTAAAGAACATAAAGCAGTAAAGATAGATATGCCCATAAAGGAAAAAATAATGAATTTAAAAATTATAATAATGCATTAAGGGTTCCTTTTACTATTTATGCAGATTCCGAATGTTTATTAAAAGATATTCAAATTTGTCAGGCAAATCATGAAAAATCTTACATTAACAAATATCAGAAACATCTGCCAATTTCATTCAGTTATTATGTGAAGTATTCGAGTGGTGAATATAAAAATACGATTACAAATGTTGGTGAAGATGCAGCACAAAAATTCGTTGAAATGTTAAAAGAAGAACCAAGAGAAATTGCTACAACATATACACAGAATGTTCAAATGAAATTGACTAAGGAAGATGAAATTAGTTTTAAAATTTCAGAAATTTGTCATATTTGGGAATGAGAATTTGATTTTGATGATAAGAAAGTGAGAGATCATGATCAATTAATTGGAAAATATCAGTAAGCTGTGCATGAAAATTTCAATCTTAATTACAAAAATCCAAAATTTCTTCCAGTTTATATTCATAACTTAACAAATTATGATATTCATTTGTTTATCAAAGAATTAGCAATCTATAATAAAGACATTGATGCAATTCCAAACAATGAAGAAAAATATACTTCCCTTAGTAAACATGTTCAAGTTGGATTAACATTAAGATTTTCGGAGACATTCAAATTTATGGCTTCAAGCATAGTTAAATTATCTACTAACCTCACAAAAGAACAATTTAGAGAAACAGCAAAATATTTTGAAGGTGAACAATTAGATTTAATAATTAAAAAAGATTTCATCCTTATGAGTTCATTGATTCTGAAGAAAAATTACAAGAAACGAAGTTACCCAAAAAGAATGCTTTTATTTGAGACTTAAAAAATCAGATATTTCTGATGAATCAAGAATGAGATTTTCACTCTGCAGCAGAGTGTGCGCTGATATGAAACTTCCTGACAGAATAAAACTGTGTGCCAGACCGAGGAAGTTTCATATCAGCGCACACTCTGCTGCAGAGTGAAAATCTCATTCTAGGAACATCCCCCAGGCTGTGACTAAGCCATGTCTCCGCAATATCCTTTCTTTCAGGAGTGCTAGCTCTGCAAGGTTCGCAGGAGGGCTTCTGTAAAGCTTGGCAGGTAGGAGAGGAGGTAGTGGCGGAAGTAAAGCTGTGAGGACGGGGCGTGAGTCATGCTTAGGTAGCTCAGTTGGTAGAGCACTTGCCTGCGAAAGGCAAAGGTCCCGAGTTCGAGTCTCAGTCCGGCACACAGTTGTAATCTGCCAGGAAGTTTCATTTCTGATGAAGATTATAAAAGAGCGAAAACAGTATGTAAAAAGTTCAATATCAAAAATTTAGATGAATATACAAAACTATATATCTAACATAAGTTAAGTGCCTTTGCATTCCAAACAGGGACAGACTGCCACAAATGAATAGAAAAACAGAAAACATAAACGTAGATAGAGACAAATTAAGACACAATCGATCCAAATATGAGGAAGGAATTGAATCATTCAATGAATGGGACTACATGAAGCGAAATATGGCGAAATAGGCTGAGCTATGGGGAAAGGATGAAAAGAAATGGAAGCACTGGTGGTGGAACAAGGAATGTGAGGACGTGGTAGAGACTCGCCTGGAGAGACTGGAGCAGCAAGAAGGACCCAGAAAAATGGGAAGTTTTCTTAGGAGCAAGAAACGAAGCGGCCCTACCAATAAGACCAGAAGACGAAGCAGGAACTGGACGAGATTGACACCAACTTCGGGAAAAACAAGAGCAGACAATTTTTCGGGAAATTCAAAAAGAGTCTGATTGGATACAAGGGTAGAGAACTGTTTAAAAGAGGTAAGAAACGGAAACTGGCTGTTAGTGTGAAGGAGAACTCTCGGATTTTTGCAGAGCACTTTCACGACCTGCTGAACTGTGAACCATCTGAAGAAGAGCTGGAACTGGGGACTGACACAGAAGAGACAGAGCCATGCCCTCCAACCAGGGATGAAGTCGCATATGCCATAAGCGATCTAAAGAATAATAAGGCAACTGGAGAAGATGGTATAGCAGCCGAGATGATAAAGTAGGGAGGCAACAAAGCAATAGACAACATGACAAACATAAGTCACCAGATCTGGAGAACAAAGAAGTTGCCGGATCGATGGAAGAATGCAATTGTAGTACCAATACATAAGAAGGGGGACAAGAGAGATCCAATGAACTACAGAGGAATATCGCTACTAGAGGTAGATAACAAGGTGCTGTCAAAACTATTGCTCAAGAGAGTAGAAGAACAGGTTGAAAGTGCAGTTGGCGACTACAAAGCGGGATTCAGGAAGGGACGAGGTTGTATAGAACAGATATTTATCCTGAAGCAACTGATAGAACATAGGAGCTTAAAAAACAAAAAGACAGTAATAACCTTAGTGGATTTCACAAAGGCATATGACTCCTTCGACAGACAGACTCTTGTTAGGATCCTGAAGAACAGAGGACTTGATGGAACTACACAAGAACTCATAAAAGAAATTATGACAGACACAAAAGCAAGGGTGAGATTCAGAGCAGCACTGTCAGAAGAATTTGAGATAAGACTGGTGTTAAACAGGGAGAATGATTGTCACCATTGTTGTTCAATATAGTAGTGGACAAAGTGATCAGGCAGTGGAGGGCAATAAACGAGAAAATGGAAATACCAAAGATCCATGTGGGGGACAAAAAGGACCACAGGGCTCAAGTGGACTGCCTAGCCTTTGCAGATGACATAGCAATAGTAAGTGAGACGGAAGAAGACGCAAAGACACAACTCGACAACTTAAGTAAGGTAGCCAGAAAGGTGGGACTCAGGATCGCCTTTAACAAGACAAAGACATTAAATACCATTGCAGACTGGGAAACACCGGAAGGCGCTATGCAAATGGTGGACAAATTTAAATAACTGGGAGAATTTGTAACAGGAATGAACAGGAGCAAGGAGGGAATAGCAGAGAGGGTAAAGAAGATGAGGCCAACCTTCTGCATGCTGAGAGAGATATACAATAAAAAGAATATATCCACAGAGGCAAAGATAAGCCACTATAAGGCAACGCTGCGGAATGCAGTATTATATGCTGCTGAGACGATGACGCTAGGAAGATATGGGACAGCACAACTAGAGGAAGAAGAGAGAAAAATACTGAGAAAAATACTAGGTCCCAAAAGAGGTGGAGAGAGGTGGATGCGAAGACTTAGGGAAGAATTGTACCATAACATGAGAACAATATCCGGGGAAATCAGACTCAAAAGGGCAAAATTTACTGGAAATGTAGTTAGGATGAGTATGGACAGAATGACAAAGAGAGTGTGTGAATCAACAGGGAGGACAAGCGAAAGACAGGAACCAAGTGGGTTGTTGAACTTCGGAAGGACTGGTTGGAATTGGGGATTAAGGTGGAAGGAAACGAAAATTGGAGGAACAAATATACACCCACCAATAGGATCAATGACAGAGAAGAATAAAGGAAAAGATTAGAGTGTCACCAGTGGAGCCGACAGGATAAAAAGACACTGAAGATATCAGAAGAAGAGTGGGAGCGAAGAAGAGAAAGAATGAAGAGGTTCTGGGAAGAGAAGACGAAAATGCAGTTCCATGAAGGGGCTACCCATGGTCCTACAGAGGCCATAACGCAACAAGAAGAAGAAGAAGACTATATAAAAACAGATGTTCTAATTTTAGCAGACGTTTCCTAAAATTTTAGAGGTACATGCCTTAAATCTTATAAACTCGATCCATCTGAGTATTTCACAGTTCCAGGATTGGCTTGCGATTTGATGTTAAAAATAACAAAACTGGGCTATATTTCTTACATGATAATGGCATTATTTTGTTACTTGAAAAAGGAATTCGAGGTGGAATTTCTCAAAGTATTGAAAGACATGCACAAGCCAAAAACAAATATATGAAAAACTTAGAACCAAAAAAACAATAAAACTATATTGCATACTTAGATGCAAGCAATTTGTATGTTTGGGCGATTTCTCAATTTTTAGCATTTAAAGATTTCAGTTGGATGGAGCCAAAATGTTTTAGTGCAGGAAAAATACTTGAAATTCCAGACAATAACAAATATGGCTATATTTTTGCAGTTGATCTAGAATATCCAAGAAAATGACATGATTTACATAAAGATTTGCCATTGGCGCCAGAAGGAGGAAATAAATTGTTGACAATGCTGAATGACATACAAAAATATGAGCTTCACTATAGATATCTTAAACAATATTTAAATCTTGGATTAAAATTAAAGAAAATTAATATGGTCTTGTTATATGAGCAGTCAGACTGGTTGAAAAAATAAATTGATATTAACACAGAAATGAGAAAAAAGGCAGCAAACGATTCTGAAAAGATTTCTATAAATTGATGAACAATTCGATCTTTGTAAAAACAGTGGAAAACATTAGAAATAGGCAAAACATTAAAATAATAAGAGACACAGAAAAATATACAAAATATATTACAAGATGAAATTATGAGCATGCTACAATTTTTTCAGAAAATTTAACAATAGTTCACATAAAAAAAGTCAAAAATAATATTCATTAAACCAAATTATATTGGAATGAGCATTCTAGATATTTCGAAAATAAAAATGTATGATTTCCATTATAATGTTATGAACCCAAAATATAGTGGAAATATCGATCTATGCTATATGGATACTTATTCTTTCATTTATTATATAAGAACTGAATATTTCTATAAAGATATGAAATCAATGTTAGACGAACTTGATACAGGCGATTACCCAAAAGAGAATATTTATGGAATTCCACAGGTAGATAAGAATGTTGTAGGAAAAATGAAAGATAGAAATAGGGGAAAAATCATGCTAGAACATGTGAGTTTAAGATCAAAAATGTATGCTTATAAAGTCAGTGATAAAAACGAGAATAAGTTCAGTCAAGAAGTCAGTTGTGAAAAACGATCACTTTCGCTGATTATAAGAAATGTTTAGGTGCCAAAATAAAACTATACAGAAAAATGAATTTAATTTGATCATACAGACATGAATTGCATACAGTTGAATGTGATAAATTGTTTTAAGCTCTCACAATGACAAACTTGTTGTATTGCAAGATTAATTCATACACTGTCATATGATGATTATAAACTTAGAGAAACAAACAGCTGTACAGATGAGGAAAATGATTTCTTAAGAGAGTTTAACATGTGTGCAGGAGATGAAAATAATTTCTTAAAAGAATTGAATAATTGCACAGACAATGAAAATGATTTCTTAAAAGACTTAACAGCTGTAAAGAAGATTAAAATAAAAAAAGTAAAAAATCAATCAGTTTTTAATACTTTTTCAAGATATGGTAATTTTTGATGTGTTTCCAAATTGTATTTACAGATAAATTTTCCACAGAAACATTCAACTTTTTGATTTTCTTTTTCTTTATATTTTTGATAAATTAAAGCTAATCTCCATCTTTTGAATGATTGCAGCTATGAAGATCCTAGAAGTATTCTCAATTTCATCCATGTTGAATATTTTTGAATCCATTTGAGAGAAGAAGTTTGATTTAACATTGGCTAGTTCATTTAGAGACATTTGGGTTACATTGTTAGAAGAGAAGACTGTTTTAACTACAAACAATATTCTAACATTTTTGTATGCAATTCTGGAGGAATATAATTATTCTCATGAAGATTATAAAGGATTACAAGAAGTTTCTGTTAAATTTCTCAAACACAACCAGATACCATACATAGAAATACAGCACAATGATTCCCAAGTTTTAGAGTATGAATATATTACAAAAGAAATGAAAACCAAACAATCATGTTCAAAAGATATGGATTTTATTAACAGTTGAAAATTTTAAACAATCTGCAAGGATGTTTAACACAAAAAAATGCAAGCAGGTAAGAAAATACTACTTACCTACAGAAAAAATATTTGTTGATTACCTAAAATACACAGCATCTTTAAAAGAACAACTTGCACTCGACTTTGAAAGTCAATTAAAAATAAAAGAGAACCAGTTGGAAGAAAAAGAGAAAGAACACCTTCACTTAAAAGATGTAGTATCTGATGCAGTGGAGACAAAAAGGAACAAATTATATACATTGCCACATAGAAACAGTATGCCAAGATAAATTATTTTAAAGTTGGTGCCATATTATCTGACAATCATCTTTCAAGAAGATTATCGAGCTATAATGGTGGAAGACCTAAAGATGATAAAATATTTTATGTCAGAAAACATAAGAGTACTGATTATAAATTAATAGAGCAAATGCTTAACTTTTATTTTGGTGTACATGGAGTAGATAAAAGAAGAGAAATATATAATATTCACTTCAACAGCCTACCTTATTTTGTTGAGAAATTATGAATTATGTGAACAGTCCAAAGATTTTGTTGATGGAATAAATGGGGAGAGAAAAAATATTTATGATGAAATTTTATCTATGCCTGCTGTAGAATTTTAACATATTGATGAAGATGATAAAAAATATTAGAAAATATAAACCGGTTCAATGTGGACTCATAAAAACACAATGAAAACCGAACTCTACCATTGGACATATTAAAAAGAATAGAAAAAATTATTAGAATATAAAATTAAAAAATATTAAATTCTTTTATAAGTATATAAATGGATTTGCTTGTTGATCTAAACAATAAAAAGCTCATTTACAACAACAAAAATATTTCATTAATTATTGATGAAAATAATGAACCACAGTTTAAAGCAAAAGATGTTGAAGATTTATTAGAAAATTAAAAAGTAGATAAAGCTTTCAAACATATTGATGAAGAAGATAAAAAATATTAAAAGATTTAAAACACTCCAAAATGGTCATGTTAAAAGGTAATAAAAAGACTTCAATTTTTATCAATGAAGGGGGACTTCATCGCTTAATTTTAAAATCTAAAAGAGAAGAAGCAAAACAATTTAATAAATGGGTATCTCATGAAGTTTTACCATTAATTTGAAAACATGGAGAACATGTAATAAGAAAAGAAATGGTAGATGCCTCTAAAATCAAATAAAATATTTACGAGAAATAAGTAAATTACATGAAAAGCGAATAGGAAATTTGGAAGGAACAGTTAACATGTCTTTGTACATAATAAACAGAATAAATGAGGAAAAAATACATTATTAAGACACGTTTTTTTTTCAATTAAATAATGAAAATTGAAGAACAACTTTTGTTATTTTCAGATTATATAATTTTCGTTATGAATATTATGTTATTCGAACACAATTTAACAATGTGCAAATTGTGAAGAATTTTTAGAATTAATTATGTTCCAAATTCAATAAATTTATACCATTGAATGAGAGAAAATGTGAGAACTCTTTGCTATCGAAATTATTTCAACACTTTGGATAACTATACACAAGAGCAACTGATTAATGATGTAATGAGTCTTCATCAAATTGAATTGATATAAGAATCGAAATATTCACCAACAAATAGAGTTTTGGTCATTTGCCGACATCACAAGAACTCAACTTTTGTAATTGAAGATGTAAATAATATAGCAAACATTTTTTTAAATGTGAAGCTAAACTTCCAGGTGTGTTTTACATACTTAAATTTAAAATAGCATTCATATGTATATTTATATACATAAAGTAGACAAAATTTAGGAAGAAACATGATTTGATCCAATCAACTCAAATTTAAATTCTTCAAACGATTTTGACATTGAGTTGTATTCGTTAACCTTTATCTGAACATCAAAATCAACCCTGTCTTCTTTATCAAAACGATTACAGAATGAATTTTTTAACTTGTTTTCCTATGTAGAAATTAGGTAATGGATTGTTAAATTTTTAAATAATTTTTTCGAAATTTTTTACTCCTTTTCCTTTCTTTTCCATTTCCAAATTATGTCTTTTTTGTTATTCTAGCTCTTTATTGGTTTTTTCTTTTTTATTACTGCATTTGCAGTTGCTGTAGGTCCACCAGCCAATGAGCCAATTGTTGCAAGATAAGGTAAAGCTACTAATAGTAAAGGAAGAAAGCCACCTTCATATGATGTTATCCCTTTTCCTCCTATCTTTATTTCTTTATTTGGCGAAACGAGAAACTGAATTCTTGGATGGCAAACTTGAAATTTGCCTCTGAAACGCGCTTTGCTCCAGAATCAGTACGCATATACTACTGACGGTCATCTTCAAATGTGGTACATGTTTGAAGCTAGTAATATGAAATCAAATAAATGTTGTTGTACTACAGAGCAGTAAGTGATAGAAAAATTAATTGAAATCATTAAGTAAACATTTGTGATCACTCTCACAATGCAGTTGCTGATGTTACATACTAATTTATGTTTCTTATCAATTAATAGCACGATCAGTAGGGAAAGATGTGATAAAATGACCAGGATGCGAAAAGTTAGCATTGTGTGTATCAAAAAGAAGCATCTGATTTGGCACACCTATATTTCTGAAAGTAATAAACATAAACAATGAATTTTTGTTTTGAATGGGAAACCCAAAAAGTTTTTTTCACACCTTTCCACAGGTGTTCAATATGCCCCCTTCAAATGCATGTCCGTGTGGTATTCGAATTGTTCCCACACTGTGGTCATCGTGTCTTGAGTTACAGTTTCCGTGCTGCTGTTACCAGATGTCTCAGTTCATTCATTGTTTTCGGTAACGGAGGCGCATAAACAGTCTTTTATGATGACCCACAAGAAATGATCACATACCGATGGGTCTGGTGGCCTTGGAGGCCAGTAATGTAAGGCTGAATCATCTGGTCCAGTGCGACCGTTCCATCCTTCAATAATCCTTTAATTTGAAAATTCCCGCACTTCCAGATGCCAGTCTGGCGGAGCCCCAACCTGTTGGTAAATGAAGTAATTCGAATCAGTCTCCAATTGTGTGAAAAGAAATTTCTCAAGCATATCGAGATTTGTGCTTCCTGTAAGAGTGTTCTCGGCAAAGAAAAATGGACCATACACCTTTTCCCATGAAACTGCACAAAACACATTAAATTTTGGAGAGTCCCTCTCATGTTGTACAACTTCATGTGATTGTTAGGTAACCTATATTCTCACATAATGCTCGTTCACCTTTCCATTTAATGTTGCCTCCTCATCACTAAACACTAACTGTGGAAGAAAACTGTCATCCTTCAGTTTGCCAAGAACGAAATTACAGAACTCCACGCATTGCTGTTTGTCACCTTCATGAAGAACGTGCAGTGGCTGAATTTTTTATGTTTTCATTTGTAAACGTCGACGCAACACACGCCAGAATGGGTATCAGGGGCATGTTGAGCTGTCGAGCTGCACGGCGAACAGATTTCTGCGGACTCCTTGTGAAAGTATGGCGGATGGGTCCGGCATCTGTGTCAGATACTCGGGGACGGCCCGGGGATTTGACTTTACACGAACAACCTGTTTCTCGGAATTATTCATACCATCGTCTAATGCTCTGTGGTGTACGAGGATTCACACCATACCTAGTGCGAAAGTCGCGCTGAAAGTTATTTCTGACACGCACTGCGCAAAACGTAGAACACAAAAAGCTTTTCCTTGTCACGAAACCATTCTTACTAGAACTGAAGTGAGCGCACGCTGCTGCTACCTAGTGAGAACGATGTAACACTTGAGAGTTTGCTCTTTCCAACCCCATATTGTTCACGCACATATCTCAAATAACATAATAATTATGATTTTTTTTTAAATCAGATAATTCTTTTTGATACACCCTGTATATCTACATCTAATTCTACATGATTGTTCTGCAATTCACAATTAAACGCCTGACAGAGGGTTCCTTCGAACCACTTTCAAGCTCTTTCTTCGTCTTTCTACTCCTGAACTGCGCGTGGGAGTAACGAACCCTTAAATCTTTCCGTGCTAGCTCTGCTTTCTCTTATTTTGTTATAATCATTTCTCCCTATGTAGGTGGTGCCAACAATGCATTTTCACAGGCTGAAGAGAAGGCTAGCGTAAATTTGATGAGAAGATCTTGCAGCAACGCCTTTGTTTTAATGATTGCACCCCCAATCTGCGTATCACATGCTTGGCAGTCTTTCCCCTGTTTCGCGACAGTACAAAACGAGGTGCTCTTCTTCGAACCTTTTCGATATCCTCTAACAGTCATGTCTGATACGTATCTAAAACCACATAGCAATACTCCAGAAGAGTGCGGACAAGCGTAGTGTAGGCAGTCTCTTTAAGGCGTATTGCACTTTCTGAGTGTTGTGCCAACAAATCGCAGTTTTTCTTTTCTTTCTCCACAACATTTAGTGGTTGTCGCAGTATAAGTTTTTCGTAATTGTTATACCTCAGTATTTAGTTGAATTTTCAACCTTTAGATTTGTGTGTTTTATCGTGTAACCGAAATTTAGCGGATTCATTTTAATACTCATGTGGATGACTTCTCACTTTTCATAATTTAGAATTAACTGCCATTTTTCGCACCACGCAGTATCTTGCCTAAAACATATTTTTTGCTGTGAACAGCGCCGCCCCATGACGAGAAGTGGTCAGACTAATTCTAATACATGTAATGTACACCGCCACTGTTGCCAGTGAGATTCACAGAGGAAGCTTGTTCCTTTATTTTTCAGTAACAGCGTTTTTGTTTTTGAATCATCTAGTGTAAGATAAGTTATTTATATTGTTCTTGTTGCCTCATTTGTACGAGGAGAAACAACTTTTTACAATATCAATGTTTAAACAATATCTTTTGGCCTACAAGTGTAGTTCCTTGTTTTTTAATTCATTTTGATAGTCTCTTCTGTGAACCACTAACGCCGACATGACGTCGAGTCGCGAAAAGCGACCACACTGCTCGGTGGGGAAACTGTCAAACCCCAGAAAGAGTTTGTTACTTCCAAAAAACATGCATAATACAGCAGATATAAACTGACTTATAAACCTTTTTGTGTACAAAGCTATCATCCGCCATTCTATTCCTTTGTGACAATTTTGAATCAATTAAGCTGTATTATTTAAAACCGTCTTTGTTCTGTTATATGTGGTATAATACATAGTTGAAAACGGCCTGCTGCAGGCGCTTGTTATAATTTCAGATACCAAGGAATTTAGATAGTTAGAGAATATGTCTGTAAATCAGAACAACAAACATGTAAGCCTTTTGTCATGGCACTGACCTCAGTACCCACATAGGTACGGAAAATTGGTCACTATCTAAGTCTTCAGAAAAATGTATACAGTTCCATTTCATGTAAAGTATTTGGTGCGGTTCTTGATAATATGTACATTCAAGTGTGAAAATAGTAGGCTTCCATCAATAACCATATCTGAACACTCTTTGAGTGGTCACTTTACCCTCGCCCCCCCCCCCTGTCCTCCTTTCCTTCTTGTTGGCCAGTTTGATAGTTAGAGTAGAATATAGGATTTTGAGACACTTTGAGCTGTTCGCTTTAAGTTCACTAGGATTTCTTTGCACTTCTTCAGTTATGTTACACTGAATGGAAAAACATCTCCTTTTGTTTTGTGATGAAGATTTTCGCATGCAGAAAAGCGAAACGAATTAATCGTATGGCATTATTGGTCAGAAGACTTCATCTGGGGATGTTTGGCCGCCTAGTACATATCTTCTCATTGGAAGCCACTTTGGCGACTAGCGTGTCAATGATGGTGAAATGATTTATAAGAACAATACAACACCGTCTCAGGGCGGGTAAAATCTAGTGTCGCTCAATGTACTCTTGCACCTGTTCACACTACCGACAGCTGAAACTGCATACCACTGTCATATACTGTGACTGTTGGACTGCGGATCGTATACCTACTCCTTATCTCTGAGGCCGACTGCCCCAAGGTCATCATGAACAACAGTGTTGCCATGGGTACTATAGCTACGACCCACAATAATGGCTGCGTGTTTGTATGCAGACAGCAAACCAACAATCACTTGCCATACTATATACGACACATTTCGTAACGATTTCTTGGACATGGACAACAGTGTAGGGTTGAGAAAAGTATAAATACTGTTTCACTGTATCAGATAGAACCCCGTGCATCAACCTCAACGGAAAAAAAAATCGTCAGTTGTGAAAGTGGTTGGTTAAAGTACCATTATTGTCCACTTCATATAAATGGCCTGGTGGATACAGTTGAAAGTTTCACAAGGTTGCACTCTTACAAAACTGAAATAACATGTAGAACGATTTTCTACGAGAGACGCTTAGTCTAAGAACAGAATCTCAATACAAAAACTGTAGCTTATTTCATATAAATAGGCGAGAAGACGTGTTATTGTTTTATTAAACCTTAGCAATCATTTAATCCTAAACGAAAAAACTGACGTAAATACCTGTAAGTAGGCATCTGGAGCCAATAAGGTAGAATGACCACATCATACTAGTTTTAATAGCGACAGGTAACTAAAGTTCATGGTAAAAGGCTTAAGATCTAGAAATTGACCCACGAAGGTAATAATAATAATGAGCGTATGGCATTGGTGGCCTGGAGCCCCCCGTGGGGCGGTTCGGCCGCCGCTCCACGAGTTCTGTAACACCAATACGGCGACTTTCTAGTGTATGAGGGCGAAACGATGATGAAAGACAGACTACACCCAGTCATGTCGAGGCAGAGAAAATCCCTGACCCCGCCGGGAATCGAACCCGGGACTCCGTGCGCAGGAAGCGAGAACGCTACCCCAAGTCCACGAGCCGCGGACAGCTATGAAGGTAGGTATCAAAACCTCGTTGACCAATTCTTGAATAGGTGGAAGTAACGGACGTTATAGGATAGATTAAAAAAATGGTTCAAATGGCTCTGAGCGTTATGGGACTTAACTTCTGAGGTCATCAGTCCCCTAGAACTTAGAACTACCTAAACCTAACTAACCTAAGGACATCACACACATCCATGCCCGAGGCAGGATTCGAACCTGCGACCGTAGCGGTCACGCGGTTCCAGACTGAAGCGCCTAGGACCGCACGGCCACAGGATAGATTAACGTCACAGGTTCGTCTGATCATGTCCAATATCGTCATGGAGATGCTCAACAAACTCCATAGCTACGTGTTACGAAATAGACGTTGCGCATCATGGAATGGACTATTGTTAAATTCAGAGCTAGCAGGTTCCAAGACAATTCAGTCAACGCATTACTTCCCTTCATACGTATCTAATAACCACGTGGTTAAAATGAGAAACATTCGAACTTACACACAAATAGAGTCGCTTTTCCCACGCACAGTTCTCGAATGAAACAGAAGGGAGCCGGTGGCAATGGAAGTGAGGCGTTGAGTATGGAAGAATGGGGCAGTGGTGTTAGTGTAATTATTCAATGGACTGTCTTTTGCACGCCATAAGATTGCCCATGGGCCGGAAAAGAAATATGTAGAAAGCACGTTACGCTGATACATCACACAAAATTAGTGCACTACTGAAAAATACCAACAAACCTTTCGCTTACCAAACACGACATAATATAAAAAAATAGTCACACAACTGGAGACCACCAATACACTCAAGCCCAGGTATACGCCAGGTATAGTGGCGTTAAAGAACTTGTGGAGCGGCGGCCGAACCTCCCCGCGAGGGGTCTCCCGGCTACCAATGCCATACGCTCATTATTATTCATATTCGCTGCAAAGACGAAAAATTCTACGTAGGACAGACAGGCAGAAACTTCGCTACTAGACATCGACAGCAAGTGACAACTGTCCATTCACCTTTTTTCACTACATTAAAAATGAACTTCACACAACAGACCTATTGGAAAATGCTGTCAGTATTTCACATATAACATCAAAATGACCGACAATTAATATCTTGCAGGAAATCGAGATATATTTGCACAGAAGAAACCATCCACATTTAATCCTAAACGAAAAAACTGACGTAAATTGTAAACACTTCATCGAAAACTTTATTGACGTTATCCACCAAGAGCCTGGATAAACCACAGTCTAATATACAGTCGCACCACTCCCTGGTGCGAAAGTTAATACCGTTTGACAGCTGGAGCGGCACTAGCGTTGTAAGCGGCTAGAAAGCAGTCAGTCGCATGCGTCGTTAGGATAATATTCGTTTTTCAATATTTCTACTTAATTGACGAAATATATAATTGTGTGTTCCATGCATTAGCAAATTACGAAGAGACACATAAATTTAAAATGATTCTTCAGATATTAATTAATTAAATTAAATTTTGTTCATTATAAGAAAATAATTTGCAGACTGCAGAAACCGTGCTGCGCTTTACAGGTAACATTTATGTATTTAACAAATCATCTAAATTTAATTTATCGATAATGTCCAGTAAAAGTGCAAAGAGCAATATGATTGGGTCAGTCTTGCAACACTGTTGATATTAAATAAGTTTTGAATCCACATAATAAAGAAAAAATTCGTTCATTAGAAAAGAATGATCCAAGAATCGTAACAAGCAAGTATACAAAGTGCACTAACTCCAGAATTAGTCCTGTTGTCCATTCAGTTTTTTTAATAACTACACAACTTCTCTCAAGTTTTTGTCTGCTCGTTTAGTATATTCTAAATTTGCAAAACATGTCTCTATCGCTTATCAGTCTCTCTAAATCAAAATCAGTTTTGCAAAATTTTAAAATTTCATTGGCGCCTGTAGGATATCCAAGAGTAACGACTAGAAACTTTCGGGGAATAATTGTCGAGTCGATTCTGTGACTCAATCAGCTGGTCGAAAACTTCAAAATATAGTGTTTGATAAATTCTTGAGGCGTTTTGAATTTGACGTTTTCGTTATTAAACTGATCTAAACGTTTTGGACTTTTGTGTTGAAGCAGAACTTTATGCTCTTCAAGATGTAGATCAAAAACAGTTTGAACACTTCAATGACTGCTTCTATTTTTTTATATCATTTGATGATACATAGACACCTTTAATTTAAAATTTCTACTCGATGAGAAACTTCAATAAGCATTGCTAAATTAAAATAGGATCCGAACCTTTGCAAATAATCATAAAAATGCTAACTCTCTAGCTGATACCATACCATCAGCTCCCTTGTTAATTGAAAGGTCATATAAAAGCTGCATCAGTTACTATAATGAGCCCTTGTGGCGTTCAGGAATTTTATCGTATTACCCATCTTTAAAATAAATCACAAGTCAATAAAAAATTTTAATCGTAATTGATATCTTGCTGAAACATAGGCTGATAGAAAACGTGAATATTTTTCGATTTCGTTCCCAGTTTCAACCTGCAGCTCTTTGAACTAGGCACGGCGTTTCGGCGAGTGGCATACGATGTTTATCAAATCTTCCATTATTCCTATAAATTTAGGTTCTAGGGGACTGATGACCTCAGAAGTTAAGTCCCATAGTGCTCAGAGCCATTTGAACCATTTTTGACCCATTACACCCACACCAGTCGCTGGCTCTGGTTATGCGACTATTATTCCTACAGGAAGTAATTTGCTTCTTGACTCCAACCGGAACTTGGGCTCTCGGAATTTGCCTCTCCCGCTACAGTTCCTGGAAAATTTCTGCGACGCTATCGTGCTGACTAAACAAACCCGTGACAAATCGAGCAATTTCTCTTTGTATGTCATCAATTTGTTCCTTCAATTCAACTTCCTAAAGGTCTGATACTACTGAACAACACTCAAGCATTGGTTTTATGGTTTTCTAAGCCACCTCTTTCGTGAATTAATCGCGCATCCATAGGAATCTCCCGATAACCCTCAGGAAGGCATTTATCTTCTATACAACTACATTTAACCTCGAATCGTTCACGATATGGGGATCCTAGATTACTAGATCAGATTCTAACGACTGACTGACTGCTGATCATCCTCTCAAACAATGTCTGGCCTTTCCGTCTATTTAAGCGCATTAGATGCATTAAATTTAATTGTTCCATAGTGTATGTGGCATTACGTGCGCTTGGTGAAATCTTCTTTTAGTGGTCCGATTGTCCACCCTATGTGCCCTGTCAAACAGTTGCTTAGATACCAATGCCCAAAGATAAACTATATTGTCCGTTGATCTCAAGCAGATTCCAGATACCATACCGAGATATAAATGAAGCGACAATGAAGAAGTCAGCGGGGAATTCCATCAAACTGGGAAGGGCCGGTCGGGGTGGCCGAGCGGTTCTAGGCGCTTCAGTCTGGAACCGCGCGATCGCTACGGTCGCAGGTTCGAATCCTGCTTTGGGCATGGATGTGTGTGATGTCCTTAGGTTAGTTAGGTTTACGTAGTTCAAAGTTCTGGGGGACTAATGACCTCAGCTGTTAATTCCCATAGTGCTCAGAGCCATTTGAATCAAACTGGGAAGCCAAAAACAATTGTTTCCTGTGAACCATAAATGATTTCGGCTTAATATGATCCCTAAACAGGAATATGTTCCACGTATTTGAAACTCAACCGCCGCCAGGCGTTCCAATTTAGTTGTCCCATAGCCTTCAGAAATCAGTGCTGTCAAATTTAGATGAAATGCTGTCAGTAAGGCCACAGTCGATTCTCTGACCCAGTTGTATAGAGTCCGAGTGAGTGCACCATCTTTAACGACCTAGACGTCGACAAAAAAATTAAACGTAAATCTTGTCGTTACAAGATTCTTTTATTCCTTAGTAACTATGTATTATATGCCAATAAAAGGAAAGATATCCTTGTTTCACAAGTAGTCGGAACGGAAGGCAACAACGCCGCTATACAAGGTGTATCATAATTAGTAGCTAAAACTGATGATAATAAAACCAAAATCGTTTGTAAGAGGTCCGAGCAGATGTAATTTCGATGTATTGCTCATGCGCTGCCTACGATATGCTAGGTATAAGAGAATCTCTGACCAGAGAGCAGTGTTGACTGCAGTAGGAACTGTGTAGCTGTAGCAGTAAGTTGTTGCTAGTCTGCAGTCTGCTCTGGTCTGCTCTGGTGTATCGTGTTGGGTGGCCGGTCGCGGTGCAGCGATGTCGGAGCCTGAGTATTATTGTATAAGGTAAAAAGCAGCCTCGCGCATATGTAGTAATCTCATCTCAAGTCCCATGTAAATGTTTTAAAAATCTTGTAATAATAACCTTTCTCATAAAAAGTAACTTTTAACAACCATTCATTTAAATTTAAAGAATTTACTCATTTCTCCCATCCATGATCATCCCGATTGTTGCAAAAGAAAAATCAGTTGCTTCCTTTCATAAATGACAAATCTATCGGCCAGCATTGCACAGGGCTGTGCCAGAAAACATTATTTTAAGAACAGATATATATATGCGTTATCCGGCGACTTCATTGAGGTAAGAATTTTTCTCTTTTTTATTCAGAATGATCTTTCAGGGCCATGACGCAGCACTGCTGATGTCCAAAATTTACCAAGTTAAATTCGTAGTCAATTCTTGAAAACACTGGTCAACACTCATTTTCTTGCCAAGGATATTTGAGTGGCTTTAGGATGGGTTAGTGGTGCTGAGGACGAATATAGCAACCATTTATGCAGTTTGGCTCTAGTTTTTGAGATAATGCATGATTTATTCAAAAAATTAGAAAAAATTGCTAATACTGAACTCGAGCGCTACAAACTACAATGAAAAAAGAAAATAATCTTTATAAATAGCTTCTATGAAAACCTGATAGGCATTTGTCCACGTATAAAACATAATTGAAAAGTTTCTCTATAAGTATATCATTTTCCGTCCATGACGAACCGCTTCCTGCACGCTTTCCTTTTATAGGTCTCTTCAGAACAGTCACGTTGCAGATTCCAGCAATAATCTGCCATCATATGCCTGTCCCATCTTCCTTTATATCTTTCCTCTATTTCTTTCATATCTTGATGGAACCGCTCTCCTTGTTCCTCACTGAAATCACCTAGATTACGAGGAAATCGATCCAAGTGGCTGTGAAGGAAGTGCAATTTTATGCTCATGTTAGCTCCTAAGTTTTGAAAGTTAGTGAGCATGTTTTTGACCAGTTCCTCGTAATTGGGAGCTTTATGATTGCCCAAAAAACATTTTACAACAGCGACAAAACTGTTCCAGGCCGATGCTTCAGTGACAGTCATGACACTTGTAAAATTGGTATCGTTGATGAGCCTGCGAATTTGAGGACCATCAAATATTCCTGCCTTAAGTTTTTCACTACTGAGTCCAGGGAACGCATTGCAGATGTATGTGAAGCAATTACCATTTCTGTCTAAAGCTTTGGTGAATTGCTTCATTAGTCCTAACTTAATATGTAATGGTGGAAGAACAATCTTGTCCCTACTAACCAGAGGTTCATTAATGATGTTTGCTTCACCAACAGCCATATGTTCCCTTGGAGGCCATGTTTTCTGCTTCCAATGCTCGTGCTTTGCCCTACTATCCCACATGCAGATAAAACATGGGTGCTTTGTGTATCCACTTTGTTGTCCAAGCAAGAAGTTCACCATTTTCAAATCAACACAAATCAACCACTGGTGCTGCATATACTGAATTTTCTGCAGAACCATCTTGATGTTAGCATATGCTTCACAAAGTTTTGTTGAGTGGGCAATTGGAATAGATGCGTAACGATTGGCATTGTGTAGGAGAACACATTTTAAACTTCTAGTGGAACTGTCTATGAAGAGACGCCAGTCCTCTGGTCTATATTCCGGCAGCCCCAATTCAAGTAAAAGTCCAGCTATATTGCTGCAATACACTATAACCTCTTCTTGGTTGAAGTATGGAAGAAGGTTTTCTTCTCTCGTCCGGTAAGCTGTTATTTTAACACTTGGATGAAGACAGTTCTTTTCCTTAAGCCTGGATGCTAAGAGTTCTGATGCTTGCTTTGAAAGATTGAGTTCTCGTATCAAGTCACTGAGCTCCTTCTGGTCGAACTGCTGGGGTTGTGTCTCACGTCCTTCGTATTCCGAACCACTACTTGTACATTCCTCGTCGTGCACATCGTCATCTGATGATGTTAGCGTGGGTAATGTTGTGAAGGTTGGTACAGGAACATCGTTTCTGTGCACCACCGGTCTTCTTGCTGACTCCAAATCGGGATATTCCCACTTTCGTTTTTTGAACCTATTAAAACCTTTCACATTAACAATGCAAAAATAGCAATCATCTGTATGGTTCTTCTGCTCTCGCCATACCATAGGCACTCCGAAGTTTAAGCTTTTCCTTTTTCGTTTTGTCCACTGCCGTAAGCACTCCACACAGCATTTACAAACTTTATGGGGTGCCCACGCCTTGTCTTGATCTCCAAGTTTAATTCCGAAATATGCCAGATACGCTTCCTTCACAAAAGGAGTGATATTCTTCCTGTTCTTTTGAAGAATGTATTCACCACAAATGTAGCAGAACTCATCTGGATGGTTCACGCAAAGACGGCGTGAAGAACTCATGTTTTCCTAAAACAAAATTGCACAAATACTACATATTATGCAGAACTTTCTTGTATTTGCATGTCAATCACATCCAACAAACATCATTAATTGTTTTGTGTGAAATGAATACTCACCTCTTATTTGCTATGTCACGATGAAAAGGTTCTATCTCCTTGAAGCTGCACTGCACATGTGTGTGACTTTCGACCATCGCCATTTTTCTTGTTTACACTGAACGCTACCTATCGGCTGTTGCGGGGATTACCTCGGCCAACAAATGAATGTCGAGTACCGCCGAATTCAAATCTGCACAACCCTCAATATCTTCAACACACGCACCGCACAACAGGACTGAACACATGCTGACAGTGTGATGTTTGCATGATGTAATCCTCAACCACACAGATGCACTCCCTGAGCACAATTGTTTAATAAAGATAGTACAATATCACTAATTAAAAAACAGGTAGCAAATACATTACACCATATATGGACCCTGCAGTCGATATTATCCACATGAAACTCTCATTTCCACAAATAACCTATATCTCAAAAACCAGAGCCAATTTGGAAAAAGTACAAATATACTCGGAATGAGTATCATAACAATATCCCATTGTCGTTCAAACTTCCCTGGCAACGAAAAAAAAATTTTGTAGAGCTGTGAATGTTATAAGTGAGCGTCAATTTAATTGAGAGGTTAGTTACATTGTATTATTACCAGGTTACTGAATTTATTTTTTTGTTGAGATGTTACACTGAATGTGAACGACATAATTATAATTTTTTACTGTTGAGAGATTTAGGAATTTTTCTGTTTTAAGCTTACATTAAATGTGAATGAATTTTGTGGGTAGATTAAATCAGAAAGAATTTTGTGGAGAGGTTTACGAATTTTTCTGTTCTGAGGTTACACTAAATGTCAATGAATTTTCTGTTTGAGGTTACACTAAATTTGAATCATATTCATATTATTTATTTTATTTTGTGGGGAGGTTACACTTGGCGACAACCGGCCAGGTTCGTATTTCTTTGTGAATTTCTGAGAAGTAGTCATATATCTGCTCTTATTTACTTAAATGTAGTTTGCATCTGGCGCAACGCATTTACTAATTTGTTACTCTTTCTTTCACAGATCATCGGCAATTTATTGCTCTTTGTTGTAATTGTGTTTGTTCCACTTTTACTTGGTCTTTGTTTCACTTTGTGCTTAATTTTAATTTGTGAAAAATGCCGCAAAAAACTGTTAACAGTACATCGCGATGTGCAATGAGTGAAACAGACGACTCGAATAATTTGACCGATCATACTAGCGACAGTCAGTGTAATAGTGATAATCCTCTATTTACAGACAATCAGTGCGTACCGACCACTAGTAATGATTTTAATTCTAGTGATGAACAAACAAATTCAATTGTGTCCTCTGTTAATTTAACAATTGATGACGTGGCACGTTCCGTTACAATGAATGGTAATTTTGGCTGGGATCAAGTTATGGCAGTATTGCTAGAAATTAATGAATCGTACAAACAACTTAATGAATCATGCAAACAACTTAATGAATCGTACAAGCAACGTAATAAAAATCTCGAACAGTGGAATGAAAAACTAAACAACAATTTCAAACAACTTAATGAAAAACAAGACAACAGTTATAAACAATTTAATGAATCGAATGAACAGCTTAATGAAAATTTCAAACAGTCGAATGAAAAACACGACAACTTTAATGAACAGAACAAACAACTTAGTGAACAGATTATAGCCGCTGCCGTGCAACGTCATGATACTAAAGAACAATTATGTGAGGAAAGTAAGGCTTGTGCTAGGAACAGTAGTGAAGAAATTAGATCTGTTGCACAAGAATTAAGTAATACACATGTAACCTCAACGAAATTACTTAGAGATGAAAGTAGTGTAGTCGCTAAACAATGTTCTGAAAACGCAACACAGTTACGCGACAAGTTTAAATTAATGTCAGCAGAACTTTCACACACGCTGGATGCGAAAGTAGATACGAAATTTGAACAACAGAACAGCCAAATTGACGAACGTTTTAAAGTGACAGAAATGAAAAGTGTTTCAGTCTCTAACACGTCACAGCATATGCCACATTCTGAACATTTGTCACACTCACACAACCAGTGTAACTTAGGTAATTTACAGAGACTACGTGACTTAGAATCCGAAGAGACACAGATAAATAGATTCTCATGCAATCCTGAATCTGTTCACACATTCAGAGACTATAACGTTGATTATAAGCAATTTTTATCCGTAAAAAATCTAAGGTATTTAAAAATGACACAACACAAATACATCCTTTGGACTGGATACAACAATTAGTCTTCGCATTTTCACCAGTTTGGCCTGTAATGCAGAAACTAGAATTGGACTGGATAAAAAAAATTTCACCGCCATTGTCTGTAACGCAAAAACTAAAATTTATTTGCAACACGTAAGAGACCTCAGGGGATTCATTGCACTTCGATGAATATGTGCCGTAGCGTGCACAGGGCCCCGAGCCGTAGTAGTGCTATTTCATCTGTAGTTTTCTGCACTGCTGCCTTCTCTTTTACTATCCTTTATATCTATCAAAACAGCTCTTCAACTATCGATCTATCTAGAATTAGGAATGAATAATGAAAACCTGATATGACAAGTTTTACCGAAAGTGACAATTTTTATTAGGCACTCGCGAAATGACAAGAACTACCAACATAATTTTAATAACAAACAAAATTTTAATCATCAGTATTGTCAAAATTATCAGCAAGAGCAAACACATTTTGGTAACAGTAGAGGGTTTTCCCCACAACAGCATCAAAGCCAGCCGGTTAGCGTACCTAACCAACAATGTAATGTGCAAGGTCAACCAAGCTTTAATGTTTCGCCGCCTACACGTATAGCGTCGGCTCCGCCAAATAGTAACGCCCAGAAACAAGGAAACCACTATGTACAGAAAACACATCATTTTAATTCGTATCGCAACGCGCCATATAGAAATGACTATCATGACAGACGTAAAAGTAATGAGCACAGTTTTCAGCGTACGTTTAATAACAGTCGGTCTTACCAGCAGCAAAATCATCCGCAACAACAGATTATCATGAATGAACCAGACAGTAGATATCATCCCGAACGTAATACGTCAGGAAGAAATAACAGAACAGTACAAATAGTTGAAATGCCACAGCATCCTCCCGCGAATAACAGCACGCCAGAAAGAATTTGACTAGATACGGTACAGATTGAACCTTCCAGCAACGTAAGCAATACTTTTGACACAGAGAATCTTGTTCACGAAAATGTTATTACTTTTGACGACATCCGAGACACTCTTTTGCAGGAAAAACCAGTTATTCAAAAGACCTTTTCACACCCTGTCATTGAAGTAAAGATTGGACCATTCAAATTTTCAGCAGTAATCGATTCTGGATCACCTATGTCAGTTATAAATGAAGAAACTTTCAGCGAATGTAACAAAGAGAATACCTATCCTACGTTACCATCAGGCAAAACTAAAGTAAAAGAAGCAGTATCTGGTAAAGGAGTAGATGTAAAATTACAGACACACTTATCATTTTGTATTGCAGGTCATACGTTCCACTCAAATTTTTGGATTGTTCACTTATTGACAACAGACGCTATTTTAGGTACGAATTTTCTGGTACAACATGACGCAATTATTGACTTTCAAAATTCCTATTTAATGTTAAAGGATGATAATGTACAACTGGCATTAGAATTTTAGCACTCTTTATCTGCAGAAGAACAAACAATTGATCGTACAGAGGTCATTTCTGCATCACGTAACATAGACTGTCATTCCACACTGTTCACAGATACCTATGTTCACAACTATAAAACTCCAGACGAAGCCGACTATGACGTTATACAAATGATTTCTGATAAAGTTCCACAGAGCAGTGCAAATACAGACGACGAACGCATGCAACTACGCAATATTCTTTTACAGCAAGCTCCAGTTTTTGACAACATCCCTGGTACTATGTCCGGTTTTATGTATGAATTTCAAGTTAAACAGCACGATACATTTAAAGCCAAACATTACCCCATTCCGTATATTCACAGAGAACAAGTTAAGAAAGAATTGCAAGCTATGCTTGACCAAGGAATTATTGAACCGGCAGTTAGTCCGTACATATAAACCCGCTCCATATTGTTAAGAAAAAGGATGGTTCACTTCGCCTCGTACTTCATTCGCTTCACATCAATGACATTATTATTAATGAAACAGATCGCCCACAGACACTAGAAGAACTTCTACAGAAATTTCATGGTACTGCTATTTATTCCACATTAGATTTGAAATCGGGATTTTGGCAAATTCAGCTCCATCCGAACTGCAGAAAGTACACAGCTTTTCTCTGTTTTGGTGACTGTTATCAATTTTGCAAATTACCGTTCGGTTTAACTATTTCTTCAGCAGCATTTATTCGCGGTTTGGATAGTATACTTCCGACAGAACTTAAAGACAGAATCACAACGTACGTAGACGACATTCTTATTGCAGAAGCTAACTGGTCTGAACACAATTTGATTCTTGAACAACTGTTTAACAAACCTTTCGTGCACAAGGACTCACAATTAATCTTAGCAAATCACACTTTGGCAAAACTTCTATAAAATTTCTTGGACATGTAATTTTAACAGAAGGCATTGCGCCTGACCCGGAAAAACTTCAAGCTTTACGTGACATTACTGTACCTACGACGAAGAAACAACTACGCAGCTTTTTAGATTTAATTAACTTTTTCCGTAAATTTATTCATTACTCTGCTTGAGACACCCCTAGATTATACCAGTTGACGGGTAAAAACACTATTTGGTCCTGGGAGAGCCAAGCACAGTCTGAATTTGACAATCTGAAACAAGCTTTGTTGAATGCACCACTTTTATCACATCCAGATCTTACTAGAAATTTTTCCATTGCCACCGACAGTTCTAACACCGCTTTAGGCGTACACATTTTTCAGGAAATTGAAGAAGATGGTTGTACACTAATTAAAAACATCGCCTTTGCGAGTCGCATTCTGTCACCTGCTGAACGCAATTATTCTGTTACAGAACTTGAAACATTATGTGTTGTATGGGCGTCTACGAGATTTCGGCATTTTCTTTGTGGAAGACATACGACCGTTTACACAGATCATAGAGCTATCCAGTTTTTACTTTCAGCAAAATTTACACACGACAGATTAAGCAGATGGAAACTTTATTTACAGGAATTTAATTTTACAATTGTTCACATTCCCGGTGCACAAAATATTGTAGCAGACGCACTATCCCGTTCTCTCAGCCACAATCAGCAAGACATCGCAACCAACTTCTGCCAAGCAAATTCTAGCGTCATGTATATTCAACAAGTTGCATTCGAAAATTTTATTTCGGCATCATTACGAGACGTAGCACAACAGCAAAGCAAAGACAACGTGTGGAAAGAAATTACACACCTTTGGCAAGATAGGAATAATGTTACCATCAGAAACCATTACACTGTACGCAATAATATTCTGTTTCGCCGCTCTCACCCTGACAGCAACAACTGGTTACTATGCATTCCTGACGAACTTGTTAACAAATTAATTTGGTATACTCATCTAAGTTACGCACATTACGGAGCCAGAAAATGTTTTCTTATACTGAGACAGAACTGTTATTTTGCCAACATGGAGAAACGTATTCGACGAGTTTTAGCGTCATGTATAATCTGCCAGAAAACTAAGTCAGACACGACTTCACATATTCCTCCGTTACATCCCATTGTACCTGTTAAATTGAGACACATGGCCGCTGTAGACATTTTTGGTCCGATTCCCAGAACTAATAGAGGTTTTTGCTACATCTTTGTCGCTGTTGAACTCACTTCGAAATTTGTAACCTTCACTCCGTTACGCAAAGCTACTGCTAAATCTGTTTCGAAAGCATTTGTAAAACATTTTCTATTTCATGTAGGGCATATAGTGAAAGTAATTTCCGACAATGGACCACAGTTTCGATCTGCTATATGGACACGTATGTTACGAACAAGAAACATTTCTCCGATCTATATATCCAGGTACCACGCTTCTTCGAACCCTTGTGAACGACTAATGAAAGAAATTGGTAAACTATTTAGAATATACTGCCATGAAAAACAATTGATTGGGATACACACATACTGTCATTCCAGGATGTAATTAACTCGATACCAAATGAATCTACTATGCTATCTCCAACTGTTATATTGAAAAATGTTGAACCACCTAACAAAATTAAAGAATTAGTATCCTTTCCTACATCGCGTCGAATACGCCACCATGAAATAATTGAAATTGCGCTGAACAACATCAAACGTGCCGCAGAGCGCCGGAGAAGACAGCAAAGACAGGTTTGTACTTGCCGTGACTTTCACATTGGACAGAAGATATTAGTACGTACACACTATTTATCCAACAGAGGAAAGAGTAGATGCAGTAAATTTGAGCTTCTATACTACGGTCCATATCGAATTCGCAGCATTCCTCACCCCAATGTAGTACACGTCGAAACTCTGAGAACCAGAAAAAGTAAAGGCAATCACCATGTCTCCAATATTAAACCCTTTACTGAATGAACATACTTTATAATTTATCACACTGTAATGCCATTTCCAGATTTTTATATGACCACTTATGCAATTATATTTATATGAACACTTACTGATGATAATCATTTTTTTTCTTGTCAAGTGCCCGGCAAGGTAAGGTTAGCAGGTCGGTTTTCTTGTCGTTATATATCAGACCGTGCTCATTTTCCATTTTTCGTGTATGTATGATTGTTTTCCTGTTTTATTTGTATGCACTACGAAATCTTTAAGATATAACAAACACCAGTTGACTTTGACATTTTTCCTGATGATATCTCAACATCGTGACTATTTTACATTTTTTTTTTTTTGCTGTTACATTATGATACTCTGTGTACATTTTTTTTTGCACTTGAAAACTGTCTATGTTTTTGACATAATACGTTTTCTGTCATGCTATGCTGTATACTTAATTGTATCACTAGAAACAAGTTTTTATTTAATGAGTATATGATTTAAATGCAAGATATTAATCCTTATTCATCATTTTCAGAAAGCAATAATGTGTAAAAGAAATAACTTAAACAAACCACAGTGGATTACTATGAAATGGGAATTTCACCTTCGGAATGAACGAAAGAAAATGCAATAACATGTCATGAAGAGTAAATGGATCAGAATTAACAAGCATTAACAAGAATATACTATACACATCGTATGATAGCAGTCTTAACTAATTCTTTTTCTTTCAGAATACGAGGCGATTGATGCAGGCTGTCAGACAGAACTACACATCTTAGTTTTAGTGATGAAATATGCTAGAAATAAGAAACTCTATACTATGAGTAGTTGTATGAAGTAAATGGTAATATGAATAATGTATAATGAAGTGTCTTTTTTGCAGATGATAATGAATGATGATGAATAGTTATATGAAGAATATGCTAATATGAATAATGAGGTTTTTCTTTGCAGGTGATGATAGTAATGAAGTTATGGTAATATGAATAATGAAGTTTTTCTTTGCAGATGAGAATAATGATGAAGTTTATATATTTACTGTTAGTTAAGAAATGCTATGTAGTTATTTAAGTATTTGTTGCAGTTCGTTTTGACAGTATGTCTTATGTCGCATGGTATAATGACTGAATGTTTTGGAAAGGACAGCTAGAGTACATACATATTGTAACCTCCCCACAAAGATTTTAAAAGGAAAAAGACAATACTTAATACAAATGCTAATGGACACTGCTCTAAGCGTAACCTGCCCACAATGAAATGTACTGACAATGGCAACAAAAATGTGAAATTCGCAATCTGACTCAAATATAAATTCTTCACAAAATTTAAAGTCCGTTCAGTGACAAGAAAATTCAATTAAACCGAAATATCGGTCTTTGGCCCTGTGTAAAACAATCAGAATTAAAGTCTTACCTCAGAATAACTGGATGTCAAATTTCTGCTCTTGTTGTTGCGCACCGCTTGGAGGAACTGCATTGCAAATAATAATATTCTCTTTTTTTGTGATTTTAGTGAAATTTTTCTTCAAAAGAAGCGGAATGAAATGGGAAGTGCAACGAAATCTTTAGTTCAATAAAAAATTAAATTTTTGAGAAAATGCTTTTGAAATAAAAATTATTATTGGGGGACTTGTTGGAGAATAATTACAATAAATAAATTTTTACATTATCTAATGATTATATTAATTAATAGTATACCTTATTCACCATCTTGACCAGTGTTGCCGACCGCCTACATCACACAACCGCACTGGGCTGCTACTACTGACCGACCGCTCTGCATGACGACTAAACCGCGCTACCGACTGCCACGACTACAGACAGAGTACTGCTCTCAACTAGACAGAGCTACAGACTCGCAACGACTACTGACCGACTCGCAACGACTACTGACAGACTGAGAACCGCTCGCAACACTCGCGCGGTCAAGCGCATACTCTCTTGTCACAGATGCTACAATGCCTCGCCATCGCTGCTATGTTACATACGTGTTTCATAACCCTCCACTGGGGGGGGCAAAAATTTGGCAGCGATGGTGAGTCATTTGGACTTGCCAAGCGCGGCAAAATTTTTCTTTAATTAACAAAATTCTACAACTTACAGAATATTTAAATGTTGTGCACACGCACTAAGTACAAAATATATCAGACAAAGACAAAATGTGAGTACAAAACATAGTAGCAAATCAGAAAAATGTATATACAAATTATTTGACAGATAACAGAGTGCACACGCACTGAAAAAAAATCATACACACTGAAGTATTGAATATACAGAATGAGTACAAATCATCTTGAAAAATGAGAAAAGTGCACAGGCACTGAAGTTCAGTAGAAAACATATTGACACCTAACAGAAGTGCACATGCACTGTAGTTCAGAAAATAAAAAAATGTATATACAATATAAAAGACAAAAGTGCACATATACTGTACTTCAGAACAAATCAAAAAATGTCTTTAGCCTTTTCGCAATAAATAAACATAATGGCAAACATCATGTCGACCAGTGACATAAGTGTACTCGCACTGGAGTTCAGCGAATCGAAAAAAATGTATAACCTACGAACAGAAATGATGTTACCAAAAAAATGATTTTCATTATGTGACAAGAATTAGGATAGGAAAGGGAAGGATTGCATCATGGTTGTAGCACTTTAGATTGCACACAGCTGTTCTGAAAGTCCATATCTTTCCACAGAAGTACAACACCAAGTGACACAACTTGAAGTTCTTTTCCCATCAGAATTTATCAGTGTAGCCAAGACACTGAACTGTCGTAGTAATGTTCCATATTTTCATTTTGGCAGTACATTAGGTACACCAAACAGTGGGACCATAATAATGTCTTCATCGCTCGTGGTGGACAGCATGTCGTGTCAACACCACGCTCTTACAAGGCACACCCACGTAGAATTAGTGCAAAACCAAAGATAGTGCTCCATGATCACTAGGATAAACAGGACAAATGGACATTGCAGTAATTCAGGGTAGTCAGCTTATGAGGTGAAGGACATCAAGTCACATAATATTGACAATTACAGACTTAATTAGTTTGTGGCATTCATAGCCCAGTTATTGAACATTTCTGTACCAAGTATGTAGTATTACAGAAAAATGTTCATTAATTGTTTTACATGGAATCAGTAGCCTTCTTTTCCTGGTTACAAAGCATTATGAAATAATCGCATTCTTTTTAGTTACAGAGTATAATTAAGAATCATTAACCTTCTCCTAATTACAGTTAATTAATCATTTGTCATTTCAATAATAATCATTAGCCTTTTCCTAATTACAGTTAATTAATCATTTGTCATTCCAATAATAATCATTAGCCTTTTCCTAATTAAAGTTAATTAATCATTTGTCGTTAATTAATCATTTGTCTAATTACAGTTAATTAATCATTTGTCGTTAATTAATCATTTGTCTAATTACAGTTAATTAATCATTTGTCATTCTAATATAGTAAGAATCATTAGTCTTCTCCTAATTACAAAGCATTATTAAACAGTACCATAGTTAATTAATTATGTGTCATTCCAATCTATTAAGAATCACTAGCTGGCATCATGGGTAATCGTATTACAATAAACAGTGGCGGTCCTTGGCCAGTTACAAAGTATATTTAGTATGACAGAATAATGTTCATCAGAAGTCTTAGTTAAAAAGGAGAGTCAATTATTGGCCTAGCATTAACATAATACATTGAGTGATACAAATTATTGGCACTCATTGGCCATTAACCAAAACATGAAAACTCAACATGGGAAAAAAGGGCTAATTAATGGCATAATTAATAACAATTCTTCAAGTGACATTAATTATTGGCACTCAGTGGCCAGCAAGTATTGAATAGAATCATCATTCAGTATTATTCAGATTATTACGAAGTCATTATTAAAAATCAGTTAATTACAGTCAAATCATTAAAAATCACAGGCATTATAAGTAGTATCATTACAATAAACAGTGTTCCTCCTTCAGTAGTATTCAGATCATTACAAAGTCATTATTAAAATCAGTTAATTACAGTCAAATCATTAATAATCACAGGCATTATAAGTAGTATCATTACAATAAACAGTGTTCCTCCTTCAGTAGTATTCAGATCATTACAAAGTCATTATTAAAATCAGTTAATTACAGTCAAATCATTAGTAATCACAGGCATTATAAGTAGTATCATTACAATAAACAGTGGCAGTTATTAGCTAGTGACAAAGCATTATTTTGAATATAGTCTCATTAAGAGGTCATTACTCAAGTGACATGCTATTCAGAGTTGATCAGTATTATTCAGAATTATCATAAACTAGTGACATTATGTGGGACTGGTAATACATTTTTTTGGTAGCAATGCATTGCGTTGGGATCGTTAATTAATTGCTGAGGCATAACACTATTTGTTTTTGACCTATTGCTGCAAATGAGGATAGGTAACGTCATTCGTCATGAGTCAGCTGTAGCAAGATTATGTAACAAGGCAGTATGTGTGATCACATTTATAAACGATAGACACAAATGGGTAAAAATATAAAAATGCAAGTACTAGAACAGGTATAATAAGTAACAGGTTTAGTAAGTATCATGAAAAACTTCTCCTGGAAAAATTACAAAATGGATTATTGACCTGAAAGAAGAAACGCACACTATGCTGAAAAGTAGTGAACTTCGAATTAACAGGTAGCGAAATGTGTATAAAAATGTGTTTCATAGCTGTCCTTTCCAAAACTTTCCGTCATCCTACTATGCAATATTACACCTGCTGTCAAAGCAAACTGCAACAAATACTTAAATAACTACATAACATAAATACATAACTTCAACATTATCCTCATCTGTAAAGAAAACTTCATTATCCATATCATCATAACTTCACTATTATCATCATCTGTAAAGAAAAACTTCATTATTCATAACATCATATCCTTCATCATGATTCATCAGTATTCATTATCATCTGCAAAAAATCACTTCATTACTCATTACATAACTATTCCTTATCTCTAGCATATTTCATCACTAAAACTAAGATGTGTAGTTCTCTCTGACAGCCTGCATCAATCACCTTGTATTCTGAAAGAAAAAATTAGTTAAGACTGCTATTCTGTGATGAGTATAGGATAGTCTTGTTAATGCTTGTTAATCCTGATCCATTTACTCTTCCTCATAAAGTTATTGCATCTCCTTTCGTTTATTCCGTAGGTGAAATTCCCATTTATGTTAAATTTATTTCTTAGAATCATCATTCCTTTCTGAAATTGATGAACAAAGATTAATGTCCTGCATTTAAATCATATACCCATTAGATAATGACTGGTTTATGGTAACATAATTAACCCTACAGCATAACATGACAGAAAACGTAATATGTCAAAAACATTGACAGTGTTCAAATGCAAAAATATACACAGAATAATACAATGCAGCAGCAAAAAAAATGTGAAACAGTCACGATGTTGAGATGTCATAAGGCAAAAAAATGTCAAAGTCGACTGGTGTGTGTTATATCTTAACTATTTCATAGTGCATACAAACAAAACTGGAGTACAATCATATACACAAAAAGTGGAAAATGTGCACGGTCTGATGTGTAACGACAAGAAAAGCGACCTGCTAACCTTACCTTGCCGGGCACTTGCCAAGAAAAAAATACGATAATCATCAGTAATTAGTCAGGTGAATTAATTGCATTAGTAAATGACATCATAGTGTGTTGAATCATACAGTGGTTTCATTCAATAAACGGTTTAATGTTTGAGATATGGTGATTGCCTTTCGATTTTCTGGTTCTCAAAGTTTCGACGTGTACAACATTGGGGTGAGGGATGCTGCGAATCCGATATGGACCTGCGTATAGAAGTTCAAATTTACTGCACTTACCTTTTAATTTGCTGGATAAATAGTGTGTACGTACTAGTATCTTCTGTCCAACGTGAAAGACGCGGCGTGTACAAACCTGTTTTTTTGCTGTCTTCTCCGGCGCTCTGCGGCACGTTTGATGTTGTTCAGCGCAATGTCAATTATTTCGTGGTGTCGTAATCGACGAGATGTAGGAAATGTTATTAATTCTTTAATTTTGTTAGGTGGTTCAGTATTTTTCAGTATAACAGACGGAGATAGCATAGTGGATTCATTTGGAATGGAATTAATTACATCTTGGAATGAGAATGTGTGTGTGTCCCAATCAATATGTCTTTTGTGGCAGTATATTCGGCACAGTTTACCAATTTCTTTCATTAATCTTTCACAAGGGTTCGAAGAAGCGTGGTACTTGGATATATAGATCGGAGAAATGTTTCTGGCTCGTAACATGCGTGTCCATACGCTACTACGGAATTGAGATCCATTGTCAGAAATTGCTTTCATTACATGCCCTACATGAGATAGAAAATGTTTTACAAATGCTTTCGAAACAGTTTTAGCAGTAGCTTTGCGTAATGGAGTGAAAGTAACAAATTTTGAAGTGAGCTCAACAGCGACAAATATGTAGCAAAAACCTCTGTTAGTTCTGGGAATCGGACCAAAAATATCTACTGCGGCCATGTGTCTTAATTTAACAGGTATAATGGGATATAACGGAGGAATATGTGAAGTGGTGTCTGATTTAGCTTTCTGGCAAATTTTACAAGACGCTAAAACTCGTCGTATACGTTTCTCCATGTTGGTAAAGTAACAGTTCTGTCTCAGTATAAGAAAACATTTTCTTGCTCCGTAATGTGCGTAACTTAAATGAGTGTACCAAATTAATTTGTTGACCAGTTCGTCAGGAATGCATAATAACCAATTGTTGCTGTCAGGATGAGAGCGGCGAAACAGAATGTCATTGCGCACTGTGTAGTGGTTCCTAATCGTAACATTATTCTTATCTTGCCAAAGCTGTTTAATTTCTTTCCACACATTGTCTTTATTTTGCTCCTTTGCTATGTCCTGTAATGACGATGAAATAAAGTTTTCAAATGCAACTTGCTGAATGTACATGACACTGAAATTTGTTTTGCAGAAGTTGGTTGCTACGTCTTGCTGATTGTTGCTGAGAGAACGCGATAGTGCGTCTGCTATAACATTTTGCGTGCCGGGAATGTGAACTATTGTAAAATTAAATTCCTGTAAATATAGTTTCCATCTGCTTAATCTATCGTGCGTGAATCTGGCCGAAAGTAAAAATTGTATCGCTCTGTGATCTGTGTAAACTGTGGTATGTCTGCCATAAAGAAAATGCCTAAATCTCGTGAAAGCCCATACAACACATAATGTTTCCAGTTCTGTAACGGAATAATTTCGCTCAGCAGGTGACAGAATGCGACTTGCAAATGCGATGTTTTTAATTACTGTAGAACCATCTTCTTCAATTTCCTGAAAAATGTGTACGCCTAAAGCGGTGTTGGAACTGTCAGTGGCAATGGAAAAATTTCTAGTAAGATCTGGGTGCGATAAAAGTCGTGCATTCAACAGAGCATGTTTCAAATAACATTCTCGTGAGCAAAATTCTGCGTGTCAAAAGTAATGTTTGCGTTACTGTAATATGCAATCTGTGCTGTATCTGGTTAAAATCTATCGTACGTGCCGTTATTTATTTTACGGGAGGATGCTGTGGCATATCCACTATATGAACTGTTCTGTTATTTCTTACTGACGTGTTACGCTATGGATGACACCTACTGTCGGGTTCATTCATGAGAATATGTTCTTGCGTATGATTTTGCTGTTGGTGAGACCGACTGTTATTATATGTACGCTGGTAATTGTGCTCATCGTTTTTACGTCTGTCGTAATAATCATTCCTATACGGTGTATTGCGATAGGAATTGAAATACTGTCTTCTTTGTACATAGTTGTTTCTCTGCTCCCGTGCGTTACTATTTGTTGGGGCTGGGACTATACGTGCACGCGGCGAAACATTAAAGTTTGGTTGACCTTGTAGACTACATTCTTGGTTAGGTATGCTAAGCGGTTGACTTTCATGCTGTTGTGGTGAAAAACATCTATTGTTACAAAATTATGGTTCCTATTGCTGATAATTTTACACATACTGATGATTACGACTTTATCTGTTATTAAATTTACGGCGGTAGCTGTCATTACGGGAGTGCCTACTGAAAATTGTCACATTCGGTAAAAGATTTGTCATATCGGGTTTTCCATTACAATGTTTCTTAATACTAGGTAGAGCAATAGTTAAAGAGCAGTTTTGATAGATATATAGTAGAAGAAAAGGCAGCAGTGCAGAAAACTAAAGATGAAACAGCACTACTACAGCTCGGGGCCCTATGCTCGCTACGGCACATATTCATTAAAGCGTAATGAATCCCCTGAGGTCTATTACGCACTGCAAATAAATTTCAGCTTTTGTGTTATAGGCAATGGCGGTACAAATTCAGAAATAAATTGCTGTCTGCATGCTAATTGTTGTTTCTTCATTACAGGCAATGCTGACGAAAATGCAATAGCAAATTGTCGCATCTGGTTCAAAGCTACTTTCTCCATTACAGATAATAGCGGTGAATGTACAAAAATAAATTGTCTTATACAGTGCAAATCGTGTACCGGTGTTCTGTCATTATTAAATTCTTTACATTTTCTGGCGGATAAAAATTGCTCGTAATCTACGTTCTCGTCACCGAATTTGAGAACACGTTCAGGTTTGTGTGTGAATCTGTTCGTCTGTGTCATTTCGGATTTCAAGTTGCGTAGCTTTTCAGATTTTAAGTCGCGTGGCTTTTCGGATTTTAATTCGCGTAGTCTCTGTAAATTGTTCACATTATACACGCTGCGTGAGTCAGACAAATGCTCGCAACGTGGCGGGTTCTGTGACGTATTGGTGACTGGAATAATTGTTAATTCTGTTACTTTAATTCTTCCGTCTATTTGGTTGTTGTGTCGTTCACTTTTATTAACAATTTCCGTATTCAGAGTGTGTGAAACTTCCAGTGGCTCTAAATTAAACTCGTCGCGTATCTGTACTGCGTTTTTAGGGCATTGTTCAGTGACTGCATTAATTTCGTGTTTCTGTGTTTCGTTTGCTGAACATCGTTCAGTGACTGTCATCTTTGTGTAATTCTGTTGTGCTTACACGTGTGCTACTTAATTCTTGTGCAACAGTGCCAACTTTTTCATTACTGTTATTAGCACAAGTCTTAGTATTCACACGTAATTGTTCTTTAATGTCCTGGCATTGCATGGTAACACCTGTAATCTGTTCGCTAACTTGTCTGCTCCGTTCGTTAAGGTTGTCTTGTTTTTCGTTCGTCAGTTTGAAACTTTCATTAATCATTTCGCTAAGTTGTTTGTGCTGTTTATCAAGTTTTTCATTAAGTTGTTTGAAATTGTTGTCCATTTTCTCACTTTGCTGTTGTATCAAACTTGTCATAATTCGTACCAAGTCAAAACTAGCGTTTATATTCTCTGTGCTGTTTAGTGGTGGATCTAGAACTCTCTCGCTTTCCGTGACCATTTGGTCATTCTGTAATTTAGAAAAAGGTTTGTCAGTCGGATGTACACTGTCAGACATTATTTCGGAATTAAATAAATCCGCCCTACTTTGTGTGATCTGTTCATTTTCATTAGACAGATTTGTCTGTACATTACTTGAGTTTTCCGAATCGGGTGTGTTAAGCTGGGCAGCGCTCATTACAATAGAGCGTTCTGCGTCATCAATTGTCGTCAAATTAACAGACGAGACAATTGAGTTTGTTTGTTCATTATCAGGGTAAAAGTCATCACTAGTGGTTGGAATGCATTGATTGTCAGTGAACGCAGGATTGTCATAATTACACTGCGTGTCGCATGTCCTATCGGCAAAGTTGTTTGGGTCGGTAATTTCATTCATAATACCTCGCGATACACTATTCACAGTCTTTCGCGGCATTTTAACAATAGTCAAAATTATTCACAAAATAAATAAGCACAATGCAAAAGCAACACACAAATACAACAAAGCAGCAAATTGCCGTTGACCTGTAGAAAGAAAGTCACAATATTATTAAAAGCGTTGCGCCAAATCCTAATTATCTAAGCAAATAAGAGCAGATATCTGACTGTCGCTCAAAAGACTCTCAACGAAATACGATCCTGGACTGGGTGTCGCCAAGTGTAACCTCCCCACAAAAATTTTAAAAGGAAAAGGACAATACTTAATACAAATGCTAATGGACACTGCTCTAAGCGTAACCTGCCCACAATGAAATGTACTGACAATGGCAACAAAAATGTGAAATTCGCAATCTGACTCAAATATAAATTCTTCACAAAATTTAAAGTCCGTTCAGTGACAAGAAAATTTAATTAAACCGAAATATCGGTCTTTGGCCCTGTGTAAAACAATCAGAATTAAAGTCTTACCTCAGAATAACTGGATGTCAAATTTCTGCTCTTGTTGTTGCGCACCGCTTGGAGGAACTGCATTGCAAATAATAATATTCTCTTTTTTTTGTGATTTTAGTGAAATTTTTCTTCAAAAGAAGCGGAATGAAATGGGAAGTGCAACGAAATCTTTAGTTCAATAAAAAATTAAATTTTTGAGAAAATGCTTTTGAAATAAAAATTATTATTGGGGGACTTGTTGGAGAATAATTACAATAAATAAATTTTTACATTATCTAATGATTATATTAATTAATAGTATACCTTATTCACCATCTTGACCAGTGTTGCCGACCGCCTACATCACACAACCGCACTGGGCTGCTACTACTGACCGACCGCTCTGCATGACGACTAAACCGCGCTACCGACTGCCACGACTACAGACAGAGTACTGCTCTCAACTAGACAGAGCTACAGACTCGCAACGACTACTGACCGACTCGCAACGACTACTGACAGACTGAGAACCGCTCGCAACACTCGCGCGGTCAAGCGCATACTCTCTGGTCACAGATGCTACAATGCCTCGCCATCGCTGCTATGTTACATACGTGTTTCAATATTGAGTACACGTTTCATTACCTGTTAATTTGAAGTTCACTACTTTTCAGCATAATACGCGTACCTTCTTTCAGCTCAATAATCTATTTTGTATTTTTTCCAGGAGAAGCTATTCATGAAATTAATGTGCTATAAGCAGTTAGTCATTAAACCTGTTCTAGTACTTGCATTTTTTTTTACCCATTTGTGTGTGTCATTCATGAATGTGATCGCATATACTCTACTTGTTTCATAACCTTGCTACAGCTGACTCATGACGAATGACGTTACTAATCCTTATATCCAGCAATAAGTCAAAAGCAAATATTTTCATGCCCCAGCAGTTAATTATCGATCTCAACGCAATGCATTGCTAGCACAAAAAAAAATTACCAGTCCCAGCTATTACCAGTATACAACCAAATAATGCTACTAGTTTAAGATGTATTTCTAGTTCTAAATATAATGCAAATTTCTCAGATGTATTGAATCCATTATATCTATGTATTATTGGACCACAGACCTTGAGTAATAGTTACAGTGTGTTACATTTTAAATATGTCTTATGTCACTTGAATGATGAATTCTGAGTAATACTGAATGATGTTTTGTAATAATGCATAAATGCTATGCCAATAATTTCTGCAAACAATATTTTTGTTATGTCACTTGAATGATGATTTCTGAGTAATACTGAATGATGTTTTGTAATAATGCATAAATGCTATGCCAATAAATTCTGTAAATAATATTTTTGTTATGTCACTTGAATGATGAATTCTGAATAATACTGAATAATGTTTTATAAAACTATATGAATACTTTGTAACTGGCCAATGAATGCCACTGTTTCTTATATTTTAAATTTGTCTTATGTCACTTACACGATATCATATATGAATATCAGTAGCTTGATGCTACACTCATTAGCTCCTGTTTTGAATGATGACTCCTGAACAAAATGGATTGTAACTGGCCAATGAGTGCCAATGATTACTATAAATAGATGAATTATGTAAATGCTATGCCATTAATTAACTCTTGCTTTGAATGAGCACTTCTGAATAATGCACAAAAATGGTTTGTAACTGGCCAATGAGTGCCAATGTTTACTGTAATCAAATGACTTATGAATAATGTTCTGTAATACTCCATACATAGTACAGAAATGTTTAGTAACTAGGCAATGAGTGCCAACAATTACTCAAATCGGTTGATAGACTAGTGTAATTCTCAATGATGACTAGCATAAGACTTAATGTCCTTCACCTTCTGACCTAATTACCAGAAATTACTGCAATATCCGTTTGTCCTGTCCATCCTCATGATCATGGAGCACTATATTTGGATTTTGCACTAATTCTACGTTGATGAAAGAGTATGGATTCTGCAAGAGTGTGGTGTTGACACATCATGCTGTCCACCACCTTGAACGATGGAGATGTTATTATGGTCCTACTGTTTGGTGTACCTAATGTACTACCAAAATGATAACATTGAATATTAATACAACATTTCAGTGTCTTGGCTACACTGATTAATACTTCAGGGAAGAGAACTTCAGATTGTCTCACTTGATGTTGTGCTTCTGTAGAAAGATATAGACTTTCAGTGCAGCTACGTGCAACCTACTGTGTTACAACCATGATGCAATCCTTCCCTTTTCTTTCCTCGTTCTTGTAAAATGGTAAAAAATATATATAGTGCGTGTGCACTTTATGTCGTTTGTTAATATGTTTTGTACTCATTGCGTATCCTAGTTCTTGTAAAATGGTAAAAATATATACAGTGTGTGTGCACTTTATGTCATTTGTTAATATGTTTTGTTCTCATTGCGTATACATTTTGTCATTGCTTGATATGTTCTGTACTCAGTGCATGTGCACTCTATTTCATTTCATGTTGTGCACTTATATATATATGTATATACTCTGTGACTGTAAACTTAGTTAATTAAGAAAAATTTGTTGCTCATGGCAAGTCCAATTGACTCACCATCGCTACCAAATTTTTACCCCCCCCCCCCCCCCCCCAGTGGAGGGTTATGTAAGAGGTCTGAGCAGATGTAATTTCGATGTATTGCTCATGCGCTGCCTACGATATGCAAGGTATAAGAGAATCTCTGACCAGAGAGCAGTGTTGACTGCAGTAGGAACTGTGTAGCTGTAGCAGTAAGTGGTTGCTAGTCTGCAGTCTGCTCTGGTCTGCTCTGGTGTATCGTGTTGGGTGGCCGGTACCGGTGCAGCGATGTCGGAGCCTGAGTATTATTGTATAGGGTAAAAAGCAGTAATCTCATCTCAGGTCCCATGTAAATGTTTTAAAAATCTCGTAGTAATAATCTTTCTCATAAAAAGTAACTTTTAACAACCATTCATTTCAATTTAAAGAATTTGCTAATTTTTCCCATCCCGATTGTTGCAAAAGAAAAATCAGTTGCTTCCTTTCATAAATGACAAATCTATCGGCCAGCATTGCACAGGGCTGTGCCAGAAAACATTATTTTAAGAACAGATATATATATGCGTTATCCGGCGACTTCATTGAGGTAAGAATTTTTCTCTTTTTTATTCAGAATGATCTTTCAGGGCCATGACGCAGCACTGCTGACGTCCAGAATTTACCAGGTTAAATTCACAGTCAATTATTGAAAAGTTATAAGTGAGCGACAATTTAATTGAGAGGTTAGTTACATTGTATTATTACCAGGTTACGGAATTTATTTTTTTGTTGGGACGTTACACTGAATGTGAACGACATAATTATAATTTTTTACTGTTGAGAGATTTAGGAATTTTTCAGTTTTGAGCTTACATTAAATGTGAATGAATTTTGTTGGTAGATTAAATCAGAAAGAATTTTGTGGTGAGGTTTACGAATTTTTCTGTTTTGAGGTTACACTAAATGTCAATGAATTTTCTGTTTTGAGGTTACACTAAATTAAAATCATATTCATATTATTTATTTTATTTTGTGGGGAGGTTACACGTTCCAAGAAAGTTGGGCCACCAGATGAGCCATTTCCGAGACAACTCCGAATATTTCATTAGGATACGCCACTGCAGGATGAAATCTCTACATCTGCACCGCGCAAGCCACTTTACAGTGTATGGCGGAAGATACATTGCGTACCATTATCGCTTCTACATCTACATCTACATACGCGTACGTATTCCACAAGCCACCGTACGGTGTGTAGCGGAGGGTACCCTGAACCACTCGCAGATAGAGCGAGGGAAAAATCGACAGTCTATATGTCTTCGTACGAGATCTAAAGTCTCATGTTTTGTCCTCGAGGTCCTTATTCGTAATTTATGTTGGCGGCAGTAGGATCGGTCTGCAGTTAGCTTCAAATTCCTGTTCTCTAAATTTTCTCAATAGTGTTCCTCGGAGGAAATTCGCCTTTCCTCCAGGGATTCCCGAAGCGTATCCGTAACACTTGCGTGTTGTTCGAAACTACCGGTAACAAATCTAGCAGCACGTCTCTGAACCGCTTCGATGTCTCCCTTTAATCCGACCTGTTGCGGATCCTAAACACTCGAGTAGTACTCAAGAATAGAGTCTTAGAGGTGGTCTGCTTTACCAATGATCCACACTTTCCTAAAATTCTCTCAATAAACCGAAGCTGACCATTCGCTTTTCCTACCGCAATCATCAGATGTGTGCTCCATTTCACATCGCTTTGTGAAGTTACACTCTGAATTTAAACGACGTGACTGTGTCAAGCAGGTCACTAGAATGCTATATCCGAAAATTACTGGTTTGTTTCTCCCACTCATTCGGATTAACTTATATTTTTCTGTACTTAGAGCCGGCTACCATCCATCACACCAACTAGAAATTTTTCCCAAGTCATCCTGCATCATCCTACAGTCACTAAACTCCGACAGATTCACTTACACCACAGCATCGTCAGTAAACAACAGCAGATCGCCGCCCAGCCTGTCCACCAGAAAAATAATAGCGGTCCTATCATATTTTCTTGCAGCATTCCTGAAGATACCCTCGTCTCTCACGAAAACTCGCCATCAAGGACTACATAGTCTTTTCTGTTACTTAAGAAATTTTCGAGCCACTCACTTATCTGGGAACCTATTCCGAATGCTCGTAGCTTCATTAACAGTCTGCAGTGGGTTACAGTGTCAAATGCTTTTCGGAAATCTAGAAATATGGAATCTGCGTGTTGCCGTTCATCAATAGTTCGCAGTATACGAGTATCACGAAAGAAAAGGGCGAATTGAGTTTCATACGAGCGATGCTTTCTAAAACTGTGCTGGTTTGTGGACATAAGCTCCTCAATCACAAGAAAATTTAGTATACTCGAACTGAGAATATGTTCTAGTATTCTACAGCAAACAGATGTTAAGGATATTGGTCTGTAATTTGGCGGATCAGTTTTTTTTTTTTTTTTTTTTTTTTTTTTGTCCTTCTTATACGCAGGAGAGACCTGCGTATTTTTTCAGTCGCTTGGGACTTTTCACTGGGCGATAGATTCGCGATAAATGCAAGCTATGTGAGGGGCCAGTGCCGTAGAGTACTCTTTGCAAAACCGAATTGGTATTCCACCGGTCCTGGCGACTTAATTGTTGTCAAGTATTTCAGTTGTTTCTCTACTCCGGCGATGCTTATTACTATGTTGATGTCGTTATTTCCGCGTTTTCTTGTGTACCGTGAGTACAACAGCCTTTGCTTCATCAGCATTTTCCGAATTTCGTTGCTAAACCACCATGGGTCTCTTCCGTCATTAATCCACTTACTCGGCACATACTTGATCAGAATACGGTTTACAAATTAAGCTTTGTCTTTAATTCTTCTACGTCTATCATAACATCGTATCGGAAGTAAACGATTGCAGTCCATTGTCGAAATGAGGTACTAGCAACTGCTTATCAGCCCTTTCTAGTAGTAGCACTCTTCCAACCATCTGGACCGCTTTATTAACTCTCGTAAGCACAGTCACTATGATATCATGACCACTAATCCCCGTCTCTACACTCACGCCATCGATAAGGTCCGGTCTCTTTTTAGCAAGGTCAAAGATATTTTCATTGGGTATGGGCTGCCGAACTAGCTGCTCAAGACAGTTTTCGGAAAACGTGTTCAGAAGTACTTCGTTAAGACTGTCTGCCTTCGCCCCCTGCAATGAAATAATACTCGTCCCTGTCTATACTCGGTAGGTAAAAGTCACCTCCAGCTAGTATTGTATGATCTGCGTATTCACGCGCTACTGACCCTAAACTTTCTTTGAATGGTTCTAGAACTGGCACACCGGAATCGGATGGCCTGTAAAAACGCTGAACAATTAACTTGGTTCCACCTATACGTGTTATACGCGACCAGATAACTTCACCGTCAGACTCAATTTCGAGTTCTCACCTTTCCTGTAAAAGCCGAGAATTGTGCGTGGTAACAGGGTCGTACTTAGTACAAAAATATTTGGTACGTAATCGTTTCCCTATCTAACTGCACTCAGTGGTTTGTGAATGTGGCACATGCATAATGGGGCACCGGTACTTTTTTTTTTTTTTTTTTTTTTTTTTTTGCAGGTATAAGACAAAATCTTATGTGCCAATAGTGGATAGGTCCAGCAGGTCCTGTGCCTTGGTCTCGATCACCTGACCTCAAGTGTCTGGAATTTTCTGTCGCGAGTCACCTCGCAGACAATCACCTCGTGTACAGTATTCCCATTGATAGAGTTGAAGAACGGCAGCAGTAAATTGCAGACTCTTGTCAAGATTTACGAGATGATCTGGGGTCTTTTAAGGAATTCGTCACTCGCTGCAGAGACGAGGGCAGTGTTGCATCCGAGTGCGAGGATGACGTTGGAACACCTCGTTTTAACAGGCACGACTGTGCGGCAAACCGTAACAAGTAACGTACTGGTGTAGTATCTGTGGTTAACGCAGGACATGGGTGAAATTTTAACGCACTTAGATGGGGACGTAATTGGAAAGATTACAATTCACAAACATTTATACTAAGTAAGACAGTATTTCACACTGAATCAGTTGCGGTTTGTAATCACATGCGGCTCGTTACAGACCAATGTTTGTTGTAGACTATTTGAGGCGCTGAGAACCGTAACGTACTAAAGCACATAATCGTCGACTGTGAGAGTGTATCATTTTTTCATGCGCCTGGCATCCGTTGATCGTATAGCGAATCGGGTTTGTGTGTGCTGGAGGACCGTAATGTATGCATGAACATTCACGAAATGCTGTCTCACCAGTTTCTGTGATATTCACTTAAAGTGGGCTCGACGCAGGTGTGGTTTAGACGCTCATGGTCCTCAGTGCCTCATTTGTATTGCGATTTCTGTCTTGTGAATAACTCCTACTCAGACTAGTCAGACATTCATCCTACAGTTCAAGTCGATAATATTTGTGGCGCAGCTTCTTTTTTTCTACTAGAAAGAGCTGATAAGCATTTGTTAGTATCTCATTTAGACAACGAACTGCAATCATTTACTTCCGGTATGATGCTATTAAGGACAAAGCTTAAATAATTTGTAAATCGTGTTCTGGTCAAGTATGTGCCGAGTGAGTGGATTAATTACGGAAAAGATCCACGGTGGTTTAACAACGAAATTCAGAAAACGCTGTCGAAGCAAAGATTTTTCGGTACACAAGGGAACGCGGAAATAACGACAGGCAAAAGTTAATAGAGATTAGTGTGTCTGTGAAAAGATCACTGTGCATAGCTAAGTGTGTCTAAGGCTTCCATCTAGTGGTTCGTTGGCCAGTGTGCTGTGGCAGTTGAAGACAGCCAAACAAAAGCCGAAGTTTTAAATTTCGCGTTTAAGAAATCGTTCACGCAGGCAAATTGTACAAACTTACCCTCGTATCATCACCACAGACTCCCTTACGGACAGCAGAGTAATAAGCATCGCTGGAGTAGAGAAACAACAGAAATACTTGACAACAATTAAATCGCCAGGACCGGGCGAATACCAATTCGGTTTTGCAAAGGATACTCTACGGCAGACAAACGTGTGGTTCCTGAAGAGGGGCAGCAGCCTTTTCAGTAGTTGCAGGGGCAACAGTCTGGATGATTGACTGATCTGGCCTTGTAACACTAACCAAAATGGCCTTACTGTTTCAGATACTGCGAACGGCTGAAAGCAAGGGGAAACTACAGCCGTAATTTTTCCTGAGGGCATGCAGCTTTACTGTATGATTACAAGGCGATGGCGTCCTCTTGGGTAAAATATTCTGGAGGTAAAATAGTCCCCCATTCGGATCTCCGGGTGGGGACTACTCAAGAGGTTGTTGTTATCAGGAGAAAGAAAACTGGTGTTCCACAGATCGGAGCGCGGAATGTCAGATCCCTTAATCGGGCAGGTAGGTTAGAAAATTTAAAAAGGGAAATGGATAGGTTAATGTTAGATATAGTGGGAATTAGTGAAGTTTGGTGGCAGGAGGAACAAGACTTTTGGTCAGGTGAATACAGGGTTATAAATACAAAATCAATTAGGGATAATGCAGGAGTAGGTTTAATAATGAATAAAAAATAGGAGTACGGGTAAGCTACTACAAACAGCATAGTGAACGCATTATTGTGGCCAAGATAGATACGAAGCCCACGCCTACTACAGTAGTACAACTTTATATGCCAACTAGCTCTGCAGATGACGAAGAAATTGATGAAATGTATGATGAGACAAAATAAATTATTCAGGTAGTGAAGGGAGACGAAAATTCAATAGTCATGGGTGACTGGAGTTCGACAGTAGGAAAAGGGAGAGAAGGAAACATAGTAGGTGAATATGGATTGGGGCTAAGAAATGAAAGAGGAAGCCGTCTGGTAGAATTTTGCACAGTGCGTAACTTAATCATAGCTAACACTTGGTTCAAGAATCATAAAAGAAGGTTGTATACCTGGAAGAATCCTGGAGATACTAAAAGGTATCAGATAGATTATATAATGGTAAGACAGAGATTTAGGAACCAGGTTTTAATTATAGGACATTTCCAGGTGCAGATGTGGACTCTGACCACAATCTATTGGTTATGAACTGCAGATTAAAACTGAAGAAATTGCAAAAAGGTGGGAATTTAAGGAGATGGGACCTGGATAAACTGACTAAACCAGAGGTTGTACAGAGTTTCAGGGACAGCATAAGGGAACAATTGACAGGAATAGGGGAAAGAAATACAGTAGAAGACGAATGGGTAGCTCTGAGGGATGAAGTAGTGAAGGTAGCAGAGGATCAAGTAGGTAAAAAGACGAGGGCTAGTAGAAATCCTTGGGTAACAGAAGAAATATGGAATTTAATTGATGAAAGGAGAAAATATAAAAATGCAGTAAATGAAGCAGGCAAAAAGAAATACAAACGTCTCAAAAATGAGATCGACAGGAAGTGCAAAATGGCCAAGCAGGCATGGCTAGAGGACAAATGTAAGGATGTAGAGGCTTATCTCACGATGGGTAAGATAGATACAGCCTACAGGAAAATGAAAGAGACCTTTGGAGAAAAGAGAACCACATGCATGAATATCAAGAGCTCAGATGGAAACCCAGTACTAAGCAAAGAGGGGAAAGCAGAAAGGTGGAAGGAGTATATAGAGGGTATATACAAGGGCGATGTACTTGAGGACAATATTATGGAAATGGAAGAGGATGTAGATGAAGATGAAATGGGAGATACGATACTGCCTGAAGAGTTTGACAGAGCACTGAAAGACCTGAGTCGAAACAAGGCCCCGGGAGTAGACAACATTCCATTAGAACTACTGACGGAGTCGGGAGAGCCAGTCCTAACAAAACTCTACCATCTGGTGAGCAAGATGTACGAGACAGGCGAAATACCCTCAGACTTCAAGAAGAATATAATAATTCCAATTGGAAAGAAAGCAGGTGTTGACAGATGTATGTGAAAATTACCGAACTATCAGTTTAATAAGTCACAGCTGCAAAATACTAACGCGAATTATTTACAGACGAATTGAAAAACTGGTAGAAGCCGACCTCGGGGAAGATCAGTTTGGATTCCGTAGAAATGTTGGAACACGTGAGGCAATACTGACCTTACGACTTATCTTAGAAGAAAGATTAAGGAAAGGCAAACCTACGTTTCTAGCATTTGTAGACTTAGAGAAAGCTCTTGACAATGTTGACTGGAATACTCTCTTTCAAATTCTAAAGGTGGCAGGGGTAAAATACAGGGAGCGAGAGGCTATTTACAATTTGTACAGAAAGCAGATGGCAGTTATAAGAGTCGAGGGGCATGAAAGGGAAGCAGTGGTTGGGAAGGGAGTGAGACAGGTTTGTAGCCTCTCTACGATGTTATTCAATCTGTATATTGAGCAAGCAGTAAAGGAAAAAAAAGAAAAATTTGGAGTAGGTATTAAAATCCAGGGAGAAGAAATAAAAACTTTGAGGTTCGCCGACGACACCGTATTTCTCTCGGAGACAGCAAAGGACTTGGAAGCGCAGTTGAACGGAATGGACAGTGTCTTGAAAGGAGGATACAAGATGAACATCAACAAAAGCAAAACGAGGATAATGGAATGTAGTCGATTTAAGTCGGGTGATGTTGAGGGAATTAGATTAGGAAATAAGACACTTAAAGTAGTAAAGTAGTTTTGCTATTTGGGGAGCAAAAGAACTGATGATGGTCGAAGTAGAGAGGATATAAAATGTAGACTGGCAATGGCAAGGAAAGCGTTTCTGAAGAACGGAAATTTGTTAACATCGAGTATAGATTTAAGTGTCAGGAAGTCGTTTCTGAAAGTATTTGTATAGAGTGTAGCCATGTATGGAAGTGAAACATGGACAATAAAGAGTTTGGACAAGAAGAGAATAGAAGCTTTTAAAATGTGGTGCTACAGAAGAATCTTGAAGATTAGGTGGGTAGATCACGTAACTAATGAGAAGGTATTGAATAGGATTGGGGAGAAGAGAAGTTTGTGGCACAACTTGACCAGAAGAAGGGATCGGTTGGTAGGACATGTCCTGAGGCATCAAGGGATCACAAATTTAGCATTGGAGGGCAGCGTGGAGGGTAAAAATCGTAGAGGGAGACCAAGAGACGAATATACTAAGCAGATTCAGAAGAATGTAGGTTGCAGTAGGTACTGGGAGATGAAGGAGCTTGCACAGGATAGATTAGCATGGAGAGCTGCATCAAACCAGTCTCAGGACTGAAGACCACAACAACAACAACAACAACAACTCTACGGCACTGGCCCCTCACTTAACTTGCATTTATGGCGAATCTCTCCCCCAGCGAAAAGACCCAAGCGACCGGAAAAATACGCAGTTGTCTCCTGTGTATAGCCGATCGGAGTGGCCGTGCGGTTCTAGGTGCTACAGTCTGGAACCGCGTGACCGCTACGGTCGCAGGTTCGAATCCTGCCCCGGGCATGGATGTGTGTGATGTCCTTAGGTAAGTTAGGTTTAAGTAGTTCTAAGTTCTAGGGGACTGATGACCACAGCAGTTAAATCCCATAGTGCTCAGAGTGATTTGAACCATTTTTTTTCCCTGTGTACAAGAAGGGCCAAAGAACTGATCCGTCAAATTACAGACCAATATCCTTAACATCTGTTTGCTGTAGAATACTAGAACATATTCTGAGTTCGATTATACTAAATTTTCTTGTGACCGAGAACCTTACGTTCACAAATCAGCACGGTTTTAGAAAGCATCACTCGTATGAAACTCAGTTCGCGCTTTTCTCACATGATACTCGTATACTGCGAACTATTGATGAACGCCAACAGGCAGATTCCATATTACTAGAATTCCGAAAAGAATTTGACACTGTATCCCACTGCAGACTGTTAATGAAGCTACGAGCATACGGAACAGGTTCCCAGATAAGTGATAAGTGAGTGGCTCGAAAATTACGTAAGTAACAGAAACGATTATGCAGTACTTGATGGCGAGTTTTTATGAGAGACAAGGGTATTTTGATCGCGCATAATATAGTAATTTCTACTCAATTTCTTTTCCTTTTGTTAGTTAGTTAGTCACTCAGTTACATGTTTGAAAGATCATTTGAACGATTCTTTTATCGAGGTGATGTGGAACGAGTAAGTTTACAGGATACGTATATATGATTAGTGGTATCATTAATAAACACATCATTTTATCCTTTGCTCGTACTCATGTAACTACGCTTAAAACAAGACTTTTTCTTACAGTCTACCAGTTTTTAAAAAGGAATTCGCCAGGCAATAGAAGGAGTTGTCCAGGAGGAATGATTTTAGGTTAGGTTTAAAATTTGCTTTGGTACCTGTCAGATATTTTATGTTACTGAGCAAATGATCAAAGATTTTTGTTGTTGCATATTTAACTCCTTTCTGAGCCACTGACATCTGTAATAGTGGATAATAAAGGACATTTTTCCCTCTAGTGTTCTAAGAGCAAATGTAGCTGAACTTCATTGTTTGAGAGGCTTAGTAATATGTTTTTTCCCAGTTCAGGTTATCATCAATATGTACACCCACAAATTTCGAACATTCTTGTCTATTTACTGTCTCCTGCACATGTATTACGTCAGTTACTGGTATGACGATTTGTAGTACTGAACGTAGTCTGTTTTTTCAAAATTTAGAAATTGGAAAAATCACTGAACATCTTTTCTGTTGCTTTCTCGCTAATGCGATTCAAACCTCTGTTGCTCAATAGTGCACTTCCACTCATTATGGAGTTTTATGAATTGCTTTGTTGTTAATTTTCACCCAGTTTTCAGTTACAATACTGATTATGTGAATGTCATCAGAGAAGAAATTTTTTGCTCGCTGAAAGGAAAAATGTCGAGGCCTTGTAGTACAAATAGAGCCGTTAATGTCAGTAGAATGACGGACAATATCATCCCCATGTCTCCTCGTGAAAAGAGTCTGTAGGAGGTGCATGCGGAAGTTTTGGCCACTGAAACTTTCTCAGGCTGATGGCGTTCACGCTTAGAGCATCACAGCTAAAAAGGGACAGGAAATGGGAGAATATCCTAATAGACGAAACGACAAGAACACACTTCAAGGCTCGATTATTTGGCACCGAAGAATCCCTTAAAGTAAATAACAGCTCGGCGGCACGTTTAACGCGTGGTAATTTATTTCAACTTCAGTTTGACCAGAATGACAGGCGGGATAACAGTGGACTATAATGGTTTTCTCTTGTGCTGTATGCCTGGTGCTGCTGTGTACGCTTGTATTCTGTTTACGCCAAAGAGAAAGCGTGAAATCCAGTAAAGACATAGAGAAAGTGCGAGATACCGGAATAAGTGCTTGTAGCGCTGCGTAGTATACAGCGCTCTTCGGCGTCGACTTCTTCAATTCGCATCGGGCTGGCTGCTGTAATCCTTGGATTGAGTTAATAAATTATGCCGGTAAAGTATTGAATTGGATTTGTGTTTCCCATCGCGACTGTAGACATGTGGCCTTGCTTGTACTCTCAAGAAATTCGCCAGCGTCACTTTTGACAATAAAAATAAGTTTGAGAAGAAGTTCGTAAAATACTAGAACGTACGCACAATTCTTTGCATAAGTGTCTAACACAAATGACCAACTACGATTACTTACCTGCTTCCGCATTGTGTTTTGTAAGCGTGTAAATACACTTAAATTACATTCATCCGTAATTCAAATAAGTAAAGACTTCGCTCGGTGACTAAGGAGCAAGCGTCACTTTGCAAATCCACAGGTGCAGATTTCGAACCGCAATCATTCCTATGACTAATTCTGTAAAATCGTTTCTTTTGTATCTCATAATGATTTGTTAACGCGAAAAATCCCGACTCCCATCGTAGTTCGACGTCCCGTATAACTGTAGGTCCCCGTGTAAGTCATTTCAGAGGTCGAAGAAAGGTAATGGCGTTCAGCGTGCAACAGGTCCGTGCCCAATAAAGTAAGGTGGTGCTCACACTAGCCTTCTGGTTGATGAGGTCTTTACTTTAATGGTGCTAACAATCAGCAATTATTATGTGGCCTCTAAATATCGTTGACGAACAACAGCTTAGTTTTGGTGAAAACCCATGAGGAGTGTATTTTACAGATCAGCCGGCAACGTCTTCGACTGTAAAACTCTACAACTGTAATGAAGTACTGGAGTTGTGTTTTAAAGTCCACAAGTCGGCGTACAGTAATTTACAGAAGAGTCCCGTTATAAGTAGCATTTTCTCCCCTTATTTTTTTAGCGGACGCTATTTTGGAGGATAGGGTAGTTGTGAAATTCCTAAAAGTCCATGAATCTCCCTAGCTTTGCTACTGTCATCCTCACATGAAATTTCTATGTGGGGAAATAACGTATTAACAGAATCACCTGTGAGGGGAAGGATTGTTCGTTTCAAAAATCGGTTGTCAGGTGCCTGCCGAATGATCTCGCTGTCCTCGTTTGACCTCCTTCATTTATGTAGTCATTACGGCTTGAAATGGTTCTCAGACATACGAACAGACCACAAGGAAGGGGCCGACATACTGGGAGTGTAGTGCATATTCACGAAGATCCCTTAATTTGTAAGCGTATTTCGATGTTTTCAACCTCCTATTACTTGGGATTGCTGTAATATCATTTATTAATGTGTGTATTTCGTTCAACATACGCAGTACTTGTAACCGACGTTTACTTATATTCTTAAATTACGGATGGCTATATGGTCATGATGATATGGAAAAGATACACTGAAAGCCAGTCCTGAAAATAAATCTAGGTTAAAGATGGCCGAGAGGAAGCGTATGATTGGAAAGAATCAGCTAATTGCGTCAGACAAAGATCAAGGACCAATTACAGATAAGAAATAAATACTCGACTATACTGGAAATCTTTATATTAACATGTACAGTAAAATCAACGAAATAGATGCTTCTGTTCTCCCAAATCCTATAAATTCTCCTCTCGGAAGTCAAACATGCTATAAACAAATAAATAAGACAAAAAAAGAAGAGCTCAAGGTAGTGATATCTTTTCAGTCTATATTTAAAATATGATGGTTGAGAAGTCTATAAAGCATTTAGATAAAATAATTTCAAGTTTTTATCACTGTGGGAAACTACCAAGAGATTGGAATAAAGCGAAAATAATCCTAATAAACAAGAAAGGTAGTATTAAAGACATAAATAACTATCGCTCTATCAGCCTTGTGTACACAATGTACTAAATTTTCACTAGAATTTTGAGTACCAGATTGAGCACTACTTTTGCCCTGGCTCAAGCCAATGAGCAAGCTGAGTTCTGTACAGGGTTTAGTACAACTGGCCACAAGCCTATGCTGCGCGATATAATTAGTAGAAGATATGAGTACCATCAACTTATTTATCTTGACTTAATAGATTTTGAAAATGCGTTCGATTCGATCAGTCACCCAGCCGTGTTTGACGCTCTAACAGAACAAGGAGTAGAACTAGGTTACATTAAAATCTTATATGAGATAATACATATAAAACTATCACAGCGTTTGTGAGTATTGTTGATGAAACCAACAAATTTACCATTGAATGGATGTAAAACAAGGCGACTACATCTTCAACTACTGACGGTAGTCCCAGAAAAAGAAGTGTTTAAACTGAATTTGAAAATAAAGGAATTCAAGTTCTTTAAAGAAACAATCTGAGATTTGCTGATGATACTGTTTTATTTGCAAATGATATAGAAGAACTTCAAATATTAGTTACCGAGCTTGTGTTTGCGTACGCTGACGTTGATCTAAAAGTGAACTATGATAAAACGAAGATCATGATAAATGAATAGACATCGGATTGAAATATATGTGTTGGAAGTATACAACTGCAAAGCGCCACAGAACATGTCTATCTAGCTTATAAATATGAAATATTACTTAAAACCATAAATATTTCGACGTTAAATTGACCTACAAACTTACGGGAGATACTTTTCAGTTTTGAAGTCTAAATTGTCGGAAGAGCTGAAGAGAACAGATTCTGACCAATGTGTACTGCCAACAGGGACATAGACATTAAGTGAGTGCATTGACAGAAAACGCACAGTATTTCAAAGAGGTAAGAGAAAGATAAATGTTGGGTTACACATAGAAAGACAGAAAGATGCAGTAGATATCAGACGTACAGCATGGACAAGTAACATAATGGAAATAAGAAATACCTTGAAGTGGACATGGGTTGGTCATGTCCTCAAAGAAAGAAAGGATGGCAGATGGTCAAAATAAACACATGATTGGAGCCCAGAGCAAAGGGAAGGCCACCGGACAGATGGAAAAGAGACTTACGAAAGACAGCTGCACTGAATCGATAACGAGAGCCTCAAGATCGGCAGGAATGGAAGAATTTGATAGGATCCTACGTTCCACGTCGACTCAAAGAGACTACATCACCAGGTGATTGAACTGGTGGATGATGATGATAATGATGTGATCATTAAACCAAATTAATTAAAACAAGTGGATGGATGAATGATGCACAAGGTACACGTCCTCAAAGATCTTCCGACGTGTGGCAACTTGGTACTCCCGTTACCCGCTATAAGATTCATGTGGTAGCTACATCTCATTTCGTTGTGCATGGTCAAAGCAAGGTATTTCAATTAAATCAGTAGTTCAAGCCTTTTCGGAACATAACGTGGGAACGGTGACAAAATCTAACAATTATACTGCAGTTAAGGACACATTTGATTGCGAATGGAAATCATTTGCAGTGGACCCTACATTCATCTAATTCTAGAGCTTCATACTAACTTTATTAATCATTTCAATGGTTGTATATCAACCGCTTAGCACATTTAGAATACATAGCAGTTAGTTCTTATATGACTGAAAGAGGTAATTGGCGACAGTGACGTTTATGGTCGATAGATGGCTCCACATCTGCAATGCTGTTCATTTTTGGAACACAACCTCGACCAGCTTAGAGACAGAAGTGATGACGCTTTCTGCAGGACCTGACCATAATTTTGCAGGACTATGCTCAAACACGTACATTGCATGCAGTTACTGATTTGTTTGACTGATGGGGCTGCTAAGTGCTATACCACCTACTGCACTCCTCGTAAATTCAACTCGATTTCTAAACTGAAGGAAACACTTCACGGCATTCACTTCAGAACTGCTGCAAATTCGTCGGGCAATAGACCGCGCTGGGCCCGCCCGGTTGGCCGTGCGGTCTCACGCACGGCTTTCCGGGCGGGAAGGAGCGCCTGGTCCCCGGCACGAATCCGCCCGGCGGATTTATGCCGAGGTCCGGTGACGCGGCCAGTCTGTGGTTGGTTTTTAGGCGGTTTTCCATCTGCCTCGGCGAATGCGGGCTGGTTCCCTTTATTCCGCCTCAGTTACACTATGTCGACGATTGCTGCTCAAACAATTTCTCCACATACGCGTACACCACAATTACTCTACCACGCAAACATAGGGGTCACACTCGTCTGGTGTGAGACGTTCCCTGGGGGGTCCACCGGGGGCCGAACCGCACAATAACCCTGAGTTCGGCGTGGGGCGGCGGAGTGGTTAAGTGGACTGCGGTAGTCGTCGTGGGGTTGTGGACCACTGTGGCTGCGGCAGGGACGGAGCCTCTCCATCGTTGCTAGGCACACGGTTTGTAAGTACGCTGTTTAGGTTTTTTTATTGGTAACGCCACCTCTGTATGAAAATCACTGGCTGTGCTGTGTGCAGTCTGTGGCTAGTTTGCATTGTTGTCTGCCATTGTAGTGTTGGGCAGCGGCAGCTGGATGTGAACAGCGCGTAGCGTTGCGCAGTTGGAGGTGAGCCGCCAGCAGTGGTGGATGTGGGGAGAGAGATGGCGGAGTTTTGAAATTTGTCATGAACTGCTATATTTATATATGATGATATCAAGGTAAATACATTGTTTGTTCTCTATTAATATCTTTCATTTGCTAACTATCCCTATCAGTAGTTAGTGCCTTCCATAGTTTGAATCTTTTATTTAGCTGGCAGTAGTGGCGCTCGCTGTATTGCAGTAGCTTGAGCAGCGAAGATTTTTGTGAGGTAAGTGATTTGTGAAAGGTATAGTTTAATGTTAGTCAGGGCCATTCTTTTGTAGGGAATTTTGAAAGTCAGATTGCGTTGCGCTAACAAAATATTGTGTGTCAGTTTAAGCACAGTCATGTATAAATTGTTCAAAGGGGACGTTTCATAATCGTGCAACTAACAAGCAAGAATGTACACACACAATAACACTGTGACGTCTGTTCACTATAACAATGCATTCGTCATTTCTGTTTAAGTAAGTTCTCTTGGTTCTTGATTGGATATTTAACTTCAAACATTGTTGTATGTTAACAGATTCTAAGTCTGACAATGCATATTAGTAATGTGAAGCGAAAAATTTTTACCTACCAATATTCATCAAAACTTCGACTGACTCTGCAGTGGGTTTGCTCTGTTGTGGCCCATTACCTGTCAGCATGTCGAGAGTCAGCACTGTCTTTCCGTTGGAAGGACAACACTACTTCTTCAAGACAGCATGGAAATCCACTACTTCTGTGTGCATTTTCTTTTACAGCTCAGACTTTGAGAAAAACACTGCTATTTTACTGTGATGAATCAGGACTATCTTTATAGACTGTGAGAAAATTTTAGCTTTTGACCAACATTGTATCAATAAGTGTGTGCATTTGATATCTTTGTTATTGTAATTGTGAAAAAAAATTTTAACAAATATGTATTGGCCAACGCCCAAAAAAATTTGTAAAATTTTTTTGTGGGGAGCATGGGGGCTATGTAAGTAGGCTGTTTAGGTTTTTTTATTGGTAACGCCACCTCTGTATGAAAATCACTGGCTGTGCTGTGTGCAGTCTGTGGCTAGTTTGCATTGTTGTCTGCCATTGTAGTGTTGGGCAGCGGCAGCTGGATGTGAACAGCGCGTAGCGTTGCGCAGTTGGAGGTGAGCCGCCAGCAGTGGTGGATGTGGGGAGAGAGATGGCGGAGTTTTGAAATTTGTCATGAACTGCTATATTTATATATGATGATATCAAGGTAAATACATTGTTTGTTCTCTATTAATATCTTTCATTTGCTAACTATCCCTATCAGTAGTTAGTGCCTTCCATAGTTTGAATCTTTTATTTAGCTGGCAGTAGTGGCGCTCGCTGTATTGCAGTAGCTTGAGCAGCGAAGATTTTTGTGAGGTAAGTGATTTGTGAAAGGTATAGTTTAATGTTAGTCAGGGCCATTCTTTTGTAGGGAATTTTGAAAGTCAGATTGCGTTGCGCTAACAAAATATTGTGTGTCAGTTTAAGCACAGTCATGTATAAATTGTTCAAAGGGGACGTTTCAGGTTAACATGCAGTACAGTACAATACAATACAAGCTTAAGGACCGTTGACCACAGCAGTTTGGTCCCATAAGACCTTAGCACAAATTTCCAAAACACGGGAGTCTAGGAGCTATTGTTCTCTAACAAGTGTATCCACCTTGAAATAGTAATTAGCTCAGGAAGATCTGACATCCAACTGCGCCATCTAACCGAAAGACTGTGAGGCAAGGATTCGCCCCAGCTAGTCCGAACAGCCAAATCTCTTGAAACAGATTTTTATTAGGATGGATACCGGAGTTATTAATTCAAAAATCGTTCAAATGGCTCTAAGCACTATGGGACTTAACATCTGAGCTCATCTGTTCTCTCGACTTAGAATTACTTAAACCTAACCAACCTAAGGACATCACACACATCTATGCCCGAGGCAGGATTCGAACCTGGGACCGCAGCAGCAGCGCGGTTCCGGACTGAAGCGCCTATAACCGCTCGGCCACAGTTATTAATTCCAGATGGTCACAAAAACCAGCTGTTGTTCATAGTACATTTCTTTTTCGTCGCTTTTTCCGTTTTCCGTCATTGCCTAGTTGCTTTAGTATTCTTGGAAGTATGTTGCTACGTTCCGTCCTTACAACTAAATGAAAGGCAGTTTGTTTTTGGCCATACACGTTTCGCTTCTTTTATTTATCAAGTATCTTCAGTGTTCTATAATACATGTTAGTTTTTATGTATAATAGTAAATGCATCGTGCAGTGATTACAAGTAAGTTAGGATGTTACGTTTCCTCACGTTTTTCATTGTTTTTTAAGTTAGAAACAACCTCACTGATGACAAAGTGTAATGTAAATGGAATCGCCTCCAAGCAGGCAGCTGATGACGTAGATATACTGATAGTGCGGACGAAGGCATCCTCAATTTAGGCTGACAAGACCGTCGCAGATGGCGGTTGGAGGGGGGGGGGGAAGGATGTGTTGACCTTCTGGTCGTAATAATGGGTCTCCAAACTCCCCACTATGAATATAACCTTAAACCAGGGAGACGTACAGCCCTTCAGCTTCTCTACCAACCAGGAAGTGCTTGGAGATAGGAGTGTTGCCAACTACATGATGTCCCTCCTCACAACGAGTGGTTGCGACTCTACGTCCTTGTTATTCAACCAAGGCAAGATTAAATTTCTCAAGATCCCGTCCAAATATCCGGATCTCCATGCATACATAACTCAATTCACTGTTCCTTTATCCCATCCAAATGATGTAACAGCTGCTACTGAGAAATTTCTGGCTGTGCTTTATGGTGCTTACCACCCAACCAAAACACTCAACAAGCTGAGGTACAAACAGTACGTGACAACAGGCTACAAGGCTTCCATACCTCCCGCTGAAGCTACAACTCAACAACATACCTTCAGAATTTTGCTTCAGGTGACAAAAAAGAGAAAAAAAATTGGTTGACTCTCATTACGACACTGAAACCCCCCGCTCCCGAGAGATTTCTTCAGCTTATACCTTGAAAATGCAAGATAGATTGCCATGGTCGGTGTGGATGTAGGCGAGCAAGACTGTTCTGCAAGAAACAATGCCAGCAGTGCGAAGGGTCGTGCTCCAACATCAGTGACAGTTTTCACGTAGAAGACGATGTGCACGAGCCCCGTGTAGTACCACCGGCTGAAGCAGCTGAGGCGACACAAGACAATTCAACATATTTTACAGCATTATTCATCTTTACCAATCAATTTTTCTCTTCTTCTTCTTCTTCTTCTGCTTTTACGGCCTCATTGGACCACTTCAGTCAATCATTTCTGGTCCTCTTTTCTCTATCATAACATTAACCACAGAATTACAATATTTTCATTAGTAAAACAGCAACAGCTCACTGTTCAACCTGGACCTTCCACAGCCTCTAACTCTTTGCCTGAACCTTCCATTGCCCCAGATCCTTCAGCTGGATCTCCTAGTGCCAAGGAAACATTGCCTAGGCCACCAACAGCCAAACGGAAACGACTAAAATATCTGAGCTCATGACATCATACATTGATAGTTCACTGTGAAACTTGCCTGTCCCTTGTATCCATATTCTTACACTAAATGCCTTCTTTGTTTTCCAGATGGAGAACTTACTCGAAGTGATGATTCAACCTGGGCTCGACCTTCACTCATTTGATGACCAATGTACGTTATACTACATACACCGAGCGAGGTAGCGCAGTGGCTAGCACACTGGACTCGCATTCGGGAGGACGACGGTTCAATCCCGCGTCCGGCCATCCAGATTTAGGTTTTCCGTGATTTCCCTAAATCGCTCCAGGCAAATGCCGGGATGGTTCCTTTGAAAGGGCACGGCCGACTTCCTTCCCCGTCCTTCCCTAATCTGATGAGACCGATGACCTCGCTGTTTGGTCTCTTCCCCAAAATAATCCAATCCAAAACTACATACAGATTTCATATTCAGTGTCATGTACCTAATGTGTTGTCAATATAATTTGTTGAATTTTCATCAAATTTGCTTTCCCATCACTTCATTCAAAACATTCCTTTTAAGCGTAATACATCGAAAGCACAGCGGTGATAAGACGTAGACATGTGGGAGGGGTCATTCCGCTGAAGGGCGAAGAAGTCATGTTTCACAATTTTCGCTTTGTTACCTCCCCCCTCCCGCGCCCTTACGAGAAAATTGAATATTACGGACGACTCTAGCAGGAAGTTTAATGCACTTTCATGTCGTGATGGGTTTTTTGGTGACAACATGTAAATTTTTCGAGTTGCAGGAGATGGGAGTGGGTGTTTTTGACGCTTTCGCAGAAGGGCCAAAACATCGCTGCTCCTTAGCGCGTTCTAGCGCCTATACTGTTGTTGTGGTCTTCAGTCCAGAGACTGGTTTGATGCAGCTCTCCATGCTACTCTATCCTGTGAAAGCTTCTTCATATCCCAGTACCTACTGCAACCTACATCCTTCTGAATCTGCTTAGTGTATTCATCTCTTGGTCTCCCTCTACGATTTTTACCCTCCACGCTGCCCTCCAATACTAAATTTGTGATCCCTCGATGCCTCAGAACATGTCCTACCAACCGATCCCTTCTTCTAGTCAAGGTGTGCCACAAATTTCTCTTCTCCCTAATTCTATTCAATACCTCCTCATTAGCTATTTGATCTACCCATCTAATCTTCAGCATTCTTCTGTAGCACCACATTTCGAAAGCTTCTATTCTCCTCTTGTCCAAACTATTTATCGTCTATGTTTCACTTCCATACATGGCCACACTCTATACAAATACTTTCAGAAACGACTTCCTGTCACTTAAATCTATACTCGATGTTAACAAATTTCTCTTCTTCAGAAACGCTTTCCTTGCCATTGCCAGTCTACATTTTATATCCTCTCTACTTCTACAATCATCAGTTATTTTGTTCCCCAAATAGCTAAACTCATTTACTGCTTTAAGCATCTCATTTCCTAATCTAATACCCTCAGCATCATCTGATTTAATTCGACTACATTCCATTATCCTCGTTTTGCTTTTTCTGATGTTCATCTTATATCCTCCTTTCAAGACACTGTCCATTCCGTTCAGCTGCTCTTCCAGGTCCTTTGCTGTCTCTGACAGAATTACAATATCATCGGCGAACCTCAAAGTTTTATTTCTTCTCCATGGATTTTAATTCCTCCTCCGAATTTTTCTTTTGTTTCCTTTACTGCTTGCTCAATATACAGTTTACTCGTCAGATAATCAGATCTGACTAGCACATTTTGTAGTAAATTTTGTCTACTTTAATTTTGTACCGAGTGGTCATCTTCGAAAAGGGTGTAGTTTTCATGATGAAAGTTCCTAGTTATCAAGATTTAGGGTGGTAATATGGTGTATTTTTGACTGAAATAAGCGTCCTAAAATTTCAAGACCTGTAATGTTTATTGCTTAATAACACATGTTTATGGCTATCAAGTCCACATTTATCGTTCTCAGTTCCCAGTCAAACAACAAATTTCACACGCAAAGCAGCCAGAAATCTACACAAGTCCGATCCGTTCATGTTTGCGATCTCACTGTCTCTGATTTACCATTATTTGCGAGTTCTACATTCGGTCTCATTCAGAGGTCTTACATAAAAGACGTGCTCGCCCAATACACCATAAATGAATACAGAATATGCCAAGCGAAATTTTCACTAAAGCTGAAATTTCACACACTAATAACTTTCCAACAAAACAATCCAGAAACTTCAAACTTTCATCAAAATGTTCGTAACTGCGACAGCTTTAGTCACGACTCGTACTAAACGCGAGAACTCAATATTTCTTCATTTTACACATAACGTGACATTTACCATGACCTTTCGGGTTCGATAGCTGGCGATCGATTCTCTCGATGCTAGTCCACTCTCTGCATATCTAAGTTCCGCGCGCGGGAACAGCTCAATCGTGATTGGCTGATCAGTCTGACTGACCAATCAGAATGATTCTTCGAGATCATTCTCATGCTAAAACTTTCCTAATCAATCACTTTTCAAAAAGTAATTTGTGTCATTCTAAAATGCCAATATTAATATAATGTTTAATAAAAAGACCGAAAGAAAAATTATCTTGAAATTAATATAGAAACCGATTACACTTCAAATTGATAGTCTGGCTGCCTTCTTACAAAAGCAATCACACCTTGACATGCGTCATCAGCAATGTGGGTACAATACAGCTTTCCCACGATCCGATTGCGTGATGTTTTACAGAAAGTAATATCGGATTTTACGTATGTCCCACATACACACTCCCATTCATTCCCATTTATTCTCACAACAACATAATAAACAAATGTTAATTTTTCATGAATTTCATGCTACGAAATGCGAAATAATTAAAGTTTAAAAAAATAAAAGTCCCAATTAAATGATTGTACACATTGAGAACATTGGTTATGATTTCAATTGATAATAAAAGACAAACGGTTATTGTTCATAACTGAATTTTACACCCCAAGTGTCGGATTTATGGTTTCTAGGTAATTTTCTCAATCTGTCTTTTTTTTTTTTTGAGATCTTCTACTGAATAACAAAACATCGTATACCAAGTTTGAAAACAATTGGTTAATATTTACTATGATTTATTTAGATTACGAATATACGGTCGTGCTAGATGACACGGTAGCCCGTTCGCATAGCCACATAGCGTCAGCTGCATGGTGATTCATAGCTGAGCCGTCTTCCTGCAGCTTCCTCACAGCCACCGGCTCCACATCTACGTATCTTCCTGCAATAAATGCTATCCCGTAATAACTTGCGACGTCACAAAACGTTGAAGAAAAAACTTCCGCAATTTTGTTACTGGAAAAGCACCATTTGATGGGCTAAGAGTAAATATGTAAACCTAGTACTTAGCCTCTGTCGAGTACGATAGTTTACTGTGTGATCATAATCGTTACAAGCTATGTCAAAACCTTAAGTACAGAACTGATATGAAGGAGTACACAATTAATTCAAATAACTGAAAAGTAGAAACGAACGAAAGTTAACAAATGTTATTATGCCAGTAATGGTAAATAATTGTAGCTACTTTAACACAGTTCGCTTGTAAATTTACACGTGACGGTGCTTACACCAAACTACATCGTCATTTGACATCTATGACAGTGAATAATATAGCATACAGTAGCAAAATAATTATGTAAAATAAATTAGGATCGTTAATTACAGTCTCACAGAGCAATCATTAGTTCTGAATAACGTAGTTAAAAAATCGTCTTTGAAAACGTAAAGGAGTTAAAGGAACAAACGTAATTATGTTATATTATTAATAAAACTACAAGTAAGCTGTGTCAGCTACAATTATTTACAGTGAAAGGCAGCGTACACTAGTGGTTACACAAACCTGTATCGTCTCTAGCTTGATAGCGCCATCTTACGAGATCTTAATTACCATTCTCGATTTATTTTACATAATTACTTTGTAACTGTATTTTGTAGTTATTTTCTTACCATCATACTTGGCAAATGATGATGCGGTTTCGTGTAAGCACTGTCAGCTGTTTCCTTGTTATTGTGCGTAGTTGTGTTGTTAAACTTCGTTCGGATCTGTTTTTTTGTTTTCAGATGCTTGTATTAACTGTGTAGTGGTTTTTAATTCATTAAGATCAATTTTGTCTTTGTACATAATAGCACCAAGCTTGATACAGGTAGGTTTTAATTGTCAAAACACGAGTGAAAACTTCTACATGTTCAGTGACAATATGTTTTCTTGTAAACGCTTTTATGCATTGCTCACAGTCACTTTGAATGAGGACACTTACCGTTTTCGGAATGTTGAGTGCATTTACTTCGTCATTTGTGTAAACAGTTACTGTGTTATCTGTCTGACGTCGGTTCAGCCTTGTGTAAGCTTTGGCATCTGTCCCTTTATTGGACAGGCATGTAGCAAATTCAGCACAGCTTGCTTTTGGTTTGTTAGTAACTCCCAGTTCAATTATTTTCAGTTATTTTATACATTCGGTGAGTAGACATTGTTTGTTGTATCTGCCTTTATTCTGTTGCCATAATCAATCTGTACTATCTCAGTTACTGGTTCTGTTACATTGTATGATAAATCGTATGGCATTGTCAACCTAGTGATGATACAGCTTTGTGTAACCAACGGTGTATGTTCTCTTCGATTGTAAATAATTGTAGCTACTTTACCACATCTCGCTTGAAATTTCATTAACAGCATATGATACCCACTAAATGCCACAGCCACCTGTTGGTAGTGGGATAAGGGGTTTTGAGCTCAATGTTGATATCAAATTGATATGCAAATTAATTAAAGTGATCAATTAATTACTTGCTCCCACCACCACTCCCCAGATGATGTCATGTGTTTTCCCCAGCCAGCACGTGGGTCTCCACCTCTTTTCCCTCCCCACCCCTCCCCATCCCCATCACCATCCACCACCTACCCTATTGGAGAAATTAGTAAGCTAACATACTTTGCATACTTTCACTCTCTGATGTCATACGGAATAATATTTTGGGGCAACTCAAAATTTAGACAAAAAGTATTCACTGCTCAAAATAAAGTGGTTAGAATAATGTGTGGCGTTCATAGTCGCACATCTTGTAGGCATCTTTTCAAAAGATTGGAAATTCTTACAACAGCCTCACAGTACATTTACTCACTAATGAAATTTGTTCTCAACAACATGGACCAGTTTAAAAACAACAGTGACATTTATGATTATAATACCAGAAAAAAGAAAGACACTATTCTTACTCAACCTACCTTTGGCACAGAAAGGGGTAAAATATGCTGCTATAAAATTTTTCGACAAATTACCAGATGAAATAAAATGTCTGACAGACAGCAGTAATAGCTTCAAAAATAAATTGAAATCATATCGCCCTGACAACTCCTTCTATACCATAGATGAATTCTTGAATAGGAATAAATAAATAAATAAATAAATAAATAAATATATATATATTAAAAAATCTTGTTTCATATGTGCATTTCTTGTGCACTTGACATGTTCCACTTCATAATGGCTACCGTACCGTGTGATTGATCAATGGAACACGCAACGAACTAACTAACTAAGTAACTAACTTACTAAGTTGGTGGGAATTTCGTATTATGGCGGGAATTTCACACAAGTACGTAAATGAGGTTACTATACTTTCAACTACTTTTCATGGTCACCCTACTACCCAGTTTTCTCCTCAGAAATACATACACATGGATTATTGTATAAAGGGAATGTCTTAGGATTTTTGGTAGGTTAGCGAGTAAGACAAGCAAGTATTGTAGTACAAATTTTTATTAAGTTTTGCGTGTACATTTATATACAATGAACGACATTTACCTTATTTTTGTTAGATGTAGTTTTAACAATTTCCAAATTAATTTTTAACCTATAACTTAAATCCATATGTCGATTACATAACTGCATCTGTATAGGATGTTACTTTGGTGTATTTGACCGAATGGATGTACTGCACAGCCATCTATTGTATTCACAAGCTAGTATATGCTACTTGCAAAGTAATGGAGGGGTTGTTTAGCGATGATAAAGAAATTGTGAAGCATTCTGTGATGACCTCCACATTTTTTTCACCAATAAGATAACAGTACCTCTTTTTATTTGTACTACCCACACGGGTTTTGAACAGCACCTTCCAGTGATGGTCAACACCAGAACAGTAATCATGTACATGACTGCATGGAACACCAAGACATCTGCTACCCAGTCAATGTGGAAGATGAGAATAACTGTATAGGTCATCACCTTCGCATAGGGAAACGTTCTACAGTGCCACAAACTCTTCCAGTTTCCATATGTTGTGATGTCTTCCACAATTTCTGTCAATGAGAAACATCGCCTCTGTGTTTTGTTTCTACCATCCTGTGTGTTGTGGAAACAGCATAGTTTATACCATGTGCTATTCAACTTTCTGTGAGAGTCAATGCATCAAAACGTGTTAACGTCGGTTTAGCACCTGACACAGACTTCACAGTCATGGTAGAAAAACAAAATGTATGGCAGTGTACAAAACTATACTCGTACACTGCTTGGTTGTGTTATAGCTGAAAAACAATGTATTAAACTGCTTATGGAAGAACAACACAGGCACCCTCCCTTTTGATCGATAGTCTGTTGGATATGATCTTCCTATAATACAGCTGACAAAACTTTACACAGGTCTGTGCAAGTGAATTCATTCACTGGCCACCTGCTCCATTGGAGTGACGCGTGTATATGTAATATGCTCGATGTCAACATGCAGACAGCATTAGTTTTAAGATATACTGGAAGAGAGAGACACAGTAAAATCTTGTAGCAAGTTCATTTACAGGGCGTGGTATGACTGGTTAAAGTTTGGATGCAAATAGTTCAAAGTTTTTCTTTACCTACCCTGGATGTACAAAATAATGATAAGGAGTGCCCTGGAATGTACTAAATGATTGTATAGATGCTGATCTGTGTCGGTATTTCATATGTCTGAAATTAATGTAATACCCTCATGCATGACAATTTGTAATTTGAACTCACGGATTGCTCTCAAAGTACACCGATTTTCCCCATAAAACTAAAACTAAAAGAAAATGGAATGCTTCTGTATTCGTGGAAAGAGGACATTTATTATCGTTGCAATTGTGTTTCCTTTTTTTAAAAAAAATAAATGCTCGCTTGTAAGAGGTGTGCTGACGTTAAATAATAGTTTTCTCCATTGCAGAACAGCATGTGGATGTGGATGGGAGGTGGGCTGGTGTGTGTCGTTGCCCGAGGCTGCTATGGTCTAAGCAGGGGATGGCTTGGGTGGTGTGTGTGGTGTAGCTTCATTTCAGACAAACAAGTTGGACTCAGGGTGACTCACTTATCTCGCTTTCTTCAAGGGACATCTTACCTTTCGTGTATGCCAGTATCGTTAGATAGAGCAGCCACTTGGACTGTGCAGCTGCCATCAACCCAAGATGGGCTGTGTTGGCCGGACAGGTGCAGATGGTGAATGCCCGCTCGTTTGCCAGCAGGAGTTCAGTAAGCCATGAACCAGGGCATGGCTTGCGGAAGTAGTAGCTGGTGGCCATTTGAAAAAGCCTGTATCCTCATCTAAGGTCGGAAGAGGGAGGGAGGAGTGGCTTTAAATTCGGTAGTTCGTGATCGTACATCAAAGAGAACGCACGTTCATCTGCTGCCCCTCGCTCCCTGTGCAATCTTTTGGGATAATGATTTTCTCTAGTCCCCAGTGTATGTGCTGGATTATGACCTGTTGATTATGAGCGCTGGTTTGTTTTTCACGACAATTTCGATGTGTAATTAGAACAGTGAAGCATTTTCGATAAGTTGTGGTAGCATTTTTTTTCCTGAATTTCGATTAGCTGAGCTCCAGGGTGATTGTCGAGCAATGCAGGGAGAGGCATCCTTAGCGGACTCTCATGTCAAACATACTGCCCTGAGCTGTATGCTTGCAGGTAATACACTTATTAGACTCCTCTCTGTCCAACACCAGCATCTCGTCAGTTGAACATTTTTCCCACCAAAAGATAAAGCTAGTACCTTCCTCTCCAGCCTTTTTCCCGTCAGCCAGTAGAGTTTGTGTATACCTTCCACTATCTTTGAATGGTAATGCGGAATTTTTTTCCAACAGGATAACACCATTTGTCTGGCATCTTCAATTTCTGAGCTATATAGCGATTTTAAGTGCTCCTTGTGTAGCGCTATTCATATAATTTTGTAATTAGGACCGATCTCTATGATAAATTACGTAATTAGGACCGATCTTTACTTCAGTTTCCCCGCCAAAATAAGTAAAGTACACTACCCTAATCTTCCTCTCCTGCATCTGGACAATTTCCGTGTGTTGAGGGTGCACTAGGGCTTCCATCCAAAAGGACTGGGGTTCGAGTCCTGGAATGGGTACCGTCATTTTTAATTTCTCGCAAATTCCCCGGTGGGGGCTGGGGTGGGTCGTCAACTCAACCATTGGACAATGAAATTCGCCAAAATTCTAAATTTCGCCAAAACTGAGGGAGGGGGCGAGGACCCACATGCCAGATTGGTAAAACACCTGACATCATTCGGTTGAGAGTAATTAATTGACGAATTAAATTAATTTGCATCTTAGTTTGATATCAAAATAGGGGTCAGAACCGCCTTATCCCACTACTCTACTTTGGTTGCTTCAAGTCTTTTCCATTTTCAGAGACCATATATATTCCGTGACTACGTTATTCCTGACTTATGATCTATCTCTGAGGTCATAATTACCGTTCCTGATAATTTTACTTAATTATTTGCAACCGTATCTTGTAGTTATCATCTTACTGTCCTAGCTGACCTGTGACGATGTAGCTTGCTATAAGCACTGTCACCTGTTCCCTTTTTACTGTTGTAATTTCCAACTCTTTGGATTATTTGAGTGCTCTTTAATATCAGTTCTGTATTTACCGTTTCGTCATTGCTTGTTGCTTGTAACGATTATGACCACCCAGTTGACTATTGCACTCATAGAGGCGAAGTGCCGTTTTAAATTTTTACACTGTCGTGGAGCTGCACTGTTAGGTCAGTCTACTGTATGCATCATGGCGTGCCCGCTCGCCCTGCTCCCGCCAGTCTGTCATCAGAATGTTTATGATCACTGCTTTTGGACTTGGTCTTATCTTTACACACGACAACTATACCATCATGGCTTCATCACAACTCGGTGAGAATTATATGACTATTATCAGTGAGAGTTGCCTATTTTATTCATTAAGATGTAGCTTTAGCCTAGTTTTCTGTTTTGCTTAACTGCAGGCAATCTGAAGATGTTCTTCGAACGAATCTGGTTGTAACACAATAAATGTGTAATAAGACAGGTGAGGTGGTTTTCATTGATAGTTAATTCAACATATTCTGTACTTGCCTCATTGAAAAAGATTGAGCCCGCATCTTGTGGTCGTGCGGTAGCGTTCTCGCTTCCCACGCCCGGGTTCCCGGGTTCGATTCCCGGCGGGGTCAGGGATTTTCTCTACCTCGTGATGGCTGGGTGTTGTGTGCTGTCCTTAGGTTAGTTAGGTTTAAGTAGTTCTAAGTTCTAGGGGACTTATGACCACAGCAGTTGAGTCCCATAGTGCTCAGAGCCATTTTTTTGAAAAAGATTGTATTGTACTGCATTGAACTGGGGACCTATAAACGACGGAGAGGCTTCGTCCCCGCCGAAGCCATCAGTGGTAGAAAATCCTATAACAGGCGACAGCAGTCCACTCGCCCCACCGCCGCCCCACACCGAAACCAGTGGACCCCACCGGGAACGTCTCACACCAGACGAGTGTAGCCCCATTGTTTGCGTGGTAGAGTAAATATGGTGTACGCGTACATGAAGACAGTGTTTGCGGAGCAATCGCCGACATAGTGTAACTGAGGCGGAATAAGGGGAACCAGCCCGCATTCGCCGAGGCAGATGGAAAACCACCTTGAAAACTTCGACACTAATCCGCTGGAGACCGGCACGCCTTCCCGCCCGGAAAATGAAACTGGAAATTGACAGGCATAGCGTTAAATACGATCATCATTTAGCAATGATATTTAGCAACGGTTGAGTGACTAAAAATAGCAGCACAACATGCATTTTGTTAATATTGTAATTTATATGTGTATTGTCAGTGTTCATGTCAGATAATTCTTCGTTAATTGGCAGCTGATATGGCGTTAAGATTCTATGAATGGTGTTGACGTGATGGACACAGTGACATTGAAATTCGGCCTGCGGTGGATGGGGGAGGGTGGGAGGGGTTTGGGTAGTGGGTAGCGAATTCCACACAATGATATTTTAATAAGACATTTTATTTTGTGCCAAGGGCTACGAAAACTCCGTGGTGTTAAGATAGTATTGTGAAGGAATTATCGTCTAAATTAGGCTGGATGGAATCCGATCAAATGGAACTGAAAGCTAAATTAGGAAAGACTGGAGCATCCAGCCAACGAGAAAATCGGCTTTGATGGCAGCCAGACTATGAAAGATAGAGACTGAACTTATTAATAAAACAGATACGGTTCAACGAACATGACACAGGTAAAGTAAAACGTGGCTAACGTAACACCAAAATGGAAAAAAAAGCTTTCCTGTTATAAGAGGAGAGAAAGGAGATAGAAGGATTTCAAGATGAGTTAGATGGTGAAATTTACAATGAAGTCAGTGATGCGATAGAATAGTTGATCACAATCGAAAATAATCTGTAAGATAAGCGTAATTAATAAGGAGATACTACGCACAAGAAGTAACAAAATACAAACGACAAGGTAGCGCTCTGAAGGGAAAACCTCCGCGGTGGAAAGACAGGTAGTCGGAATCGAACATAACTTACGTGATATTGTTGTAGAAGTATGTAGAGGTATGAACGATACATGAGACATAATGTGAAAACCTAAATTTAACGTGTTACAGTTCAGTAATAGTAGATACGCATACCGCCACTAATTCCTTAAAATGATTACGAGGAAACATGCCTACAAGCTGATCCCAGTAAAGGAAAATAAGTTGGACGAGGGGCTTAAGTGAGAGAAGAAAACGTGTAAGGATTGTGGTGTAAGCAGCATACAGGCATACTGTAGGAGAGCTATCGCTGATCAATACGTATGAATTAGGCGTTTTATGGTGTACATTGCTTAAGTTCATTGAGGAGCTGTTTGGAGACGGGCCTTGAGAATCGATAGAAAATGTAACGAGTCCCACAGAGTTGTCGGAGACCATGTACAAAGACAAAAATGGGTTCGAAAGAAAACTGTCATACGGAGTCACGTATGAAGCGGATCGGTCGTTTACAAGGAGAAAGTGGACAGAGGCGGAAGAAACCTGAATAACACCTGGAATATAGGAAGAATGGACAAAGGCAACCGCCATCGGTTTTTAACCGGAAGAAATGAACGTGTACAAGGAACGCACCGATGCTACGGTAGTGAACCTGATTGGAGCGAGCTATCGTAACGGGTGCTAAACGTAGGCTCACCGGCCACAAGACCTGGGTGTAAAATTAATTCTTCTCATTAACTAGACAGTGTAACTCTATTCCGGCGGAGCTTCACAGATTTAAAACACAATTCACCTGCATCTACATAATTACTTTGCAGTTCACAATTAAGAGTCTGACAGAGGATTCATCGAACCACCTTCAAGCTATTTCTCTATAGTTCCAATGTCGAACAGAGCAAGGGAAAAACAAACGCTTAAATCTTTCTGTGTGAGCTCTGATTTCCATTATTTCATTAGGATGATGACTCCTCTCTATGTAGGTGGGCGCCAACAAAATATTTCGACACTTTGAGGAGAAAGTTGGTGACTGAAATTTCATGAGAATGTCTTGTGGCAACGAAAAACGCTTTTGTTTTAATTAATGTCACACCAATTCGCGTATCACATTCGCGACAGCCTCCCCCTACCTCGCTATAATACAAAACGGGTTCTCCTTTGAAGTTTTTCGATGTCCTGCGTCAATCATATCTGATGCGTATCCAGCAACGCGCAGCAGTACTCCAGAAGAGGGCGGACAAGCGTATTTATGCAGTCTCTTTATTAGAAATGCTACATTTTCTAAGAGTTCTGCCAAAACCGCAGTCTTTGGTTTGCTTTCTCCACATTATCAATGTTATCATTCCAGTTTAAGTTATTCGTAATTCGTGAGATTTATCGTGTAACCGAAATTTAGTAGGTTCTTTTTAGCACTCAAGTGGATGACTTCACGCTTTTCGTTATTTAGGGTCAATTGTCACTTCGCACTATACAGATATCTTGTGTAAACTGTTTTACAGTTTGTTTTGATCATATGGTGACAGCGTCATCTGCAAAGAATCTAAGAGGGCTGCACAGATTGTCAACTACGTCGTTTGTGGAGACCAGGAACTGCAGGGGGCCTATAATACTTCCTTGAGGAACACCAGATATTACTTCTGTTTTACTCTATGACTTTCATCACTTACTGCTAATTGTGACCTTTCTGAGAGGATATCATGATAGTACAACCGAGACGATACTCCATAGGCATGCAATTTGATTCAAAGTTGCTTGTGAGGAACGGCGATAAAAGCCTCCTGGAAATTAATTTGGTATCCCTGATCGATAGCACTCATTGCTCCGTCAGAATTAAGATCTAGTTGTATTTCAGAAGAATGATATTTTGTGAATCCGTGTCGGCTGTTTATTAATAAATCGTTTTCTTCGAGGCTAACTCATAATGTTCGAACACAATATACGTCATAAAATCCCACTGCAAATTGACATTAGCGATATGGAGCTGTAATTCAGCGAGTTTCTACTATTTCCTTTCTTGGGTATTGGTGTGAGTTATGCAACTTTCCAGTCTTTAGGTACAGATCATTTGACGAGCGAGGGGTTTTATATGATTACTAAGTATGGAGCTATTATATCAGCATACTCTGATAGGAAGGTGATTGATATAGTCTGGACCGGAGACCGCGCCTTTATTGAGTGATTTAAGTTGCTTCGCTGCACCGAGGATATCAACTTCTAAGTTACTCATGTTGGCAGTTATTTTTGATTCGAATTGTGGGCTATTTACTTCGTCGTCTTTGGCGAAGGAAAATTGTGCTTAATAACGGTGCTTTAGTGGCATTGTCATCCGTAACATCACCATTGTTATCACGCAGTGAAGGTTTTGATCAGGAACCGGACACTTAAGCCTTGTAATCTGCCGTTTTCACAGACGTACGTAACAGTTTCCATTTGACATCTGCTAATTTTGCTTCGTCACTTGCAATTCGCAATAACAGTTCAATTCGTGTTGTTATTTATTTTGTTTATAAAACCCTGACTTCCGATCGTCTTACACTGCAAACTGCTGACTACCACCTGAAGTCCAACATGATTTCAAACTCAGAGAATACAGGTAACTTGTTACTTCTCTCCCTTCAACTGTAAAACTCCAGTCAACGTTCGGGAGGCCTAGGCTCATCGAAGTATTATTACACAAATTGCATACATTTACAACTTAGTTTACCATCCCCACTCCCACTTATACGCCCGTGTCCAAACAAATTACTTGAAAGGAAGCTGCGCTGACAGGATGATCAATTGCATAATTCTTCCTCCTTCCTGTTACTACAGAAACTATGTCGATGATCCTATTTGGTTACTTATGGTTTCCATTAAGAAGAAAGAGGTTGCTAGATCTGTAGAGGACAACGTCGTAAATACGGGCTGAGATGGCTACATGTACAAGTACAGTAATTACAGGTTTTGATTCTCGTTACGCTATTAAATGAACAAAAGTATTAATTTCCGTTAGCGAGCTTAGGAAATACGAGTATCTGAGATGTCAGCGAAAGTCGCGCCTGTCAAGAATAACCCGTTTCCCATTGCAGTAGCCAGCGATGAAACCAGCACTGTATTAGCATAATTTCGAAAGTCGCCGTTCCCTTCTCACCTGTGTATCCGTCCAACACAGCTACAGACAATAATTAATCTCGCTTGCCTTCTTTAAACACTCACGTCCTGGAAAGCGATAATAGCAGCAACAAATCAGACGCGGCATACGACTTGCAAATCGATTACTCTCTCATTCTAACGCATGTTAAGTAGCTGTTGCTTTTAGATTCAGTAATGAACACAGAATATTATTTATATCTTATGAAGCTCCTTTGGTTATGCTGACACAATAATAAAAAATTCAATAGCTCGTTTTGGTTTTCTAAGATTCTGATGTCTTCTGACACAGTTACACTACCGACACTGGGTGTTTTTCTTTGAAAATAATTTGAACTGTTAATGGAAGTGCAATTTTCCTAATTTGTACACTTCTGTAAACTGTGAACAACGTTAAATGTTGTACCTAGGAGTAATTTCGTTACCATGGTTTTTATAGTAGTGGTAAAGTGTCGTCTACAGAGAAAGAATACTTTGCAGTACGCATTCAGATTGTAGGTCTGAATTGCATCGCTGTTATAGCAAATTATCTTTTGTGAGTGAAAAAAGTGTACTTCCACTGAATTGTTTGTTGGCTGCGTATGGGTATACTGTAAGTATTTGCCGCTTCTGTGTTGCAAGTCGTTATTTGTTCCGTACTGTATTACACAACTTTCAAGCAGCATACTAGTTACTTGCGTTTTCTTGAAAAGTAAATATAGTTGAGGATTACGCCTTGACCAAAGCACATGTTCTTCAGTTTCCCTGTCTATACAAACTTATTTTGGTGATTCTACATCGACAACAGTTGGTGTCACGTTATTATATAGCCAAAAAAAAAAAAAAAAAGTACTTGCAAATACATGGAAGTGAATATTACGATCATTTAATTTACAGACCAGTTTCACCAAAAAAGTCACCCACAGCACATTTGGCTGTTTTATGTAGTACAGTTAGAATCTTCACACAGTTTGTCTTGTGCAGACAATAATTCATTGCTGTTCTTTTTATTGAGCGAAATTTAAAGTCTAAAACTTCACTACTTTGCTCACGTTGCTATTGCTATTTAACGTACTACTTTTATTTACTTGATAGAACTACTGGTGGCAAACTGCTACCGTTAATTATGTTTCTCGTTTATTCTGAGGCTTTTGTGATTGGTTGCGACAAATGTACACGATAGTTAGTTGAGAAAATGTGTACTTCCGTTTGAACATGTTAATTTCTTAGTTTGGGATAACATTTTTAAATGTCACTTTAACTAACTTTCCTTTTGAAATAATATTTTTAAATGTCACTTTGAGATAGATAGAGAGAGAGAGAGAGAGAGAGAGAGTCTTGTTTGATTTTCTATCTCGTGACAGTTCTTTCAGAGCAGAGAATCGAGTTCAATTAAAAAGAGCTGTGTCCTCATTTAGCATTATTCTGATAACAATATTCTCAAGAAATTTGTTTACAATGTGATTTCATAAGACGTTAACTACTTGACTAGGAGTCCATTGAAAGGTAGTCCCATTGAGAACCCTTCCTGTAGTGACCTGAATTGGTTGTTGAATGAGAAATGTGTAGTAGGTCAACAAACATCAGAACAATAAAAGTGGTACTTACTCCAAACAATAAACCAACTCATAGATTTGGCAACAGCTCAGAAAGCTATGACTGAAAATAGCCTATATCCCTGAAAACTGAATATGAAAGAAACTGGGAACAACAAACACCTACTCTCACAAACACATTAGCTTTGTCATTAATAATCCCTTGTCAAAATTGCAAGTCAATATACATTGGATAGACATGAAAAAAACTCAACAAGAGATACATACAGCACATAAAGACACTAAAAAGCGATAGCTGTCACTTCACGTTTTTCAGAACACGCTATAGATGTGGACCATAGGCCAGTCTGAGGGAGTATGTATATCTGGGATCTCCTCCCAAACCCCCGCGTTGTATCACCACTGAGGGGTTTATAAGCTCTTGGCTCCAGTTGGAGTGGAGACACGGGCAAAACCTTGTTTTTTTCAGACAGTGACTGGTATGCTGCCATGCACAACAGGCAAGTTGAGTGGAAACAGTGTCAACCTGCCAAATCAACCTGATTTGCATGGCAGCCTACATGTCAGAGATAGGAAATGGTTTTGAAGGCCCCAATATCTAGGCTGCCTTGCATGACAAACATGTTTTATTTGAATAGTATTGGCCTTACCAGCCTAATTTGCATGGTGGCCTGCAGGTCAGGAGCAAACGTATGATTTTCAAGCCCCTGATCTGTAGCCTGCCTTGCATGAAAGGCGTGTTGCAGAAGCAGTATTGTCCTGCTTTATTGAACTTTATTGCAGGTACTACACTTGGCTGGAGACAGGTTGAGATGCATAATAGAGGAGGAGATGGACAGTGTGAGGGGGAGGAGGAAGTGGACACAGAGAGGTGAGGGATGGAAGATGTATGAAACAGGTGACAAGTATACAGGAGCAGTGGGCAGGTGGAAAACGGAAAGGGAGAGGTGGAAACATGAAATACAGAGGTCAGGGGTAAGGGGGAGGAAGATATGGGAGGAGGAAATGGACAAAGAGAGGGGGAGGAGGAGACAGAGAGAGACTGGGAAGGAGGAGATAGGTAGAAAGATGTGGGAGGTTGATGTGGACAGACAAAGGAAGGAAGAGGGAGACAGAGAGATGGCGAATAGGAGGTGTGTTCAATATATGCATCCAACGCTTATGCAGCAAATAAATATTAACATTGATCTATAAATTCTTATATGTAGTGATAAACCTCAACAACAATTACCAGTTGAAAAAACTACAAGAAAAAGGTGGTAGAAAGGGAGGAAACACTACATGAGAACACAGCTCTCTGTTCTATGTTCCTGAAGAAGTGTTAGGAGGTAAAAAAATCAAATGCATACACACACACACACACACACACACACACACACACACACACACACACACACACGAGAGGTATCAATGTATTTACGGCCAGAAATATCTCACTTTATGCCATAAGTTCCAGTAATCACAATCACAGTCACGTTCATACCATTCGACTTATGTTGGTTGCTAATTACATTAATGATATCGGTAATTGTAAAGGTCAAACCCATCTATTGATCTTCTCTATTCTGATTGGTAACTTTCACATGTACAATAGTAAACGTCGCTTGTGAACCTTGTTGTGGTGAAATCAACAGACTTTGAACACCGAATGGTAGTTGGAGCTAGAGCATGGGACATTCCACTTCGGAAGTCGTTAGGGAATTCAATATTCCGAGATCCATAGTGTCAAGAGTGTGCCCCGACTGTGATCGCTGCGTTTGCTTAGAGTTGCCGGTGCTAATACACAAGCATCACTAGGTGAAGTAGCCGCAGAAATCAGTGTGGGACATAGAACGAACATATCCATTAGGACAGTGCAGCGAAATTTGGCGTCAGTGGGCTATGGCAGCAGACGACCGATGCGAGTGCCCTTGATGACAGTACGACATTGCCTGCAGCGTCTCTCCTGGTCTCGTGGCCATATCGGTTGAACCCTAGACAACTGTAAAACCATGGCCTGGTCAGACGAGTCCCAATGTCAGTCGATAAGAGCTGATGATAGGTTTCGTATGCGGTCTAGATCCCACGAAGACATGGGTCCAAGTTGTCAGCAAGGCACTGCCGGTGGTGGCTCTGTAAGGGTATGGGCCATGTTTAGTGGAATGGACTGAGTCCTCTGGTCCAACTGAACAGATCATTGACTGCAAATGGTTATGTTTGGCTACTTCGAGACATTCTGCAGCCACTCATGTACTTCATGTTCCCAAACAACGATGCATTTTTTACGACTGACAATGTTCCATGTTAACGGGCTACAATTGATCGTGGTTGGTTTGGAGAACATTCTGGACAATTCGAGCGAATGATTTGGCCACCCAGATTGCCCCACATGAATCCCATGGACCATTTATGGGACACAATCCAGAGGTCAGTTCGCACAAAAATTCTTGCACCGACAACTCTTTCGCAATTATGGATATATAGAGGCGGCATGGCTCAATATTTCTGCTGGGGACTTCCAACGACTTGTTGAGACCATGCCACGTCAGGTTTCTTCACTACGCTGAGCAGACGGAGGTCCGACACGATATTAGGAGATGTTCCATAACTTTTGTCAGTGTACTTTCTACAGGACAGGGGCTGCCGCAGGGAGGAGGGGTTTGTGCCTCTGGTCAGACAGGGCTGAGGTACACAGTCAACAAATATTGTTCTGCTGGACGCTGTTCCGGTGGCCCCACAAATTTTTTCGACGAGCTGTAGGCAACATCGTACGCAGCACAGAAGAAGCGAGAATAACGAACTGTGGAGAGTCGCTCACAGCAAGTAAATGGCCGTTTTACAACCGGGCCTAGATCAGTCAATGCACATTTTGCAGAAGGCATTGTACTCAGCCCACTGATTCACGGAAGGTAGGTGGAGTGGGAAACAATGTGAACAAGATCGCTTTCTCCTGTTATTCTCACGCGGCTCGTCCCAGCGGAGGTTCGAGTCCTCCATCGGGCATGGGTGTGTGTGTTTGTCCTTAGGATAATTTAGGTTAAGTAGTGTGTAAGCTTAGGTCCTGATGACCTTAGCAGTTAAGTCCCATAAGATTTCACACACATTTGAACATTTTTTTTTTTTATTCTCAAGGAAGCTTTGTTTAATGTCTTTTCGGTCTCCCTGTCAAAGCGAGTTGCGTCGACGGATGCCAACCACGATGGCATAAGGATTTCTTCCACATAAAGACTGAAGATTTTCTTATTGGGTGTTTTTAAAGAGTATTCGAGAGTGGGCTAAACAAGATACTGGTGAGGTACGGAATCGGATGTTCTAGAAATGGCGTCGGCAGGAAGCCAGCTGATTGGAGAACGTTTCACACAGTTTCCTTGGTGGGAGGACAGACAACACCAAATCTGGAGCTTCCTTTCTATTGGAGGTTTGTGTTTTGTGGCATAGACTCCGTGCAGATCAGGGTTCAGAGAGGAAGACACTAGGCAATACACAGGTTCAGAGATAAGACAGGGGATTTCAGAGTTCAGTGAAGAGATGCTGCACCGAGCGGAGCTTCTGCTCTGAGGGGTAACCTGTTCGTTGTCTGACGAGTGACAGTGGCAGCCACCAGCACCATACGCAGCTTGCATTCCTACACATCAATTACGGTGAGATTATCTGGCAGCATCGCCTGGTTAGGTAGGAGTGAAGTTAGGCGTTTTCGACACTTAATTAAATTCACGAGGCGATCAGGAATAGTTTCATATTTGTTTTCCGTTCACCATATGCTATGGTATCATAATCACCGCGTATGCACTAGTGGTCATGTTTCGTGCTACTAAATTGTTAAGATGTTACTTAATTCTGAAATCCTTGAGTCCTTTTCCAGAAACTTTGCTAGGTTAATCAGTTCTTGTTGTATCTCATTCATTTATTCCAATGAAATATTGCTTTTGTTGTGTGCTAATTACACTCTATTTTAATGACTCAAAAAATGGCTCTGAGCACTATGGGACTTAACTTCTGTGGTCATCAGTCCCCTAGAACTTAGAACTACTTAAACCTAACTAGCCTAAGGACATCACACACATCCATGCCCGAGGCAGGATTCGAACCTGCGACCGTAGCAGTCGCGCGGTTACGGACTGAGCGCCTTAACCGCGAGACCACCGTTTAAAGACTCGTACATGTTGAGTTAAGATTATAAAAGTAGAAGGTTCATCTGGGCCATGTTTTTAATTCAGTAATTAGTGAATCCCTTTGTAAGGATCGGTGCACCGTACCCCTTAATGATGCAGGTTGATGAAGTATGGATGGCAAGGGCCTGTCAGGCAACATGGGTGTTAATGATTCAGCATTAGCCAATTATACGTTTATTATATTTAATTTACAACTGAATCGTTTTCTCTACAGCAGCAATGAGGAGGAGTGTGAGACAGCACGCAGAGCCGGTAGCTGGTGGCCAAGCGGTTCTAGGCGCTTCAGTCTGGAACCGCGCGACCGTTACGGTCGCAGGTTCGAATCCTGCCTCGGACATGAATGTGTGTGATGTCCTTAGGTTAGTTAGGTTTAAGTAGTTCTAAGTTCTAGGGGACCAATGACCTCAGATTTTAAGTCCCATGGTGCTCAGAGCCATTTAAACCATTTTGAACAGCAAGCAAAGTGGAAGTGCTGACGCACACAGCTTGGCAAGTCTCTCAAGGCTTCCAGCTTCACAGCGGCTCACACAGGATGAACGGCGCCGGCAGGCGTTCCTCCGCCGGCAATGGCACCCAATGGCTGGACAGTGCTTTTTGCTATGGCACACTAGTGGACCTCGTACGGAGTGCCCCTGTAGGTTTCCAGCAGCTCTGTATAGAACGGTGATGGTAGCGCAGAGATACAGCATAACCTCTGTACCAGAGGAAGGCCGTGGACACCGGTGTCCACTCACAAATGGAAGTCGGAGGCAGCAGCATCCAGTGCACCTTCCAAGTACAGCGACAGAGTGGTAGTGCATCACGCACCATCAGTTTGGCTCCCAGTGAGCTAATGGTGCGTGGTTCGAAGTCTTTACATCAACAGGTGAAAGGCTGGCAGCACACACCGGCTAAGTACAGCAGAACAGGCGGGCTGCAGTCTCGAAGGTATTAGTCAGCACATCATACATTCTGCCTCGATGCTGGCTCACTGCAACTGGGAAATGGAAAGACTCAGGGGCCCAAATAGTTGTCAGTTGGAGATTGTTACATTACGTCTTGGTGAGGATGACCAAATGTGGCCTGGATTTCTGGATTCATCAGTATTCTTCAGCACAGCTCAGTGTCTCAACTGTACCTTTTAGCTCTTCAGCGTCGCACTTTTGTGCAATATGAGCAGATTCAAAGGCGTTCTTGTGTTGTTACGAAACCTTGCAGCGCTGTCAGAACGACGTTATGTCTTGCTGAATTGGCGATTCGGATATGTCACTCAAGCGACACGTGATAATGATCTCAGCTATGTGCCGCAGTATTGCAGTATCGGGTTTCTGCCTGTTTGTCATTCCGGTTGTGACAAAACGGTCGAGCCTGCCTTGGTGTGGCTCGGCAACAGCCGGAAAAAACTAAGAACTTTTTACTTTCGCCCTATAGTTTTCTGGTTGCAGTGCCTTTCTCCCTGCAGTATATCTTTAATAATTTTTGTCTAGCCGCTAAACATCCGGGTCTCATTTACCAGGGCCACCTATTTGATATCGTTAAATCTATTGCGTGCAGTTCTTTACTCTGTATCTGAGTTCTTTCGGAAGCGATCCGCCTCGCACTAACCCATCTAATGCGGATCCTTACAAAACTAGAAAACTCATGGTCAGGGCTTGGTTGGAACTGGTTTGATAGAAATCTATCCAGGGGTTTGGGAGAACATGCCGGGCGTAGTCACACACACTCTGCTATATGTCGGAGATGATAATGCCAAAACAACCACCAACAACGAAAAAAAAGCTAAAGCAACAATCAAAAGTAATATCCTGTAACCAAAAATTACAAATTCCGACACAAGTAACATGCAGAATTATTCCTAAGTACCGCTGATGTTTTTGAAGGTGACTGCACAGAAAAGAGACACCTACCAGCAGATAGAGCATCTCCCCGAGTTTTTAACTCACATTGTAGGTGCTCAGTGAGGGCACGGTTTGTGATACATCAAACTCTTGTCATATACATACGAAAACATCATGGTCAGTATCAGGAACGACGGAAAACGTGAAAAATGACAAAAATTTTTGCATAAACCTGTGAACCACACATGATTGATTATTTGTTGAACTACTGTAAGCCGGTCGCAGTGGCCGAGCGGTTCTAGGCGCTACAGTCTGGAACCGCGCGACCGCTACGGGCATGGATGTGTGTGATGTCGTTAGGTTAGTTAGGTTTAAGTAGTTCTAAGGTCTAGGGGACTGATGACCTCAGATGTTAAGTCCCATAATGCTCAGAGCCATTTCAACCATATGAATCCTCAGAAAGTTCTGCAAAAAGACGCAGTTAAGTTGTTCAGAAATAATGGTGCAGCTCTGGTCAGATGACTGTTTTCTTCTGGTTAGGATTTTTTAAATAAGACCCAAGAAGAAGAGCTGCCCTCAGTTTCAGCTGAATTCGAAGGGACAGCATGCGCTTCCGCAGTCGATATTCCCAACCACTGAGCTGCATGGAGCAGCTCTTTAGGTACATTGTGCGTTACAGTCGTTTTTCCAACGGCTGGAGCCTCAGAAGCTTAGGAGAGGTTACTACTTCGACGACCAATCATTCGACTATATTATTATTCATAAGTCGTGATAACTCATGGCTAATGTAATGGTGATAATGTGATGGTGATCATTCAGTCCAGTTGATCATCCATGGTGCCGTTGATTTAATGGTAATTGTTCCACTGCTGTTGTATCTTTAGTTGATAATACCTCCCTCTCACTCGTCTCATTTTCTAATGTGTTACAATACCTGTGATTTTCCTGACCCAGGATTTATTTTACATAGGTTCAGTGATATAAGCACTCTTTGCTGCATATTTCAGTGTTATTAATATTGCTCATTAGGTGTACCTGGTTTGTACGTCCTTTTGAAGATCGCAATATATGTCTTTTTCGAGTCTAAGTAGTTTAAGTAGTGTCATACAATTCTGTGTGTAGCTTCAGTCATGTCAGTTGTGACAGAACAGAAACTGTGGGGTTATATTCAAGCCGATTTCCCATTTTTAATGGAAGATTAGAATAGCTGGGAAATGCTGCCATAAATGACAGATCTGTCCCTATAAAGCATGGATCTGGATTTGACATCGAAGTAGACGACGTCCGACACTAAAAGGAAGTGATAAGTGGTTCTTGAAGAATCCAGAGAAAAAACTGGAAGTAATGGATGTAGTGCTACGGATGTATGATGATAGTTAAGTACACTTACTAAGGATGGAATGGAGAAAGGATGGAGTAAGCAGAATCTCTCGCGTTCACATCGTCCTTCTTTGCGTACTGTGGAGGTCTGCTGCAAGTTCGACTTAACATGGGTCTCATATACTTGAACAGTAATCCAGCAGGGGTCGTAAAAGTCTGTTGCATGCAGTCTCTTTTCTAGGCTAATTGTAGGTTCCTGAATTCGTGATGCGATTCTCCTCATATTTCTATGGCTACATGTTTTTCGTTATGATAATGCTTGCCAGGAATATGATATTAGGTATTTGTCCCTTTGACTTTTGTCGCAAGTGTCAAGTTTCTAGGTCGTGACAACCGCCTATGTTCGAAGTCAACGTGCAACAAACAACTAAAAGGCGATATATGGCAGCAACAACAGTGGAGTGCATATAAAACGTGTCGGAGGGACGCGGAAAAACACTGCAGTCTTTGTCGTAGCGCAGAAACAAAGCTACACTCCTGGAAATTGAAATAAGAACACCGTGAATTCATTGTCCCAGGAAGGGGAAACTTTATTGACACATTCCTGGGGTCAGATACATCACATGATCACACTGACAGAACCACAGGCACATAGACACAGGCAACAGAGCATGCATAATGTCGGCACTAGTACAGTGTATATCCACCTTTCGCAGCAATGTAGGCTCCTATTCTCCCATGGAGACAATCGTAGAGATGCTGGATGTAGTCCTGTGGAACGACTTGCCATGCCATTTCCACCTGGCGCCTCAGTTGGACCAGCGTTCGTGATGGAAGTGCAGACCGCGTGAGACGACGCTTCATCCAGTCCCAAACATGCTCAATGGGGGACAGATCCGGAGATCTTGCTGGCCAGGGTAGTTGACTTACACCTTCTAGAGCACGTTGGGTGGCACGGGATACATGCGGACGTGCATTGTCCTGTTGGAACAGCAAGTTTCCTTGCCGGTCTAGGAATGGTAGAACGATGGGTTCGATGACGGTTTGGATGTACCGCGCACTATTCAGTGTCCCCTCGACGATCACCAGTGGTGTACGGCCACTGTAGGAGATCGCTCCCCACACCATGATGCCGGGTGTTGGCCCTGTGTGCCTCGGTCGTATGCAGTCCTGATTGTGGCGCTCACCTGCACGGCGCCAAACACGCATACGACCATCATTGGCACCAAGGCAGAAGCGACTCTCATCGCTGAAGACGACACGTCTCCATTCGTCCCTCCATTCACGCCTGTCGCGACACCACTGGAGGCGGGCTGCACGATGTTGGGGCGTGAGCGGAAGACGGCCTAACGGTGTGCGGGACCGTAGCCCAGCTTCATGGAGACGGTTGCGAATGGTCCTCGCCGATACCCCAGGAGCAACAGTGTCCCTAATTTGCTGGGAAGTGGCGGTGCGGTCCCCTACGGCACTGCGTAGGATCCTACGGTCTTGGCGTGCATCCGTGCGTCGCTGCGGTCCGGTCCCAGGTCGACGGGCACGTGCACCTTCCGCCGACCACTGGCGACAACATCGATGTACTGTGGAGACCTCACGCCCCACGTGTTGAGCAATTCGGCGGTACGTCCACCCGGCCTCCCGCATGCCCACTATACGCCCTCGCTCAAAGTCCGTCAACTGCACATACGGTTCACGTCCACGCTGTCACGGCATGCTACCAGTGTTAAAGACTGCGATGGAGCTCCGTATGCCACGGCAAACTGGCTGTCACTGACGGCGGCGGTGCACAAATGCTGCGCAGCTAGCGCCATTCGACGGCCAACACCGCGGTTCCTGGTGTGTCCGCTGTGCCGTGCGTGTGATCATTGCTTGTACAGCCCTCTCGCAGTGTCCGGAGCAAGTATGGTGGGTCTGACACACCGGTGTCAATGTGTTCTTTTTTCCATTTCCAGGAGTGTATTTACCTGGCGAACAAAAGGGCATGATCATCGGCTTCCGGGCCAGGGATGGACTCATTTCCGAAACGGCTAGGCCTGTAAACTGTTCCATCGCTGCCGTGCTGACGTGCAACTGTTCAGCCACTGAACGCCGAGATGAAACAAGGGGCTACCAGTAGTGTCTCCTCAACGACCGTTCAGCGAACGATACTGCATATGGGCCACCACAGTCGGTACTGGTTTCATGTACACTTGCTACTGGTGTTTATCGGTGACGAAGCTTGGAATCTGCACGACAGTACCGCAACTGGACGTCCATTGACTGGCAAGCGCCCTTTTTAGATGAATCAGCGAAAAGCGCCATTTTTAGATGAATCAGTGAAAAGCGCCCTGTTTAGATTAATCATGTTTTATGCTCCATCAGCCAGATCGTCTTCTGAAAGCAAACACCCTGCAACAGTCGTCGAAAGAGTCAGGGCTGGAGGAGAGAGTGTTGATGTCTTGGGATCAACTCATTCTGGAAGGCACAGTGGATAAACAAAAGAATGCGTCTACCCTTGGGGACCATACCCACCCCCTGCGCGCAGTTTGTTTTTCTTCGGCGCAATAGCATCTACCAGCAGGACAATGCGACGTGTCACACAGCGCGGGGTGTGCCAGGTAACCCCGCCTCCCTGGGCACCTACCGCGCTGGGGCCCTGCGCTGCCGTTCCCGCCTGGGTACCGTCAATTCCTTCCTTTATGCGAACAGGTATGCAGTCTAGAGCTATTCGTTGTTCAGTCCAGCGTTGGTTCGGTGTAGAGTCGGAGACGAGTTGTTATTGTGTGAGATTTTGTTGTTGCGCGCGAAAATTTTCCTGCTTTCGAATGGGTATGTGTGTGGCGTACGGTTCCAATAACCGTAGGAAAAAGAAAAAGAAAATATCGAGAGGAGAAGGATTTCTTTCCACCGCTTTCCTAACGATCCAGAACTGAAGGAGAAATGGATTCGAGCGATCAGAAGAGACAACTGGAAACCTTCAACTCACAGCCGTATCTGCAGCTGTCATTTCAGCGAGGAAGACTTCGAGAATTCTTCTCCTTTTCGAAGATATTTGAAAAAAAGATGCAGTTCCATCGATATTTAGTTCACATCCACCACATCTACAGCCATCAACATCAGCTTCAAAGGTAAGAAGAGTTCTCAAACGTGTTACTTCGCCTTTACCATCGTCAGTGCCCGAAAAAGTACCAAAAACTGATTTAACGATAACTAAAGAAAAACTAGAAAAGACCCAACAAAAACTAAATGAATCTAGAAAAAAACTGCGGAATATGAAACTGAAACAAAAGAGACTGCAATTAAAAGTGACTAGTTTAACAGATACCGTTAAAGAACTAAAAAGAAAAAATCTTATTCAGTCAAAGCACGGCGATTTGTTGTGCAACATTTCTCCATCATTGTGTCTTGTGCAGAGAGAGTCAGAAAAGCGTGTGAATCCAAACATGAAGAAACAGTACGGTGACTGCATACGGAATTTCGCCACGACGTTGCATTTCCTCTCTCCTAAGGCTTACAACTTTGTACGACACACTTTTCAGACTTGCCTGCCGCATCCACGAACAATTGCTAAGTGGTTTTCTTCCATCAATGCTGAACCAGGTTTCAGCTCAGAAGTCTTCCGGGTACTGAAAGAAAAATGCAAACTTCATCATGGACTTGTTTGTAGTTTGATATTCGATTCAACGACAATTCGACAGCATATTGATTGGGATGGAAAAAAGTTGTATGGATACATGGACTTCGGATGTGGAAATACGGACGACGGAGCCCCAATTGCCAATGAAGTGTTCGTCATTCATCTCGTGTGCATCAATTCATTGTGGAAATTCCTCTGGGTTACTTCTTCATTAAAGGGATCACCAGCGAACAAATTTATTGCCTGAATTCTCGGTGTTTGCAACTTCTGTCAGACATAAACATAAAAGTCGTCTCAGTCACCTGTGATGGTACTTCATCCAATTTTGCGTGTTTCGGAAAATTTGGTTGTAATTTCAAAGACCCAAAGCAGCTGGTAACGCATTTCGAAACAGGACCTCATCATGTCAATGTGTTTTTCGATCCATCACACAAGCTAAAGTTAGCAATTCTCTCCATGACTTGCAAGAATTAGTGGACTCAGATGGGAGAGGTATATGCTGGAAAGTCTTCGATAATCTGTTACATTTGCAACAAATGGAAGGAAAAAATCAGCACGTCTGGTTCAAAAATCAAAAAATGAAAGTGAAGCTAGCAGCTCAGTTGCTTAGTACGAGTGTAGCGGATGCACTGAAATATTGTAAAACGGAAGGCATTCCAGGCTTCGAAGACTGTGATGGAACTATCAAATTCGTAAATATTTTTAATGATTTATTTGATGTACTAAATTCCAAAACTATTAGAGAAAAATATTTAAAACAAGCAATAAATGAAAATAATGAACTTGATGTTTGTCTAACTTTAGAGAGGGCAGAAACTTACATTCTGCAACTAAAAGAAAAAAACGGCAGATTAGTACTCAATGGTCCCTGTAAAACTGGTTTTATGGGTCTTCTGATATGCATCAACAGCATGCGCAGACTGTATGTCAGATTTATGAAAGAGGAGAAGTTGCTGAAATATATACCCATGTATGAAATAACTCAAGACCATTTGGAGAGATTGTTCTGCTATATCAGAAGGAGAGGAGGAAACTTCGACAACCCAAGTGCTTACGAGTTTTGCCACTTGTTCAGGAAAATTATTGTGCACAAGCAGTTACATGAAAGTGATGTTAGCAGTGGAAATGTAATACCACTTGATAAAATTGACCTTTTGGAACTTGGAATTGGAAGCAAATTAAGCAGTGAAGATAAAATAAATATGTCTACCCCTAAATCAAGCTTGTTGGACGCAGAAGTTTCAAGGGGAAGTGATGAAGAAGATGAACCCTTCTTACCAATGGAGCCAGTTTTTTCCACGTTAAGTATGGATGTTGTGGAATACATTGGAGGATACGTTGTGCGGAGCCTAGGGTGGAAAATAAAATGTGAAGAATGTTTGGTGGCAATCAGTGGACATAACGAAAACAAGCCTTTGAACTTAGCTGTCAATTTGGTTTCAATTAAAAACCGTGGAGGGTTGGTGCAGCCTTCGTCTGATATGAATCGCATATGTAGGATTTGTGAAAACATTTTTAAGACAAGCACATTGAAAGGGAGATCAAAGAGCAATCTTACCTTTTATTGCAACAGTTTGCTCAACCAGTGCTCAAATCTCAATTTATTTGTCGACTCGCTACACTTCTCAAATGGTGGGGAAGACGATCACAGAAACTGGATAATTGACAACATTGGGAAAATTTATTTTAGTTTGAGAATCAAGAAATATATATGTGTTAAAAACCAGAATATTGAGGAACAAAAAATTAGACAAAAACTTTAAAAAATTGTTCATTTCAAAGGTCAATAATAAAAATTTGTTAGAAATAATTAAGCTTACTCCTTTATTTATTTACTCATTTTAATTTATGATAATGTTCAAATTAATAAGAATTAATGCTGAATTATGCTAGGATTAAAAAACAGCTTTTCCATTATTATTTCTAGGAAGAGAATGGTGCAGAGAGACAATGAAAAAGAATTGTGCACAATCTATTTGCTTTTTCCGTTATTTCTTTTGTGAATAATAACAATAATCTACAGGTAATTTTGGATGCTTATTGCCGTGCGAAAGTAATAAAATTAGCAAGCAGTTATAGTATGTGTTAAATAAGTAAGTTTTTCAGTGAAAGTAATGCCATGCAATTTGATTTGTTTTTAAGTTTTTTTATCTCGCCGCCTATATTATTTAGTTTATTTGTTCATCTCCAAGAATACGTTAATAACTAACAACTAGAGAACTGTCACAACTGACTCAAATTTAGTGAATCCTAGGTCACGAAAAGCACACATCACTGTTTTCTGACACTCCTGCCCCCCGGTAGTGCGCTATGCAACTACATCATGCCACATATTACGAATCAATACTTTTGAGAGATGCTCTGTCTGTTAATATGTATCTTTTTTGTGTGTCTTGCAGTTTCCACACAGTTGTCTTCTGAAACCCCAGGTGTTCTTATGAGTAACCCTCAATAACTAAAACATCAGTAATTCCATTTCAGGCCTAGTTGTTTTGCTCCATAGAACATACAACAATATACAAGGGCGCACAAATGTATGGCCAGTGGGGAGGGGGGTGAGGTCTTCCCCCAGTTTTCAGGGAAAGGAAAAAAACAAGGTGTATTCAGGTGCTTTTCTTTCAACAAAACGATTTGAAAGCCTATACAGGTTTTTAACATGATCGCATCCGAAAAATTTTTGCTACTTAAATGTCGCCATTCATCTTCCAAAATATTAAAAACAAACGATTCCCCATTTTCTAGTCCCTCCTCCCCTAAAAACTATCCCATGGGCGCCACTGACATTATAACAAAAATCATTATTAGGTGCAGATGACAAACTGTGTAAAAATATCAACCGTACCGCACAAGATAGACAGCAATATTAATATGGTAACATGTATATCTTTGGTGAACCAGTTTTGCGAATCTGTTGATGCTAATGTCAACTTGCTTGTACCTTCTTGTCCTCAACGCGGAATTCTCGGTATGAAGTGAAACTACCGAATATTTAGTCCACGATAACTGGCTCTGACTTCGAACACGTTCTCTCCACTAGAAAATCAGATTAGTCTGCGTAATGCAGTACCACGTGAGCGACACCGAACTGCGGCTTAAAATCAGCTGATTGTTAGGCTTGAAAGGTTTAGCAGTTATACAGGCGTAGCTGTTGCTCTTTCAGGCGTGCATTGTGCTGGCTTTTCCACATATAGGCGCGAACAAAAATATGGAAACATCAAAAACACCATACTATAACATGCCTAATATGGTATAGCAAACTCGTTGGCTTTCAAAACAGCTTCCAGTCGTCTCAGAATGGATAAATACAGGTCCTGTGTGGTTTAAAAGGGAATCTTATACCATTCTTCCTGAAGAATAGTGCCAAGTTTAGATAACGACGATGGATGTAGATAGCAATCACGCATTCTTCCCCAAACTAGACCACAAAGGCTCAACAATACTGAGCTCTGGTGGCTGTGGTCACCAGGTGAAAAGCGAAAATTAATCACAGAGCTCACAAAACCAGTCCTGGACGATGCAAGCTGTGTTAGTAAGAGCCCTTGTCGTCTTGGAACACAACATCACCATTGAGATACAAAAATTGTACCATGGAATACACCTGATCGTCAAAAATGGTCACATAATCCTTGGCAATAATGTGACCCTACAGAGTAACCATGGAGTACCACGATATGGTTGCCCAAATCGTCACCAAACCATGCTTCAATCACCGAGACGTACATTTAACCAGTTTAAACAGAGTAAAACAAGACTCATGTAACCAAATTATTTTCATCCATTGCTCGATAGTCAGATTTTCCTGTTACGGACACTTGTATCACTGATAGCTGGTTTCGGAATTCCAGGTAGTTCTAAAATTCCCTGCTTGTCGAGCTCCCTTAGTGCTGTTTTGGCACCGACAGGATTTGCGAGTGCGACATTCAGTTCTGTAGTGACTTCTCCAGCTGTCGTCCACTTATTTTTCGCCTCAATCCTTTTTAATGACCGTGCGTCACGTTCACTGAGCGCAAGCTTTCGTTCGCATTGCAACTTAGCGGATGATGTTTTTCTGCTTTCCCTGTGTGCGGTGCAAATCCTCTATACGGTACCTTCTGAATCGCCAAACACTTCGGCTACCTTAGTCACGGAAGCATCCACCATAATCGCACCAACAATTTGGCCACGTTCGAATTCACTCAGCTCCAGCATAATGCACTCAAAACTACACAGAAAACAGTTTTGACCACTACTGACACTCTCAAGGTACAGATTTCAAAAATGGTTCAAATGGCTCTGTGCACTATGGGACTTAACATCTGAGGTCATCAGTCCCCTATACGGTACCTTCTGAATCGCCAAACACTTCGGCTACCTTAGTCACGGAAGCATCCACCATAATCGCACCAACAATTTGGCCACGTTCGAATTCACTCAGCTCCAGCATAATGCACTCAAAACTACACAGAAAACAGTTTTGACCACTACTGACACTCTCAAGGTACAGATTTCAAAAATGGTTCAAATGGCTCTGTGCACTATGGGACTTAACATCTGAGGTCATCAGTCCCCTAGAACTTAGAACTGCTTAAACCTAACTAACCTAAGGACATCACACACATCCATGCCCGAGGCAGGATTCGAACCTGCGACCGTAACAGTCGCGCGGTTCCGGACTACAGCGCCTAGAACCGCACGGCCACCGCGGCCGGCTCAAGGTATAGAGGACATTGCAGAGTTACCATTCGTGGTCAAATAAAACAGCCAGCTTGGCTATCATCTGCATTTATTGCCAAACTGGCGGTTGTCGCGGCGTTTCCATATTTTCGTCCAACTTCCATACGTTAGGTGGTGGAGCATTTGCTCTCCAGAACTGATGCCTCTAACATGACACGCCTTTGTGACACCCTTTAGCTTAAAATATTCCGGTCTTCCTCAATCATCTGATCACAGACAAGACCAACTGATGACCTCTAAGGCGACTGATTGGACAAGTCTACTCTTATCGAAGCTGTGCTGTTATTTCTTTACCTACATGTGCACAACACATGCTGTATTGGTCTAATAATATCTCTTCGTGTCACCCAGCGTTGCAGCGACACTTTGATAATGGTAAGAACTCAACAGTTGTGCAGTTCACCACCAGTCCGTAATACGTGCCGATCGTACAAAAACAGATTTGCGCTCGCGTGCGAGGCGGCTCAGTTGTAAGACGGCTCGTATTCGAGAGGGAGGTGGTTCAGATCCCGCTCCGGCTATCAAGATTTCGTTTCTGCACGGTTTTCATAAATAGGTCAAGACGATGCCAGGATGATTCCTTCCTCATCCTTCCTCGGTGTACGTGCGTGGCGGGCGTTCATTCTCTACTGACGTAGTCGGTGGGACGTTACTTCCTAGCTTTCATAATTTTTTTTTTTTTGTTGCTGATACACACGTAGATAATTCTCACGAAGTATGACCTGCTGCCATTGTCAACGCAGCCACAATTCTTCGGAGGTGGCGAAGAAACTTCTTTATTTAAATGAGTGTGTCTGTACTTAAATTGCTGAACCACTGAGAAGATGAAACTTTTACGTTATTTGATTCTGAAACAGCTGAGTAAAACTGAACGCACTGAGCCTACTTTCTCTTTACTTTTTCTTATCATGTCAACACTGACTCACAATATTCTAGCGCGACGCAATCTGACTGCTCAAAAACAAACAAAAGTTACAACCTGACTTCAAATAATTAATACAAAAGAATGGCCCTGAATAAGAAGCAATCCTGACAATAACCTATACATTTCATCAAGCACTTACCTCACAAAAATCTTCATTATGCGAACTACTGCAATACAGCGAGTGTCAGTACTGCCAGCTAAATAAAAGATTCTATCTACTAAAGCCATTAACTACTAATAGGCATGTGGTTAGCAAAGGAAAGATTTTGTTGCAAACCAAATAATGCATTTTTTTACCTTAATAATGTGACATCCAGTTCAAACACGAATATAAATCGTCATTGACATCCAGTACAGAGATACATAATTATGAATAATTTTAAATCTCCAAGTCGGATACTTCCAAATCGTTAGCCTTCGCTAACACTTCAGACCTCTACCCTCCATCAATGCTAACTTCTCACATCTAACATCCATCACTGCAGGCTTTTCACTTCCAACTGCGCAACAGTACTTCCATCACTGCTGGCGACTACCTTTCATGTGCGTAACAGTACTTCCATCACTGCTGGCGACGAACTTCCAACTGCTCAACACTTCTGACAAAAGCGCTACACAGAGCTACTAACACAGAAGCAGCACACTTACAGCATGTTATAATTAAAGCGAAAAATATTCATTTCGTGCTGGTTATTCGTTAAAATCACTTGAGGGTTTTGATACTCCAAGACGATTAATGCTCTTAGGAATTACTGCACACCGTATAATGGTTACTGTTCCATTCTGATAATGGAAACACTTTGTTTGTTCCTGTAGTTACGGGTCATCTTGCATACGAATTACAATGTAGTTACATTTCTAACAAAAAAATTTCCTTAAATCATCATCTTCCTGATGCATACCACAATTTATAATTTTATAGCAAATACATATTCTGAATGTCGATTATAGTTTTACAGGTGCTTTCGTCTGCTTATATCAAACACAACGAACACAGTGTTTAATACATCTGGCTTCCAGCTGTGCTGCCGAGTGGCTTTGACTGGCGTCTGCTGTGTTTGTGTTTAGACGTTACTTTCGCCTGGAATTTAGGTTGGTGAGGTACTTCACAATCCCGATTCGATACCGCTGTACCGACGGTACGCGTAGAGAGAGAGAGGAGGGCAGGTAGCTCGTTGTCATTCGTTCCAAACATGTGAGAACATGGTGTAGAAAACGTGACGTCGTTCCCTGAAGGCAGCATCATGCTGTCACCTGATCTGCACTTTCCAACCGCAACAACACCTTCAATAAATCTTGAGCAACACCAACCATTTGATACAAAAAAAGATTTTCAAAATAGTAGTCTATGCCTGTTTCTAACGCCAGTGTCCGCTAGCGATGAATTACAGAAGGCATTGTTAAGGTTAGTTATATGTTTCTAAATTGTAACTTCCCTTAATGCGTCTCTATCAGTACACCAATTGCTATATTACCTCTCAGAGGCAACAGAGGATATTGAGATACGTCAATTTTGATTTTTTCATGATTTTCGCCAATCGTCGTGGGTAGCAGAGTCCCCACCGCTGTTGAAACATTGTATTTCGATGGGACATTAGTAGAGGACAACAAAGGAAACGATTCAAAGCGTCATACTGTGTACAGAGGAGGAAGCTCCAAGCAGACAAGGCCGACGTTGCAGAACTATAGTCGTGCAATAAGCTCAACTTGCAGCGAGGCCATGCGTGGGCCTTTGGGTGACTGGATGGTCATCAGTAAAATTTCTCAATTCGTCGAACGTGGAGCATCAACTGCGTTGCTAAGAAAGGCGCACTTGTTCGTCGATCTGGTTCCGGACGGCTTTACCTTACAGATTCTGGACTGGATCGTTGCATCTGAAGAACATACAGAGTTTTACGATATTCACTTGTTCTTTTCAGTCCTCCTCATCCCATTCTGATGGTTCTCATTATCAAACTTATACAGATGACATAATGGTTAAGATAGCGAACAAATGGCTATGACGAAAAGTCTTTAAACAGAGTCCTAAAGTGGAAGAAAGTAGCGGGCAAGAAAACGAAAGAGGACGCAGCTTTATAGTAGTTCGTGACCGAACTCATCAGAAAATTCCTCCAACGTAAAGGTTTAAGCAGTTTTTTTCGGCTGCCATAAAATAAAAGATATTCTAGGATCGACGAAGGACCAACCAGAACAGCTTCACACAGCCGGAGTGCGCGAATTGCTTTAGTGTAGTAAAGTGTACAAAAAAGAAACAAGTGCAGGAATTCAAGCATGCCACAATGGAATCAGATAGGGAAAACAGCAGTTGGGATGTTATGAAATCATATGTAACAAATGCAGCCACAAACGTATTAGGAATTAGGAAATTAGAGCCTCGAGAGCCTTCGATGACCCTAGAAATATTGAATCTTATTGACAATGAGAACAGACTACATGGTAAAAAGAAAACTCCTTGATCAATATGAAGCAATCAAAAACAAAGTACAACAACGTGCCCCTTACAGAAAAAAAAAATGGCTAGGAAGAATAAGCAAAGAAATAGAAGATGATTTTAAATACGAAGAACAGGATGAAGCTTACTCAAAGATTGCAACACAGAGAGGCAAACAAGAGTAACAAAGTGGGGGATATGAATGGGAAACTGCCATTTGACATAGAAGATGTAAGTGGCAGATGATAAGAGATACTGAAGACCCAATCAGTGGTCCTCAAACTGAGAAGTTTAGGTTAGTACATTGGAAATGAAAAGTTAATTGATGAAAACAATAAGGGACTGTCGATAACAAGAGTTCATCTTTGCTATAAATGGGTTAAAATCAAGGAAAGCAACAGGTATGGATGATTTCCCTGCAGATCTGCAAAACAGTAGCGACAGTACCAAAAGTAAATTATTTACTGTGGGATCTAAATGTTCTGAAGAGGCTGTCATACCACCTTGCTACACAAAAAGTGGAATATTGCATTACCCAAGGGGGCAAACGCAAAGGACTGTGCAAATAGTAGAACACCAGCAGTTCTGTCATACGCATCAAAAATGTTACTGTCAATAGTAGAAGAGGGGATTAAAAAGAAAACTTAGCCAGTTATCAGGGAATGGAACGAGAGGAGCAATATTGGCATTATGTCAAGTTTTGGGGTAGAGCATTAGAAGCAAACGACAAAGCATTATATAACATTTATCGAGCTAGAAATCTCATTTTGTATAGTTGATTAGAAGCTATTGTTTAAAGTAATGCATGAAGTAGGACTTGATGAGAAAGACATACGATTAATTTTGCTAATATGCTAAAGTCAAAGTACTGAAATGGATATTAATGGTGGCAAGGAAGAAGCAATGTTCATCGAGGAGGCAATAACAACAATGAAAGAAAAGAGAACCGGAATGAAAATTGAAGGTATTCATATTAACTGCATCAGATTTGCCCATGTTATTGCAATAGTGGCAGACTCAGCGAGAAAACTAAATAAAATGCTTAAAGTCTTAAATTATGAGATAACAAAGCTAAAAATAAAAATAAGTATTACGAAGACAGAAGTCATGGTTATAGACAATCAAGGAGGCAGAGGTAAGACTGGCATAAAAATAGGCAGTGAGCAACTCGAGGAAGTAACTGAATATCACTACCGCAGTAGCACCCCGGTGGGAAACAATAGATGTCAAGAAAATCAAGAGAAGAATAGCAGTGGTCAAGAGTGCCTTCCAAAACAAGAACAATCCTCTACTGAACAAGCACATCATCTTTCAGACTAAGAAAAAATTCGTGAAGTCCACTGTGCGGAAAGTCCTGACATATGGATGTGAAACCTAGAAGTTAGCAAAGCAGGGGAAATCTCGCCTCGAAGCTACGGAAGATGCTGATTCTGGGAGAAGAATGACAAGAACTAGCTCGACTGTCAGAAAAACGATTGTTCTACAGGAAATATGAGAGAAGAAAAAGCACTGAAAGTTACAGCCCAATGCAAAGCGAAATACGCTGGACACTTAATTATGGCACAGAGACTAGCCTTAACAAGTCAGAAATAAAACGTCTGCTGTCTATGCAAACCAGACGTGAAAATGCTGTGTACCCAGTGGCACCATCACGCCATGTCCTGGGCTCGCATGACGACGGCGGGTACAGTCTGGAAACAAACAACTTTTTGCAACTGATAGCGGGGGGATGGTACGATTACCAGTAATATACGACGGAGAACCAGTCTTGTTTCCAGAGCTGTAACTATTATTTATTTACCAATGACACGTTTCGCCTGATTCAGGGGTCATCAGATTGGCTGATATTAGATGGTGTGGGGCACATGGAATACCTAGCATATAAAACAGTATTGCCATTAGTTGCTGGACCGTTTTGCATCCCCAGTATCCAGTGCGCCAAACTCCATATAATATCAGCCTGCCTGATAATGCCTGTGTCAGGCGAAACGCCTCATTGGTAAATAAATAATAATTACAACCCTACAACCAAGGCTTTTTGCTTCTTCATTAGTCAGGAAAGGTTCGTTCTCCTCCTGTACGTGCAGATGTATCCACCATGTTGCCGTACGCGGGCCGCGCGGGATTAGCCGAGCGGTCTTGGGCGCAGCAGTCATGGACTGTGTGGCTGGTCCCGGCGGAGGTTCGAGTCTTCCCTCGGGCATGGGTGTGTGTGTTTGTCCTTAGGATGATTTAGGTTAAGTAGTGTATAAGCGTCGGGACTGATGACCTTAGCAGTTAAGTCTCATAAGATTTCACACACATTTGAACATTTTTTTGCTGTACGCGGATCCGCTGAACTGAGACTCGCCTGAAAGGCCCGAATATACCAGATTCCGTGCCAACGTGGCAAGACAGTTACTGCACAAACAGTGCCCATCATCGAAGAGCGGTATACTCTACTAAAGTATCCTAACAAGTTGGCACTTACAGAGAACTGTCTGTCCGAGACTCATACGATGAAATACGAATGCACCGGGGTTTTAGCACAATTGTTGAAATAGTGGGACAGCGCCGTTAGAGAGGGGATGGAAATACGCACCGGGCACAATCTTATCAACCGTACTGCAGCTTTATTCTCAGCACCGTTTCTAAACCAGACTGGATCTAATGCAAAAGACACGCACATAGCGCCCAGGGCGAACAGAATGCTTACACCTGTGCTGCAGCAGATACAAGGCCGCACAACACAGCTGGTACCGGAATATCGGATGACGCAGAGAGAAGAGCGATCTTCTGCAGTTGTGCTGACCAACCACACGTCGCAGACTGGTGAAGTTGTCAGGCCACACGGCGTGCTGAAGTCTCCTGAAGGGGCTGTCCTCGAGGAAAGAAACATGTAGCGCGAATTAAGACGGTACCGCCCAAGACTTAAAATTGTGTTGCAGCAGATAGAAGGCCGCATAACAAAGCTGGTATCAGAGGATCGGACGATGCAGACAGAAGAGTGATCGTCTGCACTTGTGTTGACCAACCACACGTCGCAGACTGGTGAAATAGTCAGGCCACATGGCATGCTGAAGTCTCCTGAAGGAGCTGCCCTCGAGGAAGGAAACATGTAGCGCGTATTAAGACAGTACAGCCAAGGACCACCAATTGTGCTGCAGCAGATAGAAGTCCACACAACACAGCTGGCATCGGAGGAACGGACGATGCTGACAGAAGAGTGATCATCCGCACTTGTGCTGACGAACCACACGTCACAGACTGGTGAAGTAGTCAGGCCACATGGCGTGCTGAAGTCTCCTGAAGGAGCTGCACTCTAGGAAGGAAACATGTAGCGTGAACGAAGACAGTACATGCCAGTGCTTACACCTGTGCTGCAGCAGACAGAAGGCCACATATCACAGCTGATATCGGAGGATCGGAAGACGCAGACGGAAGAGCGATCTTCTGCACTTGTGCTGACCAACCACACGTCGCGAACTGGTGAAATAATCAGGCCACATGGCGAGCTGAAGTCTCCTGAAGGAGCTGCCCTCGAGGAAGGAAACATGTAACGCGAACGAAGACAGTACAGCCCACGGCTTACACATATGCTGCAGCAGATAGAAGGCCACACAACACAGCTGGTATCGGAGGATCGGACGACGCAGACAGAAGAGCGATCGTCTGCACTTGTGCTGACCAGCCACACGTCGCAGACTGTTGAAATAGTCAGGCCACG